>NC_138975.1:12830000-13430000 GCF_055761805.1 Camellia sinensis
AAAAAAAAAATGTTTAAAATTTTAAAAATATTCACTAACAACAAAAAAACACAAAAATAAAAAAACTCAGTTTTCAAAAAATTTAATCCAAAAAACTCAAACCAAACACACTGATTAGTTCTCACAAGACATATTAGACAATAAGTCCATCTTATAAGACCTACATGTAAGTTTTCCTTCTTTTTTTCTCTTAGTCGTATGTACAGCGCTGCTAGGTAGCTCGAAATTCTTTTGGCCCAAGTGACTCGACTGTCCAAAATGACGTTGTTTTAAGCAGGCTTTTTTTTCTTTTTCTCTTTCTCTTTTCTCTTTGAAGATGAAAAAGAAAAAAAGAGAAGAGGGAGCCATCAACAACAGCACATCATCATCAACAACAACCAACAATTACAACAACAAAAAAAAAAAATTTAATAAATAAAAATTTGTAGAATTTGAACAACAACAACAAACAACACCATATCATCATCAACACGTTCTGGCACCTTTTTTTTTTCCTTTCTTCTTCATATCTGTTCTTCCTTTTTTTTTTCTTCTTTCATAACTCAGAACAGAGAGAGAGAGAGAGAGAGAGAGAGAGAGAGATCTATACACCCACAGATCTATACAGATACACAGAGAAAGAGAGAGAGGTACACAGATCTATACAGATTTGTGTATACACACAGAGAATTGCGGGACCGGTGATGGGTGGAGCCTCTCTCTCTCTCTCTGTTCGCTCTTCCTCTCTCTTCTCTCTCTTTCTCTTTCGCTTCTTCTCTATTCTCTCTCTTCCTCCCTCTGTTTAAGAGATATAAGAGAGGGTAAAAAAAATGTCCAAAACGACGTCGTTTTGGGTAGTTGAGCTACTCGGGCCAAAAGAATTTCGAGCTACGAAGTATTATTCCTGTATGTATGTGATAGATATGATCTTTACAAAACTCTTATTTGTAATTTTGTATTGTATATAAATTAAGACAGAAAAATATTTTACATGTTTCAAAAGGAAGAAGAAAAAATGTATATTAGTTCTTTTTAATGTGCATTGATCATTGTGTAGACATTTGAAAAGTTTGTAAATACCAATGCAAAAGGCGAATTTTGTGACATAATGTGTGCCTTTTGTTTTTGCTTTTGTTTTTTGTTTTCCTAATTACAGTTTATATTTTGATTTGGTTTCTTTAATACAGTTTCTTAAATCAGTTTCTATTTTCCAAAAGTAGTTTATGTTCTAATTTTTTTCTTTAAAACTAGAGTGCATTACATTAACCTCTTGTGAGATTTAAAAAAAAATATGAGTAAATTGTACTTTGTACTAAATCTCACTTTGATCCATACACATCAAATTATAACAGTCAATCTTCTATACTTCCAGTCAAATCACACTTTGGTCCTTACACGTGATATTGTGACAGTCAAGCCTCTGTACTTTAGCTCAAATCCCACTTTGATCCTTACACAAGTGTTAATGTCTCTCTTCTATTATTTTATTTTTAAATCTTTAACAAAATCTAATCATGTGACAAAAATTTGACTACAAAATAAGGTACGTAAGAGGAAAATCATCTATGTTTTCGACCTATACACTTTGTCCTATGTGATAAGCACGTGTATATATGTGTGTGTGTGATAAGCACGTGTATATATGTGTGTGTGTGTGTGTGTGTGTGTGTGTGTGTGTGTGTGTTCATATACTTAAAATTGAGACGAAGAGGCAAGCAAATAAAACTTTTGAAATAAAAAAAAAAAATACAACAAAGAAATCAAAGAGAAAGGAAAATGAAAGATCGTGTTACCATGAAAAATAGAGTTTCATGATTCCAATTTATGTAAAATCCTAGTTTATCTTTTTAATCGTTCACAATCTGTATTTTGTTTTAGCCTAATATAATAATAATTTGATGTAAATTTTGGAACAAAGTGTGTATTAGTGAAAAATGTGAATGATTTTTCTCTCTTACCCTCATGTCGTAGTCATATTCTTGTCACATGACTAGGTTTTGTTAAAATTTTAAAAAATTCCAAATGCGCATTTTTGTGTGCGTCTGTGTGTGTTTTAACGATGCCAGATCTAGGGTTCCAGTCAATCGAGTAGCACTCCAAGGAGCGTCGCCACCGTCTCGAAGCTCAGAGGGCCGCCGCCGGAGAAAACGGCGTGAAAAAGTCGCATCTCGATGTCAAGCTCGTCAAACGACCATCGTCGATCTCATTGCCGCTCATTCACTGCAGATTTCTCAATTCCACTTTCTATTACTGATTTTATTTGCACATGCCTTAGATTTCAGTAGACAACACATATATGCGCGCGCGCGCACACACACACACACATATATTGTTGGCTTATTTTTCTTATAAAGGAAAATACCATAAATGCGAGCGTGCCAACAAGGATTGAAAAATCCTTACAGATTAAATTCAAGCTAATTATCAAGTGATTGTGTTGACGTTTCTTTTGCTTCAGTGAATAGGACGTCAAAATTGCCAAGCGTAGAAAAAAGAAAAATTAAAAGAAGAATGAGGAAGACGAATATAGATGATTGAGTGAACAATTGAAGTGATTGAGTGAACAATCAAACTAACCATTAATATATATTGTTGGGTTATTTTTCTTATAAAGGAAAATACCATAAATGCGAGCGTGCCAGCAAGGATTGAAAAATCCTTACAGATTAAATTCAAGCTAATTATCAAGTGATTGTGTTGACGTTTCTTTTGCTTCAGTGAATAGGACGTCAAAATTGCCAAGCGTAGAAAAAAGAAAAATTAAAAGAAGAATGAGGAAGACGAATATAGATGATTGAGTGAACAATTGAGGTGATTGAGTGAACAATCAAACTAACCATTAATTTACTTCAACTCCTATGTTTCGAAAAGAAAATGCATGAAATAAAGTGCAGAAAATTTACCTCTACTCCTATGCTTTGAAAATTAAGTGCAGGAAATATAAATGACAAGAAAAATATAAATCAATTGTCTTTGATTTGAGTTCTAGATCCTCACAATGTAGCCATGAATGTCTATTTATAGGAAAACATTTGTAGAAAAAAATTACCTAATAACTACCATATCATTCAATATCTCACACTTCACATTCCATGATCTTTCACTTCATCTCTATATCTCCATAACTTCTTTTAACCTCCAATTCATGCTCCATGTTCTCCATTTTGTCCTCTGTCATCTTTTCACATGTGTTTAATGATTCAAAACTTCTCACAACCTCCAAATGAGTATGAGAATGTCATATGTCCCGCAATTATATAGATAATAACTAATAATAAAATTATTTATTTATGGTGCCAACAATATATGTCTTTATGTATTTTTAGTTTCCTGGAGTTCAACTTTGTAGATCACAACCGTAGTTTTATATGTTGATAGTAATCTGAAAACATATATGCGAAGGACCAAAAGAAAGATCGAAGTAGAGAATTTTTATTTTTATTTTTTAAAGAATGAGCTGTTGTTGTTGTTGATGATGATGATGGCTCTAAAGAAGCTCAATGGATCTAAAGAAGATATAGATATAGGTATCTGTTTGTGTTTGTGTGTGTATTGACAGATAGATTAAGAGATATGTTTATGTTTGTGTAAGATTGAAAAATTGTGGGTTTGAATTTTTTTGTTGTTGTTGCACATATGTATAACAGTTTGAAATTGAACAGATTGATCAAATTTAGGAGTAGAAATTGAATACATAGTCAAAAAATTTGAACAGATAGATATAAAATTGAATAGATAGACAAAATTTAAGAGAAAAAAAAATTGAACATATAGTCTAAAAATTTAAACAGATAGATATAAATTTGAACAGATAGACAAAAAAATTAAACAAATATAAAATAATTTGAATAGATAGATATAAATTTGAATAAATAGTTAATGAAAAGTCAAACAAATTAAAAAAATCTAGGGAGAAATTGAAAACAAAATGTTCTTCAAGACTTTTCACCAAACTCTTTCACAAAGTGTGAACCTCTCACTAACAAAAATATCCATCGGACTTAATGCCTTATACCCTCTTTAAATTAGATTTATCACCAATTTTATCTTATAAATTTGAGTAAAAAATCAAAAATTAAAAGGGAAATTTTTTATGAAATACAAATAAAATATAACTCTATTTCACCCAGTTTAACCCTTTTCTTTTTCAATTTTTTTCCAAATCTCTATCTAAAATTTATGATCCAAATACAACCTAATACTCTTGTACTTGGATTCCAAGCTTTGTGAGATATAGTAAATGGATACACTCTAGACTTTAATTCATTGAGATTTTAACAGATGTATATATATATATATATATATATATATATATATATATATATATTCATATAACAAGTCCAAGAAGTGAAAAAATTAAATTTCACAAAGATTTAATTCACATCATTGAAATTTAAAATTAATAGTATATTATAAGTTTTTTTAAAAAAAAATTAAAATAAAGTTTTAATTTAAAATGCAAATTGGTTGATGAAAACTTGAAAATTATTTGGCAAGAGGGTTTGTGGCTATTTTAGCCACAAAAGACAAAATATGTTATTTTAGTCACAACAAACAAAACGTCACATCCAACCCATAATCATTACACTCTTCTCCCATAAAAAAAGTCAAAAAAGCCAAAAAATCCTTCTCAAACCAAGCTTTTTAGCCCAGACTAAAATAGCCAAAAAAACTAAAAAGTTAAAAAGCCAACCCACTTCCCAAACGGAGGCTGATCATGATTCAAGAAATGAAAATTTTCATTATATTCGTGAAATAAAAATGATTTGAATCCCGACTTTACTAATACTAAAATAACCTCAATATATGCAAATTTACAACCATTTCACTAATGGAGCTTTACCGACTTTGCTTTCCATGGAATCTGACATAGGGCCGGTCCTGAGTTTTCAGGGCCTAAGGCGAAACAAAAATGGAGGCCTATTGTGGGAATATATTTTCTGAGTCCCAATACGTGGCTAAGGTTACGCCGATGTGTCAACCGAGGTGCCACGTGTCCAGGTTATGACGCCGAGGTTATCTCGGCAAGGCCGAGGTTATCTCCGAAGATATCAGAATCTGAGATAAGCGGATAGGGGACAAGAGTCCTAGAATAATGAAGGACTATGGCATGGATAAGGATAAAGCTCTTAGGGAGTTTATCTTTATCTTTATCTCTTGGAGAGTCCAGGATAAGCACTGAGCAAGAGTCCATTGAAGCTAGGCTCCTAGTGGGATAAGGATTGAGTTAATTATAAAATAGAGGCACCCGCATGGGTCTAAGGTACGCAATTTATGTTCTGAATAGTGAGTTTAGCATTATTGATTATCTTTGAGAGATATACTGACTTGATCGTCGGAGTGCCCCCGAGTGAACGAACCACCGCCGGAATCTTCTCTTTCTGTTGCAGGTCAACTAGGTGTCATCTATTCTGCCAGTATTCTCCAGCTGATTTCTGAGTTGGGCAGTTTGATCAGAAAATCACTCATACAATTTGGTACCGTCTGTGGGAAAGAAAGGAGAATAGATGGCCAGTGACAGACAGAAGGAAAAGATTGGGGACGACACTCCCACTGGGAATGGCAGACCTATCGACCTTGACGTCGAAGGAGACAACCGCAACACAAAAACTTGTGACCTGAATCACAGCAAGAAAGACGTCAGCTAGGAAGACGACGTACCAAAAAATCCAGATTGAAGTGGGTACTACAATGAGGATGACCTCCAGGTATGGAAGGATGGATGCCTGCGGAGGGATGAAGAGGTAAAAGAGATGACAAACAAATTGGCAGACCTGCAATCGGTCATCAATTTCATGATGCAAAACAACGTCATGCAGCCACCATACCCGCTGCAGGACACGCCGATTCTAGCGGCCAATACCCAGAAGAGAGGGTAGAAGACAATCCCAATAGCCCCTCAACACACGAGAAGCGAAAAACACTCTCACCGGCCTTCTAGGGAGGTCGGGCGAGGAGAGTCGAGGAGAGAAGAATCGTGGAGGACGCATCGCGCCAAGGAGGCAGACCTCAAAGAACATCGGCATATTCAGGAGTAAGCACTCTGCTTCGACACAACTCACGAAGAAAGATCGAAAAGGACCTACCATGAAGCTGAGAGTAGTATACCGAAAAGACTGAAGTCAGGAGATAGCCGAGCTCCTGAGCGGAGCAAAGAAGACTTGAGAGATTACCTCAAGAGGAAGCAGCAGAATGCCGATGCCGAGGTAACTTCCCCTGAAAAGCTGAGAACACCATTCTCGGTGGAGTTAGACAAATTTGAGGCTCCGAAAAGATTCAGTATGCCAAGGTTCCAAATATACGATGGTAAGTCGAACCCCAACTTTCATGTTGGATTATACCTAAATTCAATGGCGTTGTATAGTGGGAATGAGCCATTACTCTGCAAAGTATTCTCCTCATCTTTTGGGGAGATTGCATCAGATTGGTTCCACAAATTACCAAAGGGAAGCGTGAAGACTTGGGAAGACCTGGCCAACATGTTTGTGGCCAGGTTCGTGACAAACAAGCTGAAGCCATTGAGGGTGGACGCACTAATGGCTCTGAAGATTAGTAAGGATGAAGGCCTTAGGGCCTATGCAAAACGGTACTACAAGGTGTTCAACCGAATACCAGAATGTAATCAAGAGGTGGCGGTCGTATCTTTCAAGAACGGCCTAAAAGACAATTGTCCACTACGAAAATCTTTGGCAAAGACATTGCCAAAAAGCATGAAAAAGCTCATGGCGAGGATCGAGAAGTACGCTAAAGCCGAAGAAGATACATCGGGGACCAAGGAGGTAAAGTAAGAAAAGGGAAACGGCTCGCCGAAGCGAGACCGAGGTAACAACGGATCCAACAAACAGGAGATAGAACTGAGGGCAACACAGGCAGTAACAACAGTGTTCCGAATCCCAATTCACAAAGTCCTGGATCAAATTCGGAATCAACCCTATTTCAGAACACCAGCAAAGGCACCAGGAGAATTCATGGGAAGAAACCTTGGCAGACATTGTGCTTACCACAATGAAAATAGGCATATGACTCAGGGCTGCAGAGCCCTGAAAACACATTTGAAAGACCTGGTGAGACAAGGCCATCTAAGAGATCTTGTCGATGAGGCCAGAACAAGGGAAGAACATGCAAGATTGCCTCAAGCGATAGCAGCTCCACCTTCTCCAGCACAGCAACCACAAGCAGGAAGACCTCGGGTAATTAATGTAATTCACTCGAAGGTCAACGAAAACGAGATTCGGGGGGAGATCCAGAAGGTAAAACATCTGCAGCATGTCTACCAAGTTAGGCAGAAGAAACATCGGGCAGAGGAATGCCACGGACCAGTAGTGTCCTTTTCTGAAGCCAACCTTGAGATGGTGCAGCATCCGTATAATGATGCCTTGGTAGTATCCCTCTAGGTTGGGAAATGCCAAGTAAAGCGCATCCTGATTGACCAAGGCAGCTCTTGTGACATCATGTACGTCCGATGTTACAAGGAGCTCAGCCTTCACCCAGACGACATGGAGCAATCCAATAGCCTAATAGTCGGGTTCAATGGAACGTCGACATGGCCACTGGGAATAACCAGCTTGGAGGTACAGGTAGGCACCAGGAAGATAACAACAGAGTTCACCGTAATTGACACACTCTCCCCTTACAACATCATTTTGGGAAGGCCATGGTTGCATGCAATGAGGGCTGTTCCCTCAACTTTGCATCAACTACTGTGGTTCCCAACAGAGTATGGGATTGAGAAGGTCAGAGGAGATCAGCTGCAGGCAAAGAATTGCTCCATGGTAGCAATAAAATCCACCTACAGCATTCAAAAACCAGAGAAGGCAGAAATTGAAGACGAGGACGTGGAGGTCCTAGAGGATGTCGGCAAGGAGCCGGCCGAAAAGAGTGAAGAAACACTGAAGAAAATCCTCGTCCAAGAGGGAGATAAGGAATGCTTCTTTCTTCTCGGCTCGAGCCTAGCCGAAGAAGAAGAAAGAGAGATAGAAGCTTTCCTGAGAGCAAATATTGAGATGTTCGCTTGTACGCCCTACGAAATGCCTGGCATTGACCCCGAGGTCACTTGCCATAAGCTGAACGTTGACAAGTCGGCCAAACTGATAGTCCAACGAGCAAGAAAACCGACGTTGATACACGTCGAAGCAGTAGAGGAGGAAGTAGACAGACTTCTCGAGGCCAGGGCCATTCGAGAAGTAGATTACCCGACATAGCTATCAAACACAGTGGTAGTGAAGAAAAAGAATGGTAAATGGAGGGTTTGCGTGGACTTTACCAGCTTGAACAAAGCATGTCCCAAAGATAGTTTTCCTCTACCCAAGATTGACCAGCTGGTAGACGCCACTTCGGGAAATGGAAGGATGAGCTTCCTAGATGCCTACAGGGGATACCATCAGATAGCCATGTATCCCCCAGATAAGAAGAAGACTGTATTTATCACCTCAAAAGGTCTGTACTGCTACAAAGTGATGCCTTTTGGGTTGAAAAACGCAAGAGCAACTTACCAAAGACCGGTAACCAAGATGTTCAAACACCTGATTGATAGAACGGTGGAAGTTTACATCGATGACATGGTCGTGAAGACCAAGGAACCTAAAGGTCATCTGGCCGACCTGAAAGCAGTCTTTGACATCCTTAAAACATACCGGCTCCGACTCAATGCACCGAAGTGTGCATTTGGAGTAGGATCTGGTAAGTTTTTAGGATACTTGGTGACTAGAAGGGGCATTGAGGCTAGCCTAGATCAGATTAAGGCCATCCTAGAATTGAAGAGCTCGACGTCGGCAAAATAGGTACAAATGTTGACTGGAAGGGCCGCAGCCCTGAATAGGTTCATAAGCAAAAGCTCAGACAAGTGCAAACCTTTCTTCAACTTAGTGAAGAAAGCCACAGATTTTTTATGGACAGAAGAATGCGAGGCCGCCCTGGCCGACCTGAAGAAGTATTTGACCACAGCTTCAGTTCTTTCAAATCCAGAACCTGGGGAGAAGTTGTTTTTGTACTTAGCAGTCTCAGAACACGCAGTAAGCGCAGTGATAATCCGAGAAAAAAAAGGGGAGAAAAGGGCCGTTTACTATGTAAGCAAAACCCTAGCCGATGCAGAAACAAGGTATCTACCCTTAGAAAAATTGGCACTAGCTTTAGTAACGGCTTCAAAAAAACTGAACCATTACTTCCAGGACCATAAAATTGTGGTGCTAACAGAACACCCCTTGAAGTCTTTGCGACAACAAGGAGACTTGACAGGAAGAATAGCCAGATAGGCAGTGGCCTTGGGACAGTATGACTTGGAGTACAGACCCAGAACAGCAATCAAAGGCCAAGTTTTGGTCGACTTCGTAGCCGAGTTCACACCAGAATCCATCATACATCGGACTCCGTCAAGCCGAGGTGAACGATGTCCAAGCAAGCAAGGAGAAGCCCAGCCAAATACAACAGAACAACGGAAAAAGGAAAAACTCAGACCCTGCAGTATTTACATCGGCGACTCCTTTCGACTATTTGTCGATGGGAGCTCAAACTGGCAAGGAGTAGGGGTAGGAGTAGTACTGGTATCTCCAGATGAAGAAGTATTGGAACAGTTCATTCGATTGGGGTTCAAGGCCTCAAACAATGAAGCAGAATATGAAGCATTGATTGCAGGACTAAAGCTGGTGGTTGCAGTAGAAACAGATGAAATGATAGTCTTCTGTGACTCCCAGCTCATAGTCAACCAGACAACGGGCGAGTTTGTAGCCCGAGATGAAAGGATGTCAGCCTACGCAAAGGAAGTCAATAGGTTAGTAGCTTTGTTTCATAATTGTCGACTACATCAGGTTAGCCGAGATGATAACAGTCACGTTGATACACTAGCCAATCTGGCCAGTGCAATACAACCTGGAAAAGCAAGGACAATAATAGTCAAATACTTGTCAGGCCCAAGCATCGAACCACTGACCACAGAGCATGAAGCAATGTGTGTGGACATGGGACCAAGCTGGATGGATGCAATTGTTGCATTCCTGAAAGAAGGAAAGTTGCCAGATGACCACAAGGAAGCACACAAGATCAGATTGAAGTCGGCAAGATTCAGTCTAACAGCAGAAGGACATCTCTACAGAAGATCTTTCACTGGACCTCTTTTAAGGTGTGTACACCCATCACAAGTTGAAAATTTTTTATATGAAATACATGAAAGAATCTGTGGAAGCCATACCGGGGGCAGATCACTAGCCCATAGGGTCATTACCCAGGGGTATTGGTAGCCCTACATGCAAAAGGATGCAGAAGCCTATGTCAAGAAGTGTGAAAAATGCCAAAGGTTTGCACCACTGATACACCAGCCAGCAGCAGACCTTAACCCAGTATCCAGTCCTTGGCCGTTTGCCCAATGGGGCATGGATCTCGTTGGGCAACTGCCCCAAGCAACTGGACAAAGAAAGTACTTGCTGATAGCAACAGATTACTTCACCAAGTGGATAGAAGCTAAGCCCTTAGCCAAGATCCGAGATGTAGACGTGAATAACTTCTTATGGAAGAACATCATCACCAGATTTGGGATTCCGAGAGCAATAGTTACTGACAATGGAACACAATTTGACAGTAAACGAATCAAGAACTTCTGTGCAAAGTTCAAGATCAAGAACTACTTTTCAACCCCAAGCTTTCCTCAGCAGAAGCATCCAACAAAGTTATCCTAGATGGGATAAAGAAGAGGCTGCAGGCAGCAAAAGGAAAGTGGGTGGATGAACTACCAAGTGTGCTCTGGGCATATCGAACTACGCTGAGAAGATCAATAGGGGAATCTCCCTTCGCCATGACTTATGGCACAGAAGCTGTCATTCCGCTTGAAGTCGGTATCCTTGGGATCAGAACCCAGGGAGTAGAGAGTGGGACTAATGATATACTCTTAGCCCGAGATCTGGATCTACTAGAAGAAAGAAGAGAGAAAGCTGCAATTCAGCTCGCAGCCTACCAGCAGCAGCTTGCTAGAGCTTATAATAAAAGAGTCAACCCAAGAGAGTTCCAAGTCGGCGACCTAGTCTTGAGAAAATTCGTCGGCAACAAGAAGGATCCTAGGGAGGACAAGCTTGGCCCAAACTGGGAAGGACCCTACATAATCACTTCAGTATTGGGCAACGGGACATATCGGCTTAAAGATAGTAAGGGCAAAAAGTTGCCAAGACCCTGGAATACTTGTAATCTGAAGTTCTTCTATCATTAGATTTTCCTTGTTATTTGCCGACATAATGAATAAAATTTTAGCAAAATTCTTCTATATTTGTGACTGATGAAGATACATAACGTTGTTTCGGAATACGTACATAATGAGACCCCAAGTGGAACTTAGGTTCACATTAGGGGGCAGAGAAAAGAAATGATGTTTAACACTTGTTGAAACTTGAGAAAAGTTTACAAGTTGAAGTTAAACCGAAATAATGTTTAACACTTGTTGAAACTTGAAAAAAGTTTACAAGTTGAAGTTAAACTGAGATAATGTTTAACACTTGTTGAAACTTATGAAAAGTTTACTAGTTGAAGTTAGAGGTAAAACACTTGTTGAAATTTTATGAAACCAAAGTTATGTTTAAAAAGGTACTTGGGTACTTGCCGAGATAAATCATCAGTTTGTTTACCGAGGTGTTTCACCCCGAGAAGGTTGCACAAGACTAAAGAGCACTTTTGAAGACACAACATTATTCTAAGTATGAAAGTTATACAAGAGCTATAAAGGGAAGACAAACATACAAGCATTCAAGAAAGAAGGAAGTTGTATTCATAGAAAGCACATCGGCCATACAAAGAGCTTACATTGTCCCAAAACGGAGAAAAGCAAAAGTACAAAAAAACAAAGGAAAAAGACATCAAAACTATGATTCCTCAGCATCATTAGCTGGCTGGGTCTGGATCTCAAAAGACTGCTGGGAGGACATCTCGGCTACCTTCTCGGCTGCAAGCTCAGCATCAATCTCTTGAAAGGTCTGATCAAGGCTCTTATCGGCGAGGGGCACATCTGATATTGCCTTTTGAGGCGCAGCATCCTTGGGTACCTGCTCAACCTCCTCATCCTGGGTCAAGTCTAGGACTTGCTCATTTTGAGTAGGTGACTTGGCCCCAGCAGCTTTCTTGGGCTTCCTCACTAAAACCTCCTCCTCGGACTCAGAGTCGTCGTTGGCGGGTTGGCTTGGAGTTGGGGGGATTGGCAGAGGAAGGACATCGGCATTCTTGAGGGGGGAGTCCTCGGGGATATCAAACCTTTTCAGCAAGGTCATCCAGCCAAGGGTGAAACCCTTGTTGCATGCTTGCTTCACTTGCTTTTCGTAATCCGTCGTGACATCGGCCACCCCTTCGTTGTAGCCCTTTTCATCGGCCTCCTTTAGCTCAGAATCTTTGGTGGCCAAGGCATTTTGCAGTTCTTTTTGAGCCTGGGCCATCTTTTCTTCGGCCTCTCTCTTCTGGGCCTCAAGAACCTTCTTGATGGCCTCAACAGACTCTGTCTTTTCTTCGGCATCATTTTGGGCCTTGATGGCAGCCTCGGCCTGGTCTTCCAGTTTTTTCATTTTTGATTGTAAACTTTTATTGGCCTTTTGAAGATTGGAGACTTCCCTCTTCATCTCGGCTAGCCTCTCCCAGTTCTCAAAAGATTGTACTGAAAAAGAATGGGCATGCTGGATGGCCTGAAAGTAAACAAAACAGAAGTTGTTAGAAAAAATTACAAGTATGGAATGAATAGAAAGGAAGAAAAAGTTGCCAAGATAAAGACACTTACTTGAACGGAGCATTGAAGCATCAGAGCGTAGTTTTCATACTCGCTCAACTCGGCGTTTCGGTCAAGATCGCCGGGGAGAAGCAGAGCAGTACTGAGGGCTACGCCGACGTTGATGTCATCAGCGCTATCATTGGCCATAACTGGCTTATCTTCCAGAGTAATTTTTGGGGCCCAAGGGGCATCATGTTTTTTGGACCCCGAGGTGGTTGCAGAGGATGACCTCGGCCTCTTTGATTTCGGAGAATCAGATGGTTGGGCCTCGGCACGCCTCTTCTCCGCGGTAGGCTGGGACTTGTCACTCTCAGCCAGTTTGGAGATCAGCAAAGTGTCCTCAGTGTCAACTTGAATCACCTTGGTCTTTGGTTGAGCCTTTTTAATTCTTTTTTGTTTTGGTGGAGGCTGGGTTTGCGTTGGCTGAGCGTCAACGGTTGATGGGATGCTGGCCAGGAGATCTTTTGCAACAGCTTTTTGACAGCCCATCTCAGCAGAAAAAATGGTTCGTCGCCGGCGTTGTCGTTGGGCTATCGGGATCAGGTATGGAGCCGAGGTTGACGGCTGCTCAGCTGGATCAGAGGTTGATCCTTGGTTTGTCCGAGATGTGGACGCGACTTGTGGAGTTGTGGCAGAACGTGGAGAAAGGCTTTTCTTCTTCTTTGGGACGTCGGGAAGAGCCGACTTATACGTGGGGATGAAGTTGAGAAGCAGAGGGGCCTTCCACTTGTGGACTGGAAAATTCAGAAGTTTCTTCAAGTCTTTGCTGGGAAAGAAAAACTGACGGAAACCCTTTGGTGGCTGAGGAAGAGCTACAAACAAAACAGACATTAGAAACAAATAGAGTATCAAAGACTTTGAAACAAACAAGTAATATGAACACAGGGCTCTTACCATTGCCCTCTACAAAAATTGATCGAGGAAGAGGGTAGAGATGGAGGTCCTCGTCTGGAGCAAATTCCCAATTTCCCGAGGTAATGAAGTAATCATCTCCAGCTCCCTTGTTGGAGTCTGGGAGGTCAGCTACAATTTTGTATTCTGTGGACCTCGGCTTAAGGTAGTAAATATAGCCCGTATCTTTTTTGAGGCCACACATGGTGTAGCAATATTGGATGTCAGCTAAGGTGATCCTAGCATTTTCTTGTTTTGCTAAGGCAATTATACCGTTAATAACTCGATAGGAGTTGATGGCAAGTTGTATAAGGTTCAACTTATAGTAATGAAGTATTTCACGAAAAAGGGTGTTCAGTGGGAATCGAAGTCTGCACTCAATAAAGGCCACTACAGGGAAGGGCATAGAATAAGTAGTGGACATGATGGAGTCGTCATCCCCAGCCAACCTCAGATGGACGTCGGTAGGGATGGAAAACTCTCGCCTAAAGTATTCTAATTTTGTCGGGGTGTCTACCCTATGTTTCCACATACCCATGATATCGGCTTAGTTGGGAGGAGCTGGATTTCAGAATGAAAAGTGTTTTATAGGGATATTAGGATCTTGGGCAAAACCTAAAAAAAATATGCTGGGTAAGGATTTGTGAAAATGGTTTCAGTTTTTCCTAAAAATCAAGGGTTCTACAAGCAAATCCCAAACCTAGATCTATGGAAACGAAGATTGGATGCACGGATCTGGAAAACAAAAAAATAGGGATACGCTTCAGAATCAAGAACAAAGATGGATTGTCAAGAACATTGAAAGAACAAAAGGGTATCAGGCCAAGAACAGTGGCAGAAATCAACTGGTGTGTGAACAGTGTATATTCAAGAAGATGATTTGGGTAAAAATAGAAACATGAAGCAAACAAGTTCAAATATATGATGGAATACAAAATGCAAGATGAAATATCGGAAGTATGAACAAAGATTGCAAAGACAACAGGTAAAACGGTAAAGTTCAGTAGGGTAACAAGAAACTGAAAACAGGAGAAACAATGGCTTACCAGAAAGAGGAAGGTCGGTGTTGAGTTCACCAAAGTCAAACGAACGGTAACAACGGAGAAGAATAGCAAGCGTCTCGCAGGAAGAGGAGAACAACGGTGGTAGCAGAGCTTGAAAGCTTGAAACAATGGAGGAGATGGAAGGCCAGAGAGAGAGAGAACTTCAGAAACAATGAAAAGTGAAAAGACGGGGGAAAGAAAGAAGTTTTGATAAAACAAAAACGGCGGAAAAAGGGTCATAAATGAGCCTAGAAAAACGTATGCGCCAGACGACGCACGTGAGAATTATTCGATTTACGGACGCGTATCAGGTACGATCCAGTAAGAAAAAGACGCGTGGCTAAAAACGGTTGAGTTGTTACACATGACAGCTCATACGCGTAAAGAAGCTCTTGGAATCTTTGATCTTTAAGAAGACATGTTGGCCTAAAGTGATGATCTCGGCTTAAGCCGATGTACTGGCAGAAAGTACCGATATAGGTTCCATCACCTCAGAATGCCGAGGAAATAGAACCTAGGGGGCAATTGTGGGGATATATTTTCTGAGTCCCAACACGTGGCCAAGGTTACACCGACGTGTCAGCCGAGGTGCCACGTGTCTAGGTTATGACGCCGAGGTTATCTCGGCAAGGCCGAGGTTATCTTCGAAGATATCGGAATCCGAGATAAGCGGATAGGGGACAAGAGTCCTAGAATAAGGAAGGACTATGACATGGATAAGGATAAAGCTCTTAGGGAGTTTATCTTTATCTTTTGGAGAGTCCAGGATAAGCACTGAGTAAGAGTCCATTGAAACTAAGCTCCTAGTGGGACGAGGATTGAGTTAATTATAAAAGAGAGGCACCCCCATGGGTCTAAGGTACGCAATTTATATTCTGAATAGTGAGTTTAGCACTATTGATTATCTTTGAGAGATATACTGACTTGATCGTCAGAGTGCCCCCGGGTGGACGAACCATCGCCGGAATCTTCTCTTTCTGTTGCAGGTCAGCCAGGTGTCATCTATTCTACCAGTATTCTCCAGCTGATTACTGAGTTGGGCAGTGTGATCGGAAAATCACTCACACACCTATATTCATAAAGAAAAAAAAAATCACTATATTTTGTATCATTATCGTTGATTAATATCAAAATAGATATCAAAATGTATTCATACAAAAAAAAATAGTTACCAAAATTAGGAAAATTTTATTCAATTAAAAAATATTGGATATGTATTAAATTAATTATTGCTTATTGAATATGTTGTTTATGAGTGTGGTTGCATTGTTGTTTATTGAATATGTTATGTATGAATGTGATTGAGATTGAATTAATTATATTTTTCACTAAAATCTGATAAAGAAAGAAAAAAAAAATTAGGAGCCCTATTTTGGGCCATTAACATTTTGTATGTATATGTAATATTTCTCATTCAAGGGTCACGAATATTTTGTATATATTTTAATTTCAATTGGGCCAAACTACACTTATAAACAAATATGAGCTCAACATAATATTTTAGGGTACTTTAGATTGGTCCTAAAACAATAAAAATAATTTGGAACTATTTATATTTGTAATATATTATAATATTTTTCTAAATTTGAGGATCCTCTTTTAGGTCAATTTTTTTAGACTTAAAGCACATGCCTCAATAGCCTTAACCGAGGAGCGATTTTAATATGAGGTTTCATTTAATTGAGGCAAGTAAATGCCTAACTCATCAAGTCATCAACTAATTAGGATGTTTTTTCTTCTTTCACTTTATGAAATGGGAATGACTTCTCTCCGGTTCGTGATTAGACTGAAGGATATTGTTAGGTCCGTGAGAGTTCACAATGAGTCCCATTTCGATAATTCAAATCGTCTAATGTGTAGAGCTCGTTGAGTACTATATGCCTATAAACAATCAGGTTGATCGGATATCAATAGCTAAGTGATCAAATCAGATTTTAGTAAGCTGTTTATTTTTCACCGTCCATTTTTTTCATACAAAACTGATTTGATCACATATCTATCGATATCCGATCAACTTGATTTTTTATATGTATATAGTACTCGATGAGTTCTACATATTGAACGGTTCAGATTATCAAAACGGGACATGTGATAAACCCCCACGGGCCCAACAGTACTCTCTAGGACAAGAGGGAAGCCATTCCCTTATGAAATTTCAAGATAGTTACATCAATGTCAATTATTAACTGGTTTCATTATCAGTCACCATGTATGAGTTCAGTTTTGTTCACATTTAAAATATAAATTTTAATAATTTAAAATAATAAAATTTATGGTCATATTTGATTTTATTTTCAAAAATTTGGTTCAGAATTTTGTTTACAAAAAATTTAAAATTAATTTGGTGAAAGAAATAAAAAAAAATTAAGTACTTATCATTTTTATATAATTTTATCTTTTGGAAAGCCAAAAATAATTGTTAAAAATTTAAAAATATTTTTTTGATATTTATTTCTATCAAATTAATTTCTATTTTTTCAAAAAAAATCTGAATTTTTTTTTTTTAAAAACAAACCACTCATGGCCAATAATTTTAAGTAAAATCAATATATAAGTTTTAATTGGTCTTTGCTATTTTTTTTTCTTGTGTCAATTTGATTTATACAGTTCCAATAGTATCAATTTTTCCTTTTAATTTTTATGTTTGTGTCAATTTAGTCAAATTGATAACGTTCAATTAAGAAAGTAGATAGAAATCAGGAAAAAAATTATTTAAAATTGATTGAATTTTTTAAATTGGAAGTCAACTCCTCAATCAATTTGGCGAGAATAAATGAATTTATTTTACTCATTGGTTCCAGCTACATTTCTTAAAGGGCACTATTTATTAAATTAAATTGACATAATATAAAAAATTAAAATTAAAATAAATATAAAATAAGAATTATAAAGATTACAAATGTAATTTGTGTATTCTTTAAATATCTTGGATGGGGAGATACATACTTTTGAAATAATGATATGATTGATAGCTCACATACCTTGTATCTATTCACACATCACACCATCTAAACAAAAGACAAAGAAAATAAATACTCCCTCCGTACTAAAATAATGATCCATTTTAGGAAATTTGATTTTTTTTGATAGTATAATTACTGCACTTTAAAAAAGTTGATTTTTCAAAATTACTCTTTGATAGTATATTTTTTTTGAAGAATATCAATGTCATAATTGTACTTTTTATATCATTTATGAATTTAAAAGAAGAGCAAAACAGAAAATTTATATTATTTTTGTACTTAATTTTTGAAAAGTGACTAATATTTTGAGACAATAAAAAATAAAACAAATGACTAATATTTTGGGACGAAAAAAGTATGAAGATCTAGATTAGTATGTTTGTAGTTTTTTTTTCCTTTTTTTAACTAGAAAAATGATACTTTGTGGGTTATTATAGCATCTATAGATTACCTGAAATAATTAGTTAATAATTTAATTTAATCTAAAAGAAGAGACTCACTGCCCCCTCCCACCATCATAATAAGAGGCAAAGTCCCAATCAAAATATAACATAATCAATTGAAGTTATTCTGCGGTCCCAAAATTTAAGTCCTACCCTTTTATGTAAGAGACATATGCCTCATTTACTTGGCCACGGCACAACTCAAAGTCTTTTTATATATTCAAATTTAAAATCTCACTCACTTTAATATGTGTTATTTCAATTTTCATGACCAGTTGCATAATTACGGGGCCCTAATGATGGGGTTATTAAGGGTAAAAAACAAAAAAGGAAGACCCGTTATTCTTGCTCTCACGTGAAAACCAAGACTACAGGACAAACCCAAACACTTTGCAATGATGCAAGACTCTTTCTTTGTTTGTATTTTAACTTTTTAGAATAATTATTATTAAAACTTTTATGTGTTGAGTAAGAATATGTTAATTTTTTAGTTAAATATTAATTAAAAATCTATTTTTTTTTATTTTAGAAGATTATTATTTTTTAAATATATTCTCTAACAAACACTATTTTTTATTTTATTTGTTGGGTATTATTTTCCTAATTACATGTAACTAGTAATTTGATATTTAACTAAAGTAATTAGTCAATAATTGTGTTGGATAAAGTGTGTTTATATGATTTTGTGCTATAAAATAACTAAGAGAAAACTCTAATGAACTTGATAATGATACTCTAAATGCTGTTATTGGAAAAGTATAGGTGCAATTTGGATTTTGTTTATTTATTTATTCAGTGAACCTTTTTTGAATTTTTTTTTTCTTAAAAAAACTTTCTTCAATTCTTCTAGATTATAAATACATGAGAAGTAAAAATATAATTAGTAGTGTTTGCAAACAGAATGATTTTTTTTTTTTTTCCTTTCAATTATCAACTAACAACAATGATAGAGACCGCTAATTTTGGAGCTTTAAAAAGACCACTAATGACATGACATTCAATAAAAAAAAGAAAAAAAATACAACACCAAGGCCAAAACATCAAATCATTCATGATAGGGCCTACTGCCACATCATTAGTGATAGCACTAATTAGTGTTCTCACTCATTTTCCATCAACTAATACAATGAAACCAAAAAACAGCCAAGATGAGATTTTTTTTTTTTTTTTACAGAAACCAAACGGAGCCTTATTTTCTGTAATTTTTTTAGCGAGTACAGAATTCTTCCTCTTAGAATTGTTACCACCTCAGCATGAGTTTTTTTTTTTTTTTTATATTTATTATTACAAACATAACTGAGACCATTTGATCCTAATTGAATATATACAAAAGCACACACAAGGTCTAATTTCTAATTAACTTAATTCTAATTAAACCCCCAAATTTGATTTTATTTTTTTGGTCGCTCTTATTGATCTTGAAGCCAATCCATGCAAGGATCGAGAAGAGGAGCCAATGACTGAAGATCCGAGCTCTGTAACATTTCATTTGACGACAATAGGTTTTGATTAGAGTCCAGAGATGAAGAGCTTGTGACAGTGTCAGTAGTGTCGCCTTTTAGATCGTTATGAAATTCATATAATGGTGGGAAATCAGTGTTGAGAAAATCCGATAAAAAATTTTCATCCATTTCAAAATCCATCATAAAATCCGATGTGTCATCTTTCGCTGAAATAAATGGCGATATGTCATCGCCAGGATCTGAAGCCGCCACCCCAACACCGACATTGTGATGAATTGTAACATTTTGGTGGTCCGGTCGGATGAAAACTTTGGTGCACCTTGATGCCTTGGTACGGACTAGGCGTGATGGTTCGGTATTTGGTAAAGGTGGTTGGGCAACCGAGTGGTCTGTCGTCCGACTTGGGTTTTGTTTGGATTGAGGATTTGAGGAGTTATAGCGGTTTGAAATAGTTGAGGTTGCGCTTGGTTGAGATAAAACTTGGATCTTTTTACCAATATTCGTGTTCCAATAGTTCTTGATTTCATTGTCTGTTCGCCCTGGAAGCCTTCCGGCTATCAAAGACCATCTGTATACATTACACATGTGCAATACTACGGTCAAAATATGTTGGGTCCTACTAATCATGTTCTTTAAGAATCAATAATACAAAAAAAGGTAAAATTTTATTACATATTTTTATGCACGTTTTATGCATGTATCAACGTTATTTCTCAAACAAGAGAGGAGAACTTATGTCCAAATCTTCATTATTTCCATCCTAAGCCAACGAGGTCAAAAAAAAATTAAAAAAAAAAAATCATCAAAATTTGGAAAATTATTTAATATTTTCATAGTATTACGTGTCTGTACTCCCTAATCAATCATCATTTAATATGTTCTTTCATATTCTTTAATTATTAAGCACAATATCCCACCTACTTACATTATCTTCCAATTATAATACTAAATAATTACCCTCAAAATTCATCGTGAGATAAAGAAGGGACTTGGGGATAAAATATAATCCCCACATAGGATCTGCCACAAGGACTTCCCAAGAATTACATGAGCCATCTCTAATTCTAAATGTCTTTTCATTTGTTTTTTTTTTTGAAACAACTTTTCATTTGTTGAAAGTGTTTTAAGGTCACACAAATAATTGATCATAATCAACAATACTACCTCTTTTACTTTATAACTTTTAAATGATTTCTCATTATGTGTGGTATTAAAATTAAACTGCACATGATAAAATTTTTGATAAATTAAAATTTAATATTTGTCAAAGGAATGTTCACTGTGTGCTAGAGCACAAAAGGCTCAGTACCTCTAAAGAGTTGGTGAAGACACATCATTAGGGATTGTTTTTAAAGATAACAAATTAAGTGTCTCAAACATTTTTCTTTATAATACAATAATTACATTTGTATTTTATAAGTTGTTTATAATCTTTTATCGTATGTCACAAGAGCAAGGATCCTCTAGAGTTTTTTTTTCTTAAAGTTTCTTAGAGTGGTGCATTGTGTGATTGAGATTTAATGACAAGTCATATCAATTTTTCAGCATTAAATCTCAACTACACAATACACCACTTTAGGAAACTTTAAGAAAAAAATACTCTAGAGGATCTTTGGTGATGTCGCAACTATATTGGTTTAAATGACCCATCACTCATATTTTTAGCAAATACAATGTTGATAAATGAGATGATAAACACTTTACAATATATTATTGTGATCATTATGACATTATTAAACTGTCTTGTTTGAGAAATTGATTATTTTAGTTGAATTTTTTACTATTTTAGCGCCACTAAAATAGTCATGTTTAGGAAGGAAGCTAGTTTTTTTTTTTTTTTTTTTTTTGGTAGTTAATTTGATGGTTACGAGAAAAAAAAAATGAAATAATTATGAGTTTGATGTGACATTTTATTTTATTGACTATTTTAACTTTTTTTTAATAGACTATTTTAACCCAATCCTCCTTTTTGGTTGCTATCATCATTTTTCTTAGTTCAATAATTTTCTCGAATAATTTTCTCTTTTTTTTAATAAAAATAAATGTGTATGATGTCTCCCACTGAGTAATGTCGATGCAGGTTGCCAATGCCCTTTTGGCCGAGTGGCATGTAAGCGCCTTAGGATGTGATAAGTGAAAGGTCTGAGATTCAAGTTGATAGATAAGCGGCGATTGTAACCTAACTTTACTAATATACTAATATTCTATCTTCCACAAAAAAATGTCAATGCAGGATGGTAATTTAACAATAATACAAACAGTAACTATTTTATTTTTTTATTACAAATTTTGGTTGACTTAAAAAGAAATTAATTAGAAATAACCTGTTTCCAAGGAGTTTGTGAAGTCTGATTATGAGATCCTCTTCATCACGGCTAATGTTTCCTCTCTTAATATCAGGTCTTAGGTAATTCAACCAACGAAGCCTGCAGCTCTTCCCGCATCTCTTAAGACCTGCACACACAAAATCATTCATAACATTTTATTTTGCTTTGCTTTGTTTTGTTTTGTTTTGTTTTTTCTCCCTTTTTTGGTTTGAAAAAATACAAATAATCCTAATAGATATCGAATCAGATCTTCTGTTCCAATTTTTTTGTCACTATGTATATCTACCGCAAGATCAAAATCAGAGAGACAAATTTTAAAATAAAAGTAGTGTTTGAAATAGAGAGAGGGGGACAAAGGACTCTCAACTCATTATTCTTTGAGCGGCTTATTGTCATTGAAGTTACCAAATTTTGACATTACTATCATCTGTGTTAAATTTGGCATGAATTTTAACAATGACTAAAGTTTAATAATACTATGAACGGCTAAATGTAATTTATATAGATTTAGAAAATGGTTGAAAATTTGAGATGAGATCAAAATTGTTAAATTTTGACTTTTTTATGTTGTAACATAGCCAAGATTTGCCAATGGCATGTCAGATTTAACATTGGAGATGCTCTTTAATTTGTATCTACTATCTACCAAAAAGCTATATGTATATCATGAGTTATGATATCATTCTCTCACCTGCTCTCTTGGGAAGGCTTCTCCATTTTCCTTCACCATGAACTCTGATGTAGTCTGTGAGAATCTTGTCCTCCATGGCAGTCCATGCTCCTCTGTTCAAGCCTTCCTTGGCACAACAAGGTCTCCTACCCATCTATGAAACTCTTCCAAGTAGTCCACTCTCTCTCTCTCTGTTGGAGGGTAGTGAGTGAGCGAGCGGGGCTCAGTTTTCAGTGATATAATTGCTTCCAAAACGTAAGGAAACACGGTTTCCTTCTAAGGCTGAAAGAGGGACTCTTTTTGCTTGGAATTGTGTGAATTAGTTGGTATATATAATGTGTCCCTGCAAAGCCTAAGGAGACTGATTTTATGGGGTCCCCACTTATTCCATAAACATGTGAGGATTCCTGATTCAAAATTGAATAATGTTTGGGATCTCTAAATATAAAATTTTAGGGGAGTTTTAATGAACTGACCCTCATGATGTGATGATTGTGTCTACTTTTTTTTTTTTTTTTTGAATTACTGACTCATTAGAGCTGGTTTAGTTCTTCATTTTTAGAGGGATGTATCATACTTGTTTAAAATTTGAACGGAAGAGGATTCTTAGTTCAAAATTTGAATTTGAATCGGATGGGTCTATTTGGGCATGTTTTTATTTTGATAATTTAAATTGTTTATTTTGTTAGGTATTTCATATTTTATCCACAAAAATATTAGGTTGATCAGGTAACTATAACTTATTCAATTTATTATTTTTGTCATAAAAAAAAATAATTTATTTTTGAAAAACATAATTATAGTCTATTTTTTTAATAAAAAATATGATAAATTAAGTAACTTACAATTATCAAATTGATCTAATTTTTTATATAAATAAAATATACAAAATATTTAATAAAATAAATTATTTAAATTATTAAAACGGAACCGTGATGAATTTGACTCAAACACCCCAATCGAGTCCAGATTTTGGACCGTAGGGAGTTATCCTAATAAACCTGAAATGGGTTCTTGGTCTGCATGTGCGAAGTTTACCATAGGTCTTTGCCTAACTGTTTGTTTTTTCTTTATCTTTATTTTTATTATTTTTATTATTATTTTTTTTTTTTGTATTGAAACTTTTTCACATATAAATTTGGTTTTTAGAATTTTATTTCAGATTTTTAAAAAAAAATTAAAAATTAATTTAGTAAAAGATATTTTTTTATAACAACTCTATGTATTCAGAATTTTACCAAAAAAAATATTCAAAATTATTAAAATGTATTAATCAAATTTATATTAAATATGATTGACATCATATAATAAGTTGGAGAAATCAATGGTGTACACCGCTAAAATGAAAGTTGCGAATCATCGGCCTAGTGAACATGTTTTTGTGACCAGTAAACATGTTAAAAACCATTTTGTTGAGAAAAATTACAAATTATTTTGGTGAGAAAAGTGACAACATGTTGTGATATTTATCACGTACATTGTGTCAAGATGCACACCATAAGAAAACATTTGGGACCTTTAAAAAAATTCTCACAAATTCACTCAAAATAAAGTGATATAATAGTTATTAATTTTTAATTCATCACACTTAACTTTATTAGGACTAACTCATTTGCCATTGAATCTACAAATTTAAAATTATAAGTCCCTATATATATATATATATATATATATTAAAGTGCGTAATTTAAATAAACAACAGATATTTATATTCTCAGCACTTAAAGTTACCACTATAGAAATGATTATGTTTGATTTTATGGTGATATAAAAATGATGCCGACTCATTGAACATCACAATCTAGAAAGTTTTTATTATATCTTATAAATAAAAAAAGAAGAGAGAGAAAATCACATTGAACTCAACTGCCCTTCCAAGTTTGCATGGGCTGCTCACACTCAAGCTAACTTTCTCAACGTACACTCTTGAAAGTTGGTTGAAATCAGTGTAGTACCTCCCTGGACAAAAAAATTCAGGTTGATGCTTTACAACACGTTACACGTACACACACTGTTCCAATTTTATTGTGAAAAAAAAAATGATTGAGACTTTTTTTTTTTAAGGACTTCACAATTCCTTTTGGATTCATTAATGGTATAGGCCCACACATACGTGAGTAGGTCCCACACATACATCAGTGATTAAGATCTAAAAATGAGTTCCAAAAAAAAGAGGTCCAAGCATTTTTCAAAAAAGAAAAAAAAAGGGTCTCAAAACAACAGTACTCTAATGGAGTGCGTCAATTCATACACAATTATGGTAGGACTGGCCATGCCCCTCAATCTGCCGAAACCAACTCCTTCCCAACATTTTTAAGATTTAGAGAGAAAAAAAAATAGTAAAATTAATTATAAATATATTTTTCAAAATAATTTTAAAATACGAATTGTCTTTTGTGATTTGAAAAATTATAAATATTTCATTATTAAGATTTTTAATTTAACATAATTAATTGAAAAAATAAATTCTTAACTGCTCTCTTATGCAATAATAAAATTACTCGAATTATTAATTTAAATAAATTTCTGACATCATTAAAAATTATTAATTGACTTGATGATTTATTAATAAAATGAAATATTTATTATAAAATTAAAAATTTTAATAGACGAGATGTAATTTATAAAACTACAAGAGATCATTTATATTTTAAACAAACATCAAATGTATTTGTTAGTATATAGGGTCTGGAAGGATAAGATTTTGAGTCCATTTGATTTTTGGATTGGACTTGAGATAAGGAGTTTTAGACTAGTCTAACCTGACCACTCATTTATAATATATTATTTAATTATAAAATAAACAAAAAATTAATAAAAAGTTAAGAAACATATATATATATATATATCTTTTCAAGGTTTAATTAAAATATTTATTAAACACCATATTTATTGTACAATTGAAATTTGCTAATGTCTCAAATTAAAATAATTATTAAAACAGTTTAAATAATTTGATAATCCTTTGGGGAAAAAAAAAAAAAAAAAGAGTAGTCTATGGTTAAGTGGACAAATTTGGAATTTGGAAGTTTTTTACGGCCGGGCCGGGCTTGGATGGACTCCTGTACTCTTACTATACAGTTAACTCTATCCGAACCCAATCCAGTCCGGTGTTTGCCTATTCCTAAATTATAGTTGGGATACAAGATACAAATAGGAATAAAATAAAATTTTAAATTAAACGTATAAGAATGCAAAGATTTAAGTGGTTCATCCCAAAATAATATTATATTCAGGATCGTTGTTATCACGTAAAAAATAAAATAAAATTGATCACTGTGTTTGGTTTCAATTTTATGAAAATTATGTTTTTTGTTTTTAATGAATATTTTTAAAATTTTAAACAATTTTTTTTTTTTTACTTTTTTAGATGTATCTTACTTAGATGTATCTAAAAATATTTATAAAAAATTAATACCTACACAAAAATAAGAAAAATGTATTGAATTTTCATATTTTGTTTATATTTTTGGTATTTAGTGATTTTTCTAAAGATTTTTTCACAAATATTATATTTTTTAAGTGTATTAATGTTAGATGTATCTAAAAAAAAAAAATTTAAAAACTGCTTAAAATATTAAAAAAATTCAATGAAAAAAAATATATGAAAAATAAAGATTTTAATTTTTTGAAAAGTGAATTTAAAAAACTCAAACCAAATAAGCTGAATAATAATAATAAGGGAAAGGTTTCTCTCTGGTCCAAATCAAACTAGACGGTGATATTGGGCCTCTGTGGGCCCACTACGAAGCCCACATCGATGAGCAAGGATCCTCTAGAGTGATTTTTTTCAGTAAATCTCAACCACACAATGTAACACTCTAGGAAACTTTAGGAAAAAATCACTCTAGAGGATCCTTGGTGCACATCAATGATTTGAATTGTTTAATATGCAGGGCTCATCGAATACTTTATCCTTACAAAAAATCATGTTGATTGAATAACGATAGCCACTTGTTTATGCAAATGTGATATGATTATGTGGTTATCGATATCCAATCAACGTTATATTTTACAGATATAAAATTTTCGACAACAGCACCCTCTAGTTGGACTCTCTCCCTAATACAATGTGACACTTTTAACTTTGAATACATAAACAGAACTGTGATAGGATGTGTTCAAATTTCACTATTTTAAAATATTCATATCAATTAGATTATATATGAGATTATCAAATCTTAAGATTTTTAATAATTCAGTAATTATGAATATTTTAAAGTAGAGACATAAAAGAACCCTTGCCAAAAAATAAAAATAAAGGGAAGATGAAAGCAAATGAATTGGTCATCCTTTTCCCAACACCTCTTGTATCAAAAGTAATATTAGAGATAACAAATTCAACGTTAAACTTGTTTCAACTAATAATAATAATAAAATAATATGTCCCATTATTAGGGATATCTATCTGTATTTCAATTAATAATAATATGTCCCAGTATTAGGGATATCCTCATTTAAGGTAATGTAAAGTCGGAGGACCATTATTGCTTCTGTACTTTAATAAATATATATATATATATATATATATATATATATGTTAGAAAATTAATTTTTATACGTTTATTTTGGATCAATTTTGATTTCAAATTTGAGTGGGTCTCAAATGTCTTTTGGATGGGTCCAAAGAGGTGACGTGTTCCTTGTTGCATGGCAAGTCACACGGTGAAGACGGTTTGTCAAAACTATTTATGAGTAAATGGGAAGTTAACGTCATTTTCGGGTTCGTGGAATTAGACAATTAAAGGATAAAATGTGAATTTTCTTGTAAGGCTTGTCTCACATTGAAACTTTAGGAGAACTTATGTGTATATATAAGTTCTAGGTGACAACACTTGGGTTGGACCTCAAGGGGCATCCCAAGTTTGTAGAAGGGAAGAATTATGGACAAATTGAACCTTGACTCAAACCATCACACACGCGCCCGCACGCTGCCGCCACCGTTTGTTCGGCCGAGCCGTACTAGGCGTGGGTCGGGTCGATTCTAATGTTAATTTTTTGAATAATATTCAGTGTGTTTGGTTTGAGTTTTCTGAATTAAGTTTTTTGAAAATTGACTTTTTAAATTTTAATTTTTTTTTTTACTTTTTTAGATGCACCTTACTTAGATGTATCTAAAAAGTAAAAAATTTGTGAAAAAATATTTTAAAAAATTAATAAATATATAAAAATACAAAAATTGTACTAAATTCTTGTATTTTTTTGTATTTTTGATATTTAGTGAATTTTTAAAAGATTTTTTTTACAATTTTTTTTTACTTTTTAGGTGTATTTATGTTGATGTGTCTAAAAAGTAAAAAAATTGCTTAAAATATTAAAAATATTCAATAAAAACAAAAAAAACACGAAAAATAAGAAAGTAGAATTTTCTGAAAAGTATTTTTTGAAAAGTGGAAACAAATAAGGTGATTCATTTGAATTTTTTCAAAATTTCTTGAGGGAAATTAATTCAAAATTCGCACCAAATTTGAATTCAAATTTTTTGTCCATAATTGTGCCACTTCTAGTCCAAAATTCCCAACAGATAAACTATTTTTTTAACAAGTTTTAACTGCCAAAAATTGCCCAGCAATTCCCAGCAATTTACAGATTAAACAGTGACCAGATCTGTCCAAATTTCGAATCTGTATTTATTCGAAACAGTTTCATACATGTTCGGTTCTAAACTACACTTGTTCGGACATATCATTTGCTTATAAATTCCTGCATATTCCAACAGTTTGGGGGTTCGAAAATATCCGAAAAAAAATTATTTTGTTGCCTTCATTTTTCTTTTTTACATCATTATTCTTCATACTAGTTTTAGAATAAAATTCAGAGAGTTAAGAACACAAGTTTTGTTAGCCGTACAAATTGTTTGGAGTGCTACTATAATTTGTGAAGATCATTATATCCTGGAAGATAGACGCCTTTTATCTGTAAGTACCGTAACCGGGCGAATCTGTCTTAAGGATAGAGTGTCACACACTCGACTTGATCTTTTAATTATTTATTCGATTCGGTAAAATAAATTCGGTACATAATTTATTTTATTTGTTTGATTTGTTTTAATTTATTTATTTTACACACAAGATTGTTCCATCAATCTTAAGACAAAATACAGAATTATTCGTTTGTTTCCTTTTCTCTTTCTTCTTCTTATAGAAATTATTTTCTGTGATTTTACAAAATAATATTTCTTGTTGGAAAAACAAATAGTAGTAATATACTGTTTGACAGATAGTAGTAATATACTGTTTAGTTTCTTTAACAACTAGTAGTAATATACTGGTGTCATTAACAATTCAGAATATTTATTTGTGAAGTTTTTCAAAAATTAATTTTGGTTTTCAGAAATAATTTCTGAGTGTTTGTTAATTAAAATTTTATTTTCAGTATTTTAATTCTTGAAATGTTACAGAATTTTTTTTTGTGTGGAATTAATTTGTTTAAATAATATTTTATTTTATTTTATTTTCAAATTAATTGGAAATAAAAGTTACAATTCTTGTTCCTTTTATTTTACAGAATTTAAAATTTTGTGTTTATGGTTTAATTTTCTGTGTAGTATAAAATTTTAATTCTAATTTTGTTTTATAATTTAAAATTCATGGTTACAGAAACTGGTCAAACTAATGTTCAAACCAGTATTGGTATGGTGGCTATAATTGCGCCAACCCCTCCTTATGTTGGGACTATGCCAGTGAATCATGGTAAAAAACTAGAAAAGTTCTTAGGAACTGATTGTTGCAAAGGCAAGGGAAGATCAAGCAAGAAGGTTGCTCAAGCCAATAAGATCGAAGTGGATAAATTTTCAATAGTGTAGATGTCATAAATCTTTCTGCAGTTGTTTCCGAGACAAATCTTGTCAGAAATCCTAAAGCGTGGTGGGTGGACACTGGTGCTACTCGTCATATTTGTATCGACAAAAAGATGTTCACATCTTATTTTATAGTGGACAATGGTGAACAACTTTTTATAGACAACTCATCAACTTCCAAAGTTAAAAGATAAGGAAAGATTATTCTGAAGATGACATCTGGAAAGGAACTCACTTTCAACAATGTGCTGCATGTACCGGACATTCACAAGAACCTTGTTTCCGGATCTTTGTCGAGTAAAAATGCGTTTAGGTTAGTTTTTGAAAGTGATAAGTTTGTACTTACCAAAAACGGGATGTATGTAGGAAAAAGTTACATGTCTAATGGCCTTTTCAGAATGAATGTAATGACTGTTGTACCCTATGTTACTAATAAAAATACATCTTCTTCTAACTTGCTTGAGTCTTCAAATTTATGGCATGGTAGACTTGGACATGTTAATTATAGATCTTTGTGTAGATTAATTAATATGGAATGTTTACCTAAATTTGATATTGATTTAAATCATAAATGTGAAATTTGTGTTGAGGCAAAATTATCCAAAACTCTTTTTTATTCAATGAAAAGAAGTACGAAACCACTTGAATTAATTCATGATGACGTTTATGATTTTAAATCAGTTCAAACTAGAGGTGGAAAAAAGTATTTTATCACTTTTATAAATGACTATACTAGATATAGTTATGTTTATTTAATTCGAACCAAGGATGAACCTTTGGAAACTTTCATTCAATATAAGAATGAAGTTGAAAATCAACCTGATAAGAAAATTAAAAAAATTAGAAGTGATAGAGGTAGTCAATATGAATCAACTTTTTGTGAATTTTGTAAAGAATATAGGCCTCGTTTGGGAAGTGGCTATTTTAGTAGGCTATTTGGCTTTTTGGCTATTTTAGTGGCTATTTTAGTTTTTGTGTTTGGGAAGATGAGATGATTTTTTAGTTGAGTTATTGTATTGAAAAGTGTGTTGAAATGATGTTTAAATTTAAAATGACAGATTTATCCTTAACTTTTTATTTTTTAAAATTGATATAAAGGGGCAAAATGGTAATTTGCCCTTGCTGTCACACTGTCGGCTGTGACAGTGTAGGCACACAGCCTACACTGTCCGGGCAGCAGACTATATATATATATATATTTTTTTTTTGAAAAAGTTGGCAACAGTGCTACTTTTGGGCTATTTTCTGAAAATAGGCTACAATAGCCTCTCAAGAGGCTTCCCAAACAGCGCCATAGAATAATTTATCAAATCACTGCTCCTTACTTACCTCAGCAAAATGGAATTGCTAAAAGAAAAAATAGGACTTTAAAAGAAATGATGAACGGCATGTTAATAAGTTATGGATTACCTCAAAACTTTAATAAAGTACCTTGGAAGAAAGTGAATCAAATACCTTATGAATTGTGGCATGGGAGAGTATCATCCTACAAATACTTGAAAGTGTGGAGGTGTTTGGCTAAAATGGCTATTCCTAGTCCTAAAAAGACTAAGATAGGTCCTAAAACTGTTGATTGCATTTTCATTGGTTATGTCATGAATAGTAGTACATATCGATTTTTGATTCATAAGTCAGAACATTTCGAAATGCATGTAAATACTATTATTGAATCTCGGAATTCATCTTTCTTTAAACATGTGTTTCCAAATAAAACTGGACAAGAGACTAGTATTAACAAAAGATCTCTTGATGCTATTACTAGTCATGATCAAGAACATGATCAAAAATAAGAGCAAGAGATAGATCAAAATGAGAAAGAGAAACCTAGGTGTAGTAAACGTGCTAGAACCTCAAAATCTTTTGGTCCAGATTTCCTAACATTTTTGTTAGAAAATGAGCCTTTAACATTTAAAGAGGCTATGTCAAATCTTGAAGCTCCTTTATAGAAAGAAGCTGTAAATAGTGAAGTTGAATCCATCCTGCAAAATCACACTTGGGAATTGGTGGATATGCCACCAGGTTGTAAATCTCTTGGGTACAAGTGGATTTTCAAGAGAAAAATGAAAACGGATGGATCAATTGACAAATACAAGGCAAGATTTGTGGTCAAAGGTTTTAGACAAAAAGAATGTCTTTATTATTTTGACACATACTCACCGGTTACTAGAATAACATCCATTAGAATGTTAATTGCTATTACATTGTTGTACAATCTAGAAATTCATTAAATGGATGTGAAAATCGCTTTCTTAAATGGTGAGTTAGATAAAGAAATTTACATGGAACAACCAGAAGGATTTTCTGTTGTAGGAAAAGAAAAGAAAGTGTGTAAATTGGTTAAATCATTATATGGTTTAAAACAAGCACCAAAGTAATAGCATGAAAAAATTGACAAAACAATGATGTCAAATAGATTCAAAATTAATGAATATGACAAATGTGTTTACATTAAAAACATAAGCAAAGGTTATGTGATTGTGTGTCTTTATGTGGATAATATGCTCATCATATGTAGTAATAATGACATGATTAAAACTACTAAGGAAATGTTGAATAAACATTTTGACATGGGGATTGCTGATGTAATTCTTGGTATGAAAATTACCAAAACATCAGAAGGTTATGCTTTGTCACAATCACATTACATTGAGAAAATACTTGACAAATTTAGCAAAGATGATAATCATCTTGCTAGAACACCTGTGAATGTTAATTTGTTTCTTTCTAAGAATGTACAGGAAAATATTTCTCAATTAGAGTATGCCCAAATTATTAGAAGCTTAATGTACTTGATGAACTGCATTCGCCCAGATACAGCTTATGCAGTAAGTAAATTAAGTAGATATACGAATAATCCATGAGTAGACCATTGGAAAGTTACTATAAGGGTTTTAAGATTATAAGGGTTCTAAGATATCTTCGATTTGCTCGTAACATTGGGTAAATTATATTAGATATTTAGCAGTACTTGAAGGATACTGTGATGCAAACTGGATATCGGATACTAGAGACTCAAAATCCACTAGTGGGTATGTCTTTACTCTTGGTGAGGCGGCTGTATCTTGGAAATCTTCCAAACAGACTTGCATTGCTAGGTCTGCTATGGAATCAGAATTCATAGCTTTAGATAAAGTTAGGAAAGAAACAAAATGGCTTCGCCACTTCCTTGAAGATATTCCAATGTAGCCAAAACCGGTGCCTACTATATGCATACATTGTGATAGTCAATTAGCAATAAGTAGAGCACAGAGTCATTTGTATAACGGCAAGTCATGACACATTCGTCGTCGACATAACACCGTAAGACTACTCTCTAATGAAATTATTTCCATTGAATACGTGAAGTTTAAAGATAACATAGCGGATCCACTAATCAAAGAGTTAGCAAGAGAGTTAGTTGAGAATTCATCGAGGGGAATGGGACTTAAGCCTATTAAATAAGAGTTACCACAACGGCAACCTAGCCTAGTTGACTGGAGATCCCAAGATCTAGGTTCAAAGGGACAATCGAGTTGTGTATAACTCAAAAAGATCACTGGGGAGTCAAACTCCTACCAATTTTTATGTTGAAATAGTGATGCCTACAGCGATTTAGGTTAAGTAATACTTTTAATGATTCTTATATCTAGGAATACCTAGTGGAGTATAGCAGGATACTCTTCATAAGAATCACTTATATGAGTGTGAACTGGACCAGTTCTATGAGATTTGTGAAAGGCTACAAGTCTTTAAAGCATTCATGAAAGACCAGGTTGTTCAGGGCCAAAATAAACACAATAGTAAGAACTAAATTGTGTCTGGTAATATACTGTGTGAGTTCTATTGTCTTGGTTGACACAAACGGCTGAACAGTTCAAGACATCATGTTCATTAGTTACCTAGTAAATCTAATAGTATCTCATAAGGAAAGGTTCAAAGCCAAAAGTTACCTATCCTTTGCAGAATATTTTCAATTTATGTACTCTCTGTAATTAGATCATGTTGTTGCATTTTCTTTTTGTCAAATTCTACTCATGTGGGGGATTGCTAGAAAATTGGTTTTTATAGGCTTATTTTGGGCCAACTTTGAGCCTAAATTTGAGTGGGTCCCAAATGTCTTTTGGGGTGGGTCCGAAAAGGTGATGTGTTCCTTTCCACATGGCAAGTCACACGGTGAAGTTGGTTCGTCAAAAACATTTATGTGTAAATGGGAAATTGACGTCGTTTTCAGGTTCGTAGAATTGGACAATTAAAGAATAAAATGTGGGTTTCCTTGTAAGGCTTGTCCCACATTGAAACTTTAAGAGAACTTATGTATGTATATAAGTTCTAGGTGGCAACACTTAGGTTGGGCCCCAAGGGGCACCCCAAGTTTGTAGAAGAGAAGAGTTATGGACAAATTGAACCTTGGCTGAAACCACCACACACGCGTCCGCGTGCCGCCGCCGCCGCCACTGTCCGTTCGGCTGAGCCATACTAGGCGTGGGTTGTGGGTTGGGTTTGGTTGGTTCTAATGTTAATTTTTTAAACAAAATTCATTTGAATTTTTTCAAAATTTCTTACTGGAAATTAATTCAAAATTTGCACCAAATTTGAATTCAAATTTTATGTCCATAATTGTGCCACTTCCAGTCCAAAATTCCCAACAGATAAACTATTTTTTTAACAAGTTTTAACTGCCAGAAACTGCCCAGCAGTTCCTAGCAGTTTACAGATTAAACAGTGACTAAATCTGTTCAAATTTTGAATCTGTATCTGTTCAAAACAGTTTCATACCTATTCGATTCTAAACTACACTTGTTCAGACAGATCATTTGCCTATAAATTCCTACATATTCCAGCAGTTTGGGGGTCGAAAATATCCAAAAAAAAATTATTTTGTTGCCTTCATTTTGCTTTCTTGCATCATTATTCTTCATACTTGTTTTAAAACAAAATTCAGAGAGTTAAGAATACAAGTTTTGTCATACAAATTGCTTGGAGTGCTACTACAATTTGTGAAAGTCATTGTATCTTGAGAGATAGATGCCTTTTATCCGTAAGCACCGTAGCAGAGCGAATTTATCTTAAGGACAGAGTGTCACACACTCAACTTAATCTTTTAATTATTTATTCGGTTCGATAAAATAAATTTGATACGTAATTTATTTTATTTGTTTGATTTTTTTTAATTTATTTATTTTACACAAAAGATTGTTCTAACAATATATATGTTCAAAAAAGTATAGGTTATATATATATATAATTATTATTTATGTCATACACTCTATTAACAGTTGATTAACAAAAGGGGCCATTTATATGTGATTAATATAATTTTTTAAATATGAAGGGAGAATTTATATTTTTAATAAATCTCAAAAGTATGTTTATAATTTATCTTAATTTATAAATTCTAATATTTACTTACATATTAAATAAATAAATAAACAAAGCCCATAGAATTGGATAATAATGGGGGGGGGGGAGAATTTATATTTTTAATAAATCTCAAAAGTATGTTTATAATTTATCTTAATTTATAAATTCTAATATTTACTTGCATATTAAATAAATAAATAAACAAAGCCCATAGAATTGGATAATAATGGGGGGTTGCCATCGATAAAGATGTAACCAGCTACCTCAGTTGGCACATGCAAAGCCTCTGTTTGGCAAGTTGGGTTAGGAGTTTTTTAGGTTATTTTAGTTATAAAAAATAAAATAAATTATTTTAGTTATAAAAAGTAAAATATTACATCTAATTCATAATTATTATATTTTTTTTTTTACAAAAAAAACTAAAAAAATTAAAAGGACAAAAAACTCTTTCTAAATCAAAATTTTTAGCCTAAATAAAGTAGCAAAAAAAACTAAAAAGTGAAGGGGTCATTTGCAAATTGCTAACCTTCTCTACTATTATATAGTGGCGGCTACAATCATTACACCTTCCCACTGTAAAAATAAAAAATTTATAAAAAAAGAAAAAAGAAAAAGTGAAATAGATCCACGTATATCCAATTTTTATTCCTCACAATTATGGGCTGCTTTGGGTCCATTCAATGGTCCAATGTGCACTAATTATTTGTGACATCTACTAGGCTCCAAATTATTTAGATTATCAATGGTGATAGAAAGTGATATAAAACAATCAGCTTGTTTCATTTTTCAGAAAAGATTTTTTAAAAAAATTTATATTTTTATTTTTTGTGTTTTTTTATTTTTATGAAATTTTTTTAATATTTTAAGTAATTTTTTTACTTTTTAGACATACTTAACATAAATACATTTAAAAAGTAAAAAAATTGTAAATATTTTTTAAAAAAATTCACTAAATACCAAAAATATAAAAAAAAATACAAGAATTTAGTACATTTTTTATATTTTATGTATTTATTAATTTTTTTACAAATTTTTTACTTTTTAGATACATCTAACTAAGGTGCATCTAAAAAAGTAAAAAAAAATGTTTAAAATTCAAAAAATATTCACTAAAAACAAAAGAATACGAAAACAAAAAAACTCAATTTTTAAAAAACTTAATCTAGAAAACTCAAACCAAACACACTGAATACTATTTTGCCAGTTAAAGGTGGCAATAAAAAAAAAACAAAAAAAAGGGGGTAAATAACACTCCATTTTGCCAGTTAACCGGGGGTAAGAAAACAAAAAAACGAAAAACAAAAAAATCACACCCACTTTTTTTGAGGTTTGAAAAAAATATATTAAATTTTATAATTTTAATACAATTATATTAATTTTTTATTTAGTAAAGTTAAAGAGATTAAAATTAATGTAAATTGTATAAAGACACAATGATGTATAAAATAAAATATGTATTTTAATATAAAAGAGATAATAATATTATTTTTTTCAATTATACGACTAACAAATTTTTGATGAAAAACTAATCGAGTATTATATGAATTAAAATATTTGGCTCAGTTTGGTTAGATAGATAATACAAAAAAGTGAAAGAAAAAGAAAAAATAATAATTTTTTTTGTATTTTTTTAGATAGAGAGTCTTAAAAAGTAATAGAAGCTAAAATTTATACAATTCAAACTAGCTTGTTAGTTAGGCAAAATCTTGACAAGGTTTATTTTGTGTTTTTGTTTGCTCGTATATCTCTCCACAACTCCATGTTATGTAGTGATTATATATTTTTCCTATCATTTTCTTATAAAATTTTTCATCTATTCAAATGAATGAAAGAAAATAAAAATAAATTTTCATTTCTTTTTCCTTTCTTTCATTTCATTTTCTATCATCCGTTTCTTTCTAAACAAACAGAGCATTAAGAAAACTCAATGTAATTATGCTAAATTCATGGGACTTATTGTATTTTCTCCAAACTTCAGGAAAAGTTAATATAATTTACCCAAAAACAAATGATAATTACATTATACTCTTTTGAGATTTAAATATATATATATATATATATATATATGTATTAAGTTTCATAAGTTTGGTATAATTATATTAGATTTCTTACAAATTTTAATTCATATACACTTAACTTCTTTATCATCTATCATTCATAAGTTGTATGAATAAAAAAATAATACTATCATCTTTTTTATATTAAAATTTTATGTTTTACTTTGTTTATTTTTATGTTTACACGTCATCTGTATTAATCTGGATTGATCACTTCAACCTTATTAAAAAGAAATCAGTATAATTTTGTGAAACTTGTGAAACTTATTAGTATATTTTTTTAAAACATCAAGAATAATTAGTATAATTTACTCAACAAAAAAAATATATTGAACAAACAATTTTTATTTTTAATATGACGTGTAATAATAAAGTTATGACCTATTATAGTAGTGTTTGATAAAGTTGAAAATTGAAAATTAAAGACTGAAAATTAATTGAAAACTGAATGCTAAATTTTTTAAGCTGAAAAGTTGTTAAATAAAAATTTAAGTGCTAAATTAAAAATAAATTATTTGATATGTATAAGATTAAATTTAATATTTATTATTTACAAATTGTATGTATAATTTTTATATTGTGGTGGTGGTGATGATATGATGGTTATGGTGGCGGTGGTAGTGACAGAGATGTTGGTAGCGGTAGCGATGGTGATGGCGACGGCAATGACGTGGTAGGCGTGGTGGGTGTAGTGGTGGTGGCATGATGATGGTGGTAGTAGTAGTGGTAGTGGTGGTGATAACGGTAGCGGTGATAATGGTAACATGATAGTAGTGGTAGTAACGGTGGCGGTGGATGATGGTGGTGGTAATGATAACGGTAACGGTGATAGTGATGGTAGTGAATTTATAATAATATATATAAATACTTCTGTTTTATTTTTATAAATTCAGTAAGAATTAAGTAAAAATTTACTTAAGTTTTAACTTATATTTTAATAGGTACATAAATTTTTAAATAATTTTAATTATAATTATCAAATAAATTTAATTAATTATCACTTAATCAATTCAATTTTAAGTAAAATATATCAAGAACTAGCATATTAATTTTTAAAACAATATTTATAATGGAACAAAATTTGTTATTTATGGAGTCAAGCGTACGCACGTGAATGAGACGGTAGTGCAAATTTTTGTTATTCATAGAGTCTAAAATTTGTTATACATAGAGTCTAGTGCAAATCTTTGTTATTCTATTTAATTTTTAAAACAACATTTATAATGGGACAAAATTTGTTACTATTCATAACGTACGCACGTGAATCATAGAGTCTAGTGCAACTTTTTGTTATTCAATTTTTCTAAGGTATTTAGATGGTCAGTAGATATTTTGATCCGGTTAAATTGATCGAAGTGAATTAATCTATCTCATTTTAGATGGATACGCCATGACGAACGGATGGTTATAAATTAATTTTTTTTCAATCCGTTTAGCTTTGAACAGATGGAAAATTTGAGATTCCTTTTGTCAAACCGCGAGCACCTCTAATAATTTGTAAAATTTTGTATTTTTAATTGGTTTAGAATTTAGATATTCTGTTATGTTTTTAATTTATTTTCAATTTAAAAATCCTTTTATCAAATGGTAAATGTAGATATTTGGTATTTTTGTATAGAAAATATGTAGTTTAATTAAGTCATTTTTTTAAAAAATCAAATTAAATAGTCTTTTGAATAATAATAAAAAAAAGGAATGAAATAGTTTTGATAATGCATAGTTTTTTTATATGTATTTATTATTGATATTTGACAATTTACTTGATAATTTTTTGGTTACGTTGAGTTAGATTGTTATCAAAAAAATATTGACAAGTTGTATTATTTTTTAAATTTGTAAAAGTTTAAATTGCCAAACTGATCTGCATCCATCCGTCAATCTATTAATCTGCTCAATCTGTATTCGCCAATTCGATAGGCAGATGCGAATTGATTTTTTTTCAATTTGCTAATCTAGCAGATAAATGATACATTGGAAATTCTCCGACCACAATCGAACTGCAAGTACCCCTTTCGACTTTAAAACAAGTCATCTTTTCAAATGTGATAAGGGAATCTATATTAATTAAACACAAACTTCAGGTGATGTCAATGTAATGTATCTTAAAATAAAAACAACAATGATTTATCCCATTAAAAATATCACCACTAATAGCATTAATGCATTAAAAAAGTAAAAAAAAAAAAAATACAACTCCAAGACCAAAACATCATATCATTAATGGCGGGACCCACTAATTAGTGGGAGCACTAATTAGTACTCTCAAGCATTTTTCAAATAAAAAATAAAAGGTGGAAAAAGACAAATTACAATTGAACTACTTTTGGCGTCTCTTTACATTTGATTTTAGTTTAACAAAAATGTTTTAGAGCTCTAATATAGGAGCTTTAATAGCTCTAATGGGGAGGTGGGTCCCACCCTGATGTGATATTTGTGTCTTGTTTTTTTTTTTTTTTTTTTTTTGGCATTGACACATCATTAGAGCTCAAATTAGTGCTCTATATTTAGAGCTCTCTATCATTTCCCATGGTTTTTTTTTTTGTTTAGGTTTATTAAAAAAAAAATTATAAATTAATTTTTGTTTATTTTTAGAAAAATAAAAATTGCAAACACATTTGGTTTGAGTAAAATATTTTAAAAACTTTACAAACAAAAACTCAAAAATATGTTTGTTAATATTAATGCATAAAATGGTTATTTTATTTTTTAATTATTTATGACAATGAAAATCATAAACTTATAATAACCATCCAAAATATAAATATATTAGTACAATACCAATTATAGATCAATTTAAAAGTTAGACATACCTAATTAGGGTCTATTTTACGTTACATTACACTACATGTGAAACTTAATTTATCATAATTTTAATTGAAAGAAGCACCAACAATGATAACAAGGTGAAGCATGGGAATATATTGCATCCACAACATGCAATTATAGTTGCAAACAATATGTTATTACTAATAATAGTATTATACACAAATACAAACCACAATTATAATTTAATTGTGAAGCTTCTACTCATTTTGGGACACAAATTCCATGTCAGTCCCCACTTAAACACCAATTGCTTTATGGAACAACACTAAATACACAATGTTTAAAAAAAATGGTATTTTTAATTTTTTTTTAATTTTTTTTTTTGTATTTATGTTTTTTAGCCTTATTTATAAAGGTATTTGGGTGGAAAATCCTATTTAATCTGTAACAAAAAAAATCCAATTTAATACTTTCTTTGCCTAAAGATCCAGGTGTTAATTTATTATGTCCATAAGGACAAGAATGTACAAAATGACCAAAATACCCATCTATATATATTGTTTCCCAACCAAACCAAACCTTAACCTCATTATCTCACTACTTGTCTCTCTTTTCTCTTGCTCACCAAACCCCTCTCTCTCTCTCTCCCCTCCCATTCTCTCTCATCCGCTAACTCCACCACCACCATCACCAACATCCATCGGAGTTGGTACTGTCACAAATATGGGGGAACTGGCACCACTACAGCTGAGGCTTCAGATTTGCAGCTTCAAATCAATTGCTTAGATCCGCAACTTTGTTGAGGCTTTAATGGTGTCGGAGTCTGACCCAGAGATGAGGAAGACAACGGAGGAGAGAGAGAGGACTTAAAGCGACTGCTGACTGTTCCTTATCCTAACAAGTTTTTGAGAAGAGGAATCGGAGGAGGACGGCGATGGTTAATGAGGGGCTATTGAAGGCAATCTAGTGAAGAGATCTTTGTCAACTCTGATCCGTCCCTTGTCTCATCAACAATGGTCGTGCTCAAGGTTCTAGTTGAGGCAAAGCTGACCATCATTGGAAAAAAAGGTGCTCAAGATGTGTAGGTGAAGCGAATGAGGCCTCTAATAAGCTGAGAAGTTTAGGAATTGAACCTAATTTAGTATCTCAGAATAGGTTGATTGATGGATTCAACTAAAGCGGATGTTATTTGGATTCAACAAGATCTGATATATATATATATATATATGTTGGTGATAATTACAAATAAAACACGAGAAAATACAAATAAAAAAAAATTACAACAACTATTGTAAGGGCTGAGGCACGGGAAATTCGCTCTCTTTAAGGAGATTCAAGCCCTCTGTGGTTAGGCAAAGCCTCACACCGGTGCAGCAGAAAAAATAATGACTTGTCCCCTCCAGGATACAACAGCCCGACTAAGTCATAAGGTTCACCAATACTGCATAATTGGTTGAACCGAAAACTTCATCACATACACCTTTTATTTCTTTGCCTAATAATCTCTCAAATAAGAAACTTGAGCTACCAATAAGAGAGGTGAAAGGCTCAATTTATAGGAGAAGTTACTTGGAGGGCAAATTTTCTTGGTGGTGTAGACACCCCATTTTTGACCAACCTTAAGACTCAAACGTCACCGATTGAGCGCTTGGTGATGTTGCATATTGTGCTAGTTTTGAAGTTTTAGAGTCTCGGCTGCGAGCCTTGCCTCCTGACTTCGGGGCTCTTTTGTGCTTTGCCTCGGTTTGCGAATCGGGTCCCATTTTCTCCGTTTTCTTTTCCCGAAGGGAAGGAGAGGTCTCATAGACCATCTCTCAGTGGCCGTAGGCTACGTTTGGTGGTCGTAGGCCATTTTTCCCGTTTGGAGCCCGGTTTCTGATTTTTCGGAGCTGAAGGCCGTGTGCCTCGGTTCGGGACCGTCTAACCACCTCCGTTTGCTCCGGTTTTCGGCACACATCTTATTTACTCCCTTTTGGAGGACACTGTGGCTCGAGAGACCAACTTCATGGTCAAATGCCACATCTGGTGTTTAACAGCCCATTTTCGGGGCCCCAAGCCGCGCGTTTCGGTCCCCCGAACTTCCGTTTTGCATCCGTTTTGTTTTATTTTTGGTGGAGACCTTATTTTCATTGTTAGAAAGCTTGTAGGAGGGTGGGAGGCCAGCAATTTTTCTGAAAAGACAGTTTTATTTCTTCATCGCTCTCCGTCGCCCATTTTCCTCACTAGAAAGCTAATGTTGACCACTCCCAGGCCACTTTCTTTAGCCCTAAACCCCATATTTGTGTTGTACACACCTGGGAGGCCACCAATATGAATAGGCTGGCCAGTAATTGTCTCTGACCCTTTTGAACCCCTCTAAAAAGTTGGCTTTTCTCTCTCCTGGTTCACATTTTCTGGGTTTTGACCACATATTTGTGTTGTGCACACATGGGAGGCCACCTTTTTGGGGTGGCCGGCCAGCCATTCTAATTGACCCTTTTGACCCCTGACCGGCCGGCCAGGGGGGGTGGCCGGCCGGCCTCCTAAATCTTTTGAACCTGGCCGGCCATGATCCTCTCTCCAATTGTATTCCAGCTGTGCCAGCTATTTCCCCCCAGATCCTGTATCCGAGGGGCTGCCTTTTGGAGGGGAAATTTGAATTTGTTTTTTCCCTCCTTTCCTTGGCCTCTCTCCCTCTTTAAAACCAGCACTCTACCACCATTTTGAAGGGTTACAAAAAACCAGCTGGGGCATTGATACATACACTCCTTATCTCTCTCATTTAACCCTCAAAACCCTAAGGTTCTTGCACCCTTTACACTACACCTCCATACTCCATTCCAGAAACTTGAAGCTGTTTTTCAGAGCTTAGGAGCACCATTTCTTGGGCGAAAAACTGCCGGAAGTTTGGACTACAAGGGTGAGCTTCATTTCTCTCTTTTTTGTTCTATTTTGCATGCAATCTTAGCCTTTGTTTCTTACATTTTTGGGCTTCAACCTGAACTGTAAATAGTCATATTTTGAGCTCCTATTCATTTTTGATCAAGGACTTTTTGCTGTTTGAGGTCTTCTCCTCACCCTTTGTGCTTAATCCCTCTTTTAGGCCTATTTTTACATGGTATTTTAGTCTTATTTGTGAGCTGTTTTGGACTTGGTCATAAACTATAAAATGTCTTGTTTTGAGCCCCTCTTCAACTTTGTTGAAGGGCTCTCCTCTGTTTGAGGCTAGATTGTACCACTTGTCTCTTTATCCCTCTCTTAGGCCTTTTTCTTGCATGTTGTTTTAGCCTCACTTGTGTTTAGTTTCGAGAATTGATATAAAATGTAAAGTGCCTTTTTTTGAGCCCCTCTTCAACTTTGTTGAAGCACTCTCCTCTGTTTGGGGCCAGCTTCTGTCCCTTGTCTCTAATCTCTCTTTTAGGGCCATTTTTGCATAATAGATTAGCCCTATTTATGTTCACTTTTGAGATTTGTTATAAACTAAAAAGAGTCTCCTTTTGACATCATCTTCATATTTTATTAAGGGTATTTTCTTGTTTGAGATCATATGCTTCCTTGTATGCTTGATTGTCCCTTATTTTGAGCCTTACACCTAAGCTCTTGTTGCATGCTTGGTTTGGACTTCTAGCCACTGAAATCCAGTGGATTTTCAGTGGCTAGCACACTGTCTTAAGCCTCCAAATCAGAGGGGGGTGACCCCCTCTCACCTTGACTTGTTTGGTGGTCATTTTTGGCCTTCCAAAGAGACCCTATCTTGCATGCTTTGAAGTCACTTTCCAAGGTCAATTTGGTGAGTTCTAAGACTACCATATTTGATTTTCATAGTTGCTTATGCCATGCTAAGTGTCCACCTTGTATGTGCTTAATAATCCATTGTATGGCCCTCTAAAGGAGCTCATCATTTTTGCATGTATTGGTTGCATCTCCATGGTTATTTGGACATATTTTCACATGTTTTATTCACTGATTTTTGCTGGTTTGGTAAGATTCCATGTGCATCCTATACTTGCCATATAACTCATGTTTGCTAGTCAAAGTTGCATGCTACTTTAGTCCATCTTGCTAGCATCTTTTGGCCATGCTTTGGACTGGAAATGTTCATGTTTTGGGACTGCCTTGGCTCTGTCTTTAGACTTCATGATCAAATAATGCATGCTTTGTATAGCTATAAGTCATTCCATGTGTCTAGTTTCGAGTTTCGAGGTCCATCTCATGCATCGGGTGCCATTTTTCCGTGATTCGGGACCATTTGTATCATATTCAATACTGGAATTTGCATGTTTGCATACCATGTTCCATGCCTTGCCATGTTTTGGTAGAGTGGCATTTGATGCCTTAGGCTTGGTCCTCGGTTTGCGTGCATGTGTGCACGCATTTCGAGTGTCTCATTTTTATCTAATGGCCACTGATGTGAGTGTAGCTGAGGTCCACTCATGTTGGTGTAAGTCCATTATGCATTGTGTATGCCATTTCATAGCATTGCGTATGCTAGGTTGTATTTTAGAACATTGTGTATGTCATGTTGCATCGTGCATTGTGTATGCCATCTCATAGCATTGCGTATGCTAGGTTGCATGTTAGGATTGCATTCATGCATGTCATGCATATTGCATTGTGCTTGGGATAGGAGTTAGCCCAAGCACGGGAAACGAGGGACGTTTCGTACTTCGAGTGACAGAATGTGTCTCAATTCTCTGTCGCCGACACTCTAGATTACCCATGATGGAGTTTAGGCCTTTTTGTGTCCATATGTGCATTCATTTCATATTGAGTCCTGCAAATCGACTCCTCAGCCATCATGCATCGAGATGCGTGATTGGTGGCACGAGGATCGAGGACTACACTCCTTGAAGAGTAGTCATGCATACATATGTGAAAAAACTTTGCCATGCCCCTGTGTTGCTCTTTGTTGCAACAAATCAGAAATCGGCAGCCTTCTGGAGCTTGGCACGCATCCCGAGAACAATTGCGAACAGAGGCGAACCGGGGCATCGCAATGGATTTCCGCGCAAGGCAACTCGAGCATGCATCATCCATCATTCGGAACAGAGCTGAGGTGGTCCACGGATTTATGTGTAATTTATTGCTTTCCTAGATTAATTTGCTAATTAATTAGGATTTTGTACTTATTCGGACTGTACTATTTATTCGGGACTGTATATTATTTATTCGGACCCTCCGAGTGAGGGCACAACTGTAATAAGTGTGCGTATGTGTGATGTATGTTTTCCAACCCCACGTCTTTCTCCCTTTTATTTGCCCGCTTATGATGGTTAGATTAGGGTATGTTTCAATTAGCATACAGTATGATAGCATGTTTGCATTCATTCATCTGTCTTGCATGCACCGGGCTCGGCGCATCATACTGACTGCATTATATTTCAATTCCAAGTTGAATACTTGTTAGTTGTAGCATTTCACATGACATCTTTAGAATAGCCGAGCCTTCTATAGTTGCATTTTTGCATGTGTTGCATTAGGCATTTCTGTATAATTAGGATCATGCATAGAATTCTACTTAGTTTCTGTTTTGGCTTGGAGTACTCGGTAAGTTTTATGCTTTAGCATTCTTGCATGCGTGTGAGTAACTGCCATGATAGTATGCTTACCATGAGGCTATGTGCTTATATGATATAACTGCCTGAATGCCTGTGGGTGAAGGCTGGGTTATTTGAATTGGAACAATTCGTTGACCGTGAGTTTTAAGCCCACTAGATGGTGGCAAATCCACGTCTTAGCCTACTTGCGGGTAGCACCATCAAACCATTTTCAAATAAACAAACATGAAATGTTTTATTCCAATTCAGGTGACTCAGTCTATACTTGTATGCTGTGCGCATCACATAGTAAATCTAGGCTAATAACCGGAATAAGAACGCATAATGTTTCCAAAAATAGATATCATGGTTAGTAGAGGCCGATCTTTGATCGGGCGAGCAGGGGTGCTCACGAAGTGACCTTCCCCAATCGTACCCAAGATTCTGAGCTGAGGCAACTTTGGTGATGACGGACACGTGGCCTTAGGCAACGAGTCAGGATTTCTTAAATTTTCCAAAACAAAACATTTAGGTAGCGACTCCGTATTTGGCAAAGCAGTCCATGTTTGGCACTTCTTTCAAAATCTGTTTTCTCAAAACAATTTGCCGGATTTGGACTCTTTGGTTAAGATTTAGAACCGTGACAATTTGAGAGTTCGAACTTGTAGTGAGCCCAAATGAACAGAACGGGACTCATCCTCCTGGGGCGTTCGGCGCGTCTACAGTTTCTAGCGACTCCGCTGGGGAATTAGAGAACTTGACTCGAACTCATGATATCTTGTTTTGACTACACTTATGTGTTTCTTTGCATTGCATGTGCATTGGTGCGCCTAGGACACCGTGTTTGCCATCTGCTATTTCTGAACGGTTTGCCGGAGGCTTGCTTTGTCAAAGCATGCAATAAGGCTGACCGGTTACGGGCTCTGCCAGTATGGGAACACAAACCCCGATTTTTACCGGGGCACCCTTTTGACCATTCGACCTAGTGCATATTTGGAATCCATAGTGACCATTCCAAACTAGGACAGGTTGCTTGCCCGATGATAGGTTGTTTGAAACCGCTGTGTGCGTAGTGAAACCCTAGCTCCTGACAAAATAGGACAGGGAAACCCTACCCCCAACATAGGGGTGTTTTGGCTCCTCTTTGCTTGCTATGTTTAGAGTGCGTCTCTATAGGGAATGCATCTATTAGTTTGCAAGTTTGAGTATCAGGCCTGTGGGCATCAGGATCAGTATTTGGGGAATTAGTTTTACCTGAGGGTATCAATTTATAGGCAGAATTTTGGGGCAGAATTCAGTAGGAGGCACAATCATCCTAGTATGCTCATATCTGTTTTGGTGAAATCGGGCTGAGATGTTGTCTGTTTTCTCTTTTGCTAGGGGTAGTCTGGGAACCATAGCTTCAGAAGGCTCCGATATCCCCCGGGTACATTGGACTAGTGCTGATAGACTTTGTTAGGTCAGAAATTCAATTTATGGGCAACCAGTGTTCTTTCGCTGAGGCAAGGCAAAGAAAGGCCAGTCGGGGCTCACCGGTTCATCTGATCCGTCAGTCGCCAGTCACATCACCTTTGTTTGAACTCAGCAGACCGTGATGGCACAGGTTCGGAAGAATTTGTGGCTGTGATAGCAGCGTTAAATCAGGGAACTACCATGCAGGCCAAGACTAGTATTGAAACGCAGCGCCCATCTGGGGCATCTGCCTCACATCCAGCTTTGGGACCCTAGCCGAACTTTGACCCACTTCCGCCAGCTGAAGATTTGCAGGGTCCAGATCCTTGAGAAGGGTTGGCTCAAGCCTGAGTTTTCAGACCCCTGGTGCAGCCTAATGAGAGGGTTTATCCCCTTGATGTTAATGAGCGCGATTTGACCACAGTGAAAATTGCAAACCTTGAGAAGCAATTCAAAAAGGTACATGGCCTTAACTCCATTCCCGACATTAAGGATGGGTACACCGAGGTTGCCGTACGGCTCCCAAACAGATTCAAAATGCCACCTATTGACCGTTTCGACGGGTCTGGAGATCCTATGGTACATATTCGGCTTTTCTTGGATATCCTGAAGCCGATGGGTCTGACTAAGCCACAGAAACTCTCTCTATATGGAAGAACCCTGTCGGGTGTAGCAGCCACTTGGTATGCCAAATTGGAGGATACAGTGAAGCAAAACTAGGAAGAACTGGCTGAGGCCTTTGTCGATCAGTATTCCATGCCCTTAAGACTGTAGACACCCCATTTTTGACCGACCTTAAGACTCAGACGTCACCGATTGAGCGCTTGGTGATGTTGCATATTATGCTAGTTCTGAAGTTTTAGAGTCTCGGCTGCGAGCCTTGCCTCCGGACTTTGGGGCTCTTTTATGCTTTGCCTCGGTTTGCGAACCGGGTCCCATTTTCTCCATTTTCTGTTCCCGAAGGGAGGGAGAGGTCTCGTAGACCATCTGTCAGTGGCCGTAGGCTACGTTTTGTGGTCGTAGGCCATTTTTCCCATTTGGAGCCCAGTTTCCAATTTTTTGGAGCCGACGGTCGTGTGCCTCGATTCGGGACCGCCTAACCACCTCCGTTTGCTCCGATTTTCGGCACACATCTTATTTACTCCCTTTTGGGGGACACTGTGGCTCGAGAGACCAACTTCGTGGTCGAATGCCACCTCTGGTGTTTAATAGCCCATTTTTAGGGCCCTAGGCCGCGTGTTTCGGTCCCCCGAACCTCCGTTTTGCATCCCTTTTGGTTCATTTTTGGTGGAGACCTTATTTTCATTGTTAGAAAGCTTGTAGGAGGGTGGGAGGCCTGTAATTTTTCTGAAAAGCCGGTTTTATTTCTTCATCACTCTCCGTCGCCCGTTTTCCTCACTAGAAAGCTAATGTTGACCACTCCCGGGCCACTTTCTTTAGCCCTAAACCCCATATTTGTGTTGTACACACCTGGGAGGCCACCAATATGAATAGGCTGGCCAGTAATTGTCTCTGACCCTTTTGAACCCCTCTAAAAAGTTGGCTTTTCTCTCTCCTGGTTCACATTTTTTGGGTTTTGACCACATATTTGTGTTGTGCACACATAGGAGGCCACCTTTTTGGGGTGGCCGGCCAGCCATTCTAATTGACCCTGTTGACCCCTGGTCGGCCGGCCAGGGGGGGTGGACGGCCGACCCCCTGAACCTTTTGAACCTGGTCGGCCATGATCCTCTCTCCAAGTGTATTCCAGCTGTGCCAACTGTTTCCCCCCAGATCCTGTATCCGAGGGGCTGCCTTTTGGGGGGGGAATTTGAATTTGTTTTTTCCCTCCTTTCCTTGGCCTCTCTCCCTCTTTAAAACCAGCACTCTACCACCATTTTGAAGGGTTACAAAAAACCAGCTGGGGCATTGATACATACACTCCCTATCTCTCTCATTCAACCCTCAAAACCCTAAGGTTCTTGCACCCTTTACACTACACCTCCAAGCCTACAACCTCCATACTCCATTCCAGAAACTTGAGGTTGCTTTTTAGAACTTAGGAACACCATTTCTTGGGCCAAAAGCTGCTGGAAGTTTGGACTACAAGGGTGAGCTTCATTTCTCTCTTTTTTGTTCTATTTTGCATGCAATCTTAGCCTTTGTTGCTTACATTTTTGGGCTCTGACCTGAACTATAAATAGTCATATTTTGAGCTCCTTTTCATGTTTGATCAAGGACTTTTTGCTGTTTGAGGTCTTCTCCTCACCCATTGTGCTTAATCCCTCTTTTAGGCCTATTTTTGCATGGTATTTTAGTCTTATTTGTGAGCTGTTTCGGACTTAGTCATAAACTATAAAATGTCTTTTTTTGAGCCCCTCTTCAACTTTGTTGAAGGGCTCTCCTCTGTTTGAGGCCAGCTGCTACCACTTGTCTCTTTATCCCTCTCTTAGGCCTTTTTCTTGCATGTTGTTTTAGCCTCACTTGTGCTTTTTTCGAGACTTGATATAAACTGTAAAGTGCCTTTTTTTGAGCCCCTCTTCAACTTTGTTGAAGGGATCTCCTCTGTTTGGAGCCAGCTGCTGTCCCTTGTCTCTAATCTCTTTTTTAGTGCCATTTTTGCATAATAGATTAGCCCTATTTGTGTTCACTTTTGAGATTTTTTATAAACTGAAAAGAGTCTCCTTTTGACATCATCTTCATGTTTTATTAAGGGCATTTTCTTTTTTGAGGTCATATGCTTCCTTGTATTTGCATGCAATTTACTGCTTTCCTAGATTAATTTGCTAATTAATTAGGATTTTGTACTTATTCGGACTGTACTATTTATTCGGGACTGTATATTATTTATTCGGACCCTCCGAGTGAGGGCACAACTGTAATAAGTATGCGTGTGTGTGATGTATGTTTTCCAACCCCACGTCTTTCTCCCTTTTATTTACCCGCTTATGATGGTTAGATTAGGGCATGTTTCAATTAGCATACAGTATGATAGCATGTTTGCATTCATTCATCTGTCTTGCATGCACCGGGCTCGGCGCATCATACTGACTGCATTATATTTCAATTCCAAGTTGAATACTTGTTAGTTGTAGCATTTCACATGCCATCTTTAGAATAGCAGAGCCTTCTATAGTTGCATTTTTGCATGTGTTGCATTAGGCATTTCTGTATAGTTAGGATCATGCATAGAATTCTAATTAGCTTCTGTTTTGGCTTGGAGTACTCGGTAAGTTTTATGCTTTAGCATCCTTGCATGCGTGTGAGTGACTGCTATGATAGCATGCTTACCATGAGCTATAAGCTTATATGATATAACTGCCTGAATGCCTGTAGGTGAAGGCTGAGTTATTTGAATTGGAACAATTCGTTGACCGTGAGTTTTAAGCCCACTAGATAGTGGCAAAATCATGTTTTCTAAGCCCATCCGAGGGTGGCAAATCCACGTCTTAGCTTACTTACGGGTAGCACCATCAAACCATTTTCAAATAAACAAACATGAAATGTTTTGTTCCAATTCAGGCGACCTAGTCTATACTTGTATGTTGTGCGCATCACATAGTAAATTTAGGCTAATAACCGGAATAAGAACGCATAATGTTTCCAAAAATAGATATCATGGTTAGTAGAGGCCGATCTTTGATCGGGCGAGCGGGGGTGCTCACGAAGTGACCTTCCCCAATCGTACCTAAGTTTCTGAGCCGAGGCAACTTTGGTGATGACGGACACGTGGCCTTAGGCAACGAGTCAGGATTTCCTAAATTTCCCAAAACAAAACATTTAGGTGGTGACTCCATATCTGGCAAAGCAGTCCATGTTTGGCACTTCTTTCAAAATCTGTTTTCTCAAAACGATTTGCCGAATTTGGACTCTTTGGTTCAGATTTAGAACCGTGACAATTTGAGAGTCCGAACTTGTAGTGAGCCCAAATGAACAGAACGGGACTCATCCTCCCGGGGCGTTCAGCGCGTCTACAGGTGGCCAAGTTTTCTTGGAGACTTGGTGGATAAGAATGAAGACTTGACTCGAAGACTTGGTGGGCAAGTTTTCTTGAAGGACTCGGAGAAAAAGAAAAACTTGACTTAAAAGGCAAAGAAAACTTGGAGAGAAAGAAAAGAAAATCAAACCTATAACACATTACAATATTAAAATATCTACTAACATTCTCCCACATATTTTAATATTATAGGTAGCAAAATCTAATATTATTAGGGAAAGAAGGATATTATGCATCATAGTAGGTGTGCTCTGCATTGAACATCCATTAATGAAACAATAATATCTACGTCAGAGCCAATTAATATGCTCAGCATTGAACTATGACTGCTTAAGGGAAATAAATAATTATTGCACATACATAATATTCCAGGTGTTCACATAAACTTTAAGAGCTAGCACATTACGTCCTTGTGCGATCCCAGGATTCATGAGTGTGTTTAAGAATTAGCCCAAATCTCATAGGCCACTACCACACTCACATAGATGAATTCTATAAAGGGTGCTCCTGTAACTATGACACCCCACTCAATAAGAGCTACATAAATTCATTAAGAGTTTTTTAATAACTCAACCTCTACAACGTTACAGGATAAATACACTTACATCATAGGGATGGGTAAAAAGTAATTTAGTGCATTTCTCACAGCCATCATATGATCGTTTTTTTCATTGAACCTAGTTACAGGATCTCTGGTCCCTGGGTTGAGTATCTTTATACATGGCTCCTGCTATATTCAATGGGCTTCAACCCCATCCCCTTCGATGTATTCCAACTCTATCTCTTGCTAAGGCCTTAATTATTGGATATGCAAGATTATCACCAGATTTAATATAATCCACATTTATGATGCCATTATTCATATAAGATCTCACAGTACTGTGTTTTCTTCTGATAGGTCTAGATTTACCGTTATAATAACGGTTATTAACTCGACCAATTGTTGCAGTGCTATAACAATGAATCAAAATAGGTGGAATTGGTTTTTCCCAACAAGAGATTTCATTTAACAAATCTCTTAACCAATTTGCTTCTTCACTGGCTGTAGCTAAAGCAATAAATTCAGCCTCCATTGTTGAATTAGCAATAATGGTTTGTTTTTTCGATTTCCAACTTATAGCACCACCTCCCAAGGTAAATAAGTAACCAGTGGTTGATAATGAATCACCTGACAAGGTATTCCAATCGGCGTCACTGTAACTTTCAAGTACTGCAGGATACTTATTATAAAACAAGCTATATTTTATGATACCAAATAAATATTTCATAATATGCTCAATGGCTAGCAAGTGATCACTACCAGGCTTGCTAGTAAACCTGCTAAGTACTCCAACTGCATAGGCAATGTCAGGTCTAGTACAAGCTACCAATCATACTAGCATATTCCTTTTAATTAATTGCATCCGCATCATTTTCAACAGGAAATAAACGCACATGAAGATCAAAAGGAGTACGAACATGCTTGCACTTATAAAAATTATATTTTCTCAAAATTTTCTCAACATAATACGACTGATCAAGAAATATACCATCACAGGTTTTGGTAATTTTCATTCCTAAAATATAATTAGCCTCACCAAGATCTTTCATATCAAAATGGCTACTAAGCATATTTTTAGTTTTCATGATGATATGCAAATTAGAGGCAAATATAAGTAAATCATCCACACAGAGGCTAATAATGACATGTGAATTTTCTTCAGATTTATAGTAGATGCATTTATCACATTCATTCGTTTTATAGCCATTCTCAATCATGCAGGAATCAAATTTCTCATGCCACTGTTTAGGGGCTTGTTTTAAGCCATATAGGGATTTAACTAGCTTACACACTTTGCTTTCTTGACCGGGTTCCCCAAAGCCCTCAGGCTTATCCATATAGATTTCTTCACCCAGGTCTCCATTTAAAAAAGCTGTTTTAACATCTATTTGATGAATTTTTAGATCATGAATTGCAGCCACTGCAATTAATAATCCTATGGATGTAACTCTAGTAACTGGAGAAAATGTATCAAAAAAATCAAGATCTGCTTGTTGTTTAAAACCTTTGCAACAAGTCTTGCTTTATATTTATCAATAGTTCCATCCGATTTAAGTTTTTTTCTCAAAACCCACTTACAGCCAATAGTTTTATAACCTGGTGGTAAAACTACTAATACCCAAGTTTTATTGGATAATAATGATTCCATCTCATCATTTATAGTCTCGTTCCAAAAAATAGAGTTAGGAGATGCCAAGGCTTCTTGTAAAGTTAATGGAGTTTCTTCCACATTAAAAACATGATAATCAGGGCCAAAATCTTTTTCTAATCTGACTTTTTTACTCCTTCTAGATTAAAAAACTATAGTATCTTGGTTTTGTAAAAGAGGAGTAAAGGAACCGGTTTCAGATAAAATATTTTCTTGATAATTTTGACCCTCACCATTTTTAGATTTAAAAAGAAATTTTTTTTCATGAAAAATTGCATCACCTGATTCAAAAATTATTTTGTTTTCAATATCAAAAAATCTATATGTTGTACTATTTGTTGCATATCCAAGAAAAGCACAAGTGGCAGCTTTCACACCTAATTTAGGTCTTTTAGGGTCCACAAGTCTAACAAAAGCTAGACAACCTCAAACCCTAAAATATCTCAAATTTGGCTTATGCCCTTTCCACAATTCAAAAGGTGTAACTTTTGTTTTTTTATGTGGAACTCTATTCGTAATATAACATGCAGTTCAAATTGTTTCTCCCCACAAATTTGAAGGAGCACCTACTTCAATTAGCATAACATTTGTTAAATTAGTTAAAGTTTTATTTTTCCTTTCTGGTACACCATTAGATGCAGGTGAATATGGCGGAGTAGTTTCATGGATTATTTCCAAAGACTGAGCAAACGAGTTGAATCCAAAAGATTCATGCTCCTAGCCTCTATCACTTCTATATCTTTTAATCTTTTTACCGAATTGATTTTCAACTTCAAGAAGGAATTCTTTAAATTTTTCAAAAGCGTCACTTTTATTTTTCAACAAGTATACGTAAGTGTATTTTAAAAAATCATCAATAAAAGTAATAAAATATCTATGTCCACCACATGTTAAAATTCCTTCAAATTCGCATAAATCAGTGTGAATTAATTCTAACAATTCAATATTTCTTACCACACTTTTATAAAGCCTTTTAGTTATTTTTGCCTGACTACAAACTTCACATTTCTCAAACTTATTTGTTAGTCTGGGAATTAATTCTAAACTACTCATGACTCCCACATATCCGTTATTAATATGACACAAACTAGCATGCCAAAAATTCATAGAAGACAACATATAAATAGAAACATGTACTTTCTTATTCTCAACATTTAGTTTAAACATTCCATCACAGGCATACCCTTTCCCCACAAATATGCCTTTTTTAGTGATTACATATTGGTCAGATTCAATAGTCTACTTGAAAGCAGCTTTGTTGAGCAAATAACTCAACATCAAATTTTTCCTCATGGACGGTGTGTACAACACATCTTTAAAATCAAGCACACGTCCAGAGGTAAATTTCAGTTCAACATCCCCACACCCGAGCACCTTGATTAAACTGGAGTCACCAAGCATAACAGTCTTCTCCTTATTAAAAGGAGTGAAATCTTTAAATCAATTTTTATCATAGCAGACATGCCTATTGGCACCAAAGTCTGCCCACCACCCTTCCGCAGATTGAACCATAAAAATATCTGTAATCATAGCCACAAATGGTTCATCGATAACATTAGTCTGTGCTCAAGACTGTTGTTTTCGAAATTTGCAAGTTCAAGCAATATGCCCACTTTTGCCACACACAAAACATGTCACATTTGTCAGATCTTGTGAAGGGGGTTCTTGGTTCCATTTCTTTTGCCTTGGGTAATTTTTATTTTGTGGCCTTCCAGTATTTTTTCATATTTTCTTAACTGACTTCAAGTGACTATTTTTATGAAATCGACCTTTAGGTAAAGTATTTCCAGAAGTTAAATTTACTTTTGAAGTAGAATGCTCTTGTGTCATAAGCGCATCTTGTCCTCGTGCTTCCTCTCCACCCGAATCCGTGTGATTAGAGTCTCCAAGGACGTCTCTTTTTGCTTGTGACGCATTGACTTCTGAAACTCCCTCTAAGATGATAGTAGTTTGTCAATAATACCTGCCACAACAAGATTGTCTTTAATTTTGGTGCCTTCGAATCTAACTTCAACCACTAGCATCTGAAAATCTTGTACTTGCTCCACCACTGATTTTCCATCTATCATCTGATAGCGGAAAAAACAGCTTGCTGCATACTTTTTAGCGTCTGCCTCTTCAATGTCATATTTATTCTGCAAGGCTTTCTAAATTTTCTTGGCAGTGGTGTAAGTAGTATCATAATAATCATAAAATTGATCCGAAAGACAATTCAAAAGATAATACCGACATTTATACTCATCTGTGTTGTATTTCTCGATTTTTTTAAGATGAGCGGCATACTCCTCGTCAGTCATCTCTTCAGTGGAAACTTTGTTCGGATTTTTCTCGGTCAGGGTATAGGCCACCTTGAAGAGGCTGAGGTAGAAAAGCACATTGCCTTTCCATCTCTTGAAATAGGCTCTCTTGAACCGGAAGGATTTGTTGAGATCGCCGGTATTCTCGTTGGGCTTCTCTAATACTGGCTCCATGAATTTTAATATTTGAATCTCCTTAAAATAGTTGGTGATAATTATAAATAAAACACGAGAAAATACAAATTTAAAAAAATTACAATAACTATTGTAAGGGCTGAGGTGCGGAAATTTCGCTCTCTTTAAGGAGATTCAAGCCCTCTGTGGTTAGGTAAAGCCTCACACCGGTGCAACAGAAAAAACCATGACTTGTCCCCCCGAGGATATAACAGCCTAACTAAGTCGTATGGTTCACCAATACTGCACAATTGGTTGAACCCAAAGTTTCATCACATTCACCTTTTATTTCTTTGCCTGATAATCTCTCAAATAAGAAACTTGAGCTACCAATAAGAGAAGTGAAAGACTCAATTTATAGGAGAGGTAACTTCGAGGGAAAATTTTCTTGATGGCCAAGTTTTCTTGGAGACTTGGTGGATAAGAATGAAAACTTGACTTGGAGACTTGGTGGGCAAGTTTTCTTGGAGGACTTGGAGAAGAAGAAAAACTTGACTTAAAGGCAAAGAAAACTTGGAGAGAAAGAAAAGAAAATCAAACATATAACACATTATAATATTAAAATATCTGCTAACATTATATATATATATATATATATATATATGAGGGTTAAAAATTAGGGTGTTCTTTGCCAGATCTGCTCCGGCGGTGATCGATCGTTGTCTTCATCTCCTTTGTCAGTTCAAGTGGCTTGGATTATGTAGCTATTAGAGAGTAATTTATAGTCTAAGTCAAAGATTTACAAGGATGTTGCTTTGAGCTCTATTTTTTTTATGAACAATGTACGTATATGTTTTTCTGATTTTTTATCAGTGCACCTATCTTTCTTTTTGTGTGTGTGTATGTCTAAGTGAGCATTGGGTTGGTTGTGGTTATTGATCTGTGTAAGATATCTGTGTTGTTGATCTCTCTGTCTTTGTGTTATTCTTTCTTCTTTTTTTTCAACAGATAGAGTTTTAGAATTTTAACAAAGATTTGAATAGATAAAAAAAATCAACAAATAGAATGTAGGGAAAAAAATTAGACAGATAAGGAAATTTGGACAAATAGATAAGTAAAAAAATTGAACAAATAATAAAATTTGGATAGATATTTGAACAACTAAGAGGAAAAATTAAACAGATAGTCAAAAAATTTAAACAGATAGATATAAATTTAAACATATAGTCAACGAAAAGTCAACAGATAAATTAAAGGATAAAATTAGAAACAAAATGTCATCCCAAACAACAAAATGACTTCTCACTAAACTATTTCATAAAAGATGAATTTTTCGCTAACAAAAAAATATTACTGAACCTAATATCTTATACATTTCTTAGATTTGATTTATCACTAATTTACTTTATTTATAAACTGGGACTAACTATTTATGAACAAAAAAAATCACTAAACAAGTTTTTATTATAATTTTTTTTAAAAACATAAATAAAACATTAAAAATTAAATAGTTATCAAACAGACTTTTTACTTTCATATTTTCAATTTATTTGTTTTTTCAGAGCCCACTTTTTGTAAGTTGGGTTTTAAATGTTCTTTTTGAACTAGCTTTTCACTGTTAAAATTAAAGTGAAAAATCAAACAAGGCCAATGGAAATTGCATGCATGCACCATTTGGGAAGATGGTTTGGGAGTTTTTTTTGCTATTTTAGTTACAAAAGATAAAATAGGTTATTTTAACCACAATAAATAATACATCACATCAAATTCATAATCATTACACTCTTCTCTCACAAAAAAGTCAAAAAAGTCAAAAAATCAAAAAATCCTTTCCAAATCAAACTTTTTAGCCCAAGTTAAAATAGACAAAAAAATTAAAAAGTCAAAACGCCAACCCACTCTCCAAATGAAGCCAAGCTTACCGGTGTTCCTGTGGCGCCAAAAAAAGAGAGAACAAAATAAATAAACAAATAAAGAGTATAAGATATTTTTTACAAATTTTAACATGTTTGTTATTGATTTCAATATTTTTTTGATCTTTGTACCATTTTCATTCATTTTTTACATTCTTGGAATTTGTTTAAAATATTAACTGGTTCTTGTGATTGTAAAAATTATAAATATAAAATTATTAATTGTTCTTCTATACAATAATAAAATTATCAAAATTATTAATTGAAATATTTTTTTAAAATTATTACAAACTATTAATTGATTTAATGATTTATTAATAAAATGAATCATTTGTTATAAGATTAAAAATTTAAAAGAGAAATAATTCATATTTTAAACAAATCTGATATATGTATTTATAATTTCCCCTAACTAATAATAATAACCAATGCCACAAAAGCGTTTAGCATTTATGCCATGTTTGTTTTCAGAAGTAGGGACTTGGGATTTGACTATCAGAGAGTTGGGACTACTAATTTATCATGTTTGTTTTCAAATTGTTACAATGGACTTTGCGTCACCATGGAATTACTAGTGAAGTAGGGGAGATGTTATTAACAAATGAATCCCTTGGGACTACATATTAAATGATTAAAGAAAAACGTTTGGAAGTTTTAAATTGGGAGTACTAAATGAGCTTTAGAGAGTGAGTTCCACTGACTGATGTGATGTTTTGGCCTTAAGTTTTTTTTTTCTTTTTTTTTTGAATTTCCACCTCATTAGTGGTCCATTAGTGCTCCCAAATTAGTGGGATGTATCATTGTTGTTGTAACAAAAAAATTATATCAAAAAAATCATATATTAAAATAATTACCAAAAAAATAAATATTTATGAAATTTAATTTTTAATATTAAAATATATCAAAACACACTAAGGGCATTTATGAAATTTCTTATAATTAAGCTTGTCATAAAACGATAAAACAAAAATGAATTTTACTAGTCCAGTATGTCATTAAACAAATAAATTTTTATTAATTTCCTTATTGATAATCTCATTCAACCTAATTCTAAAAACAAACGGACCCTTATCATTGTTTGGAGTGTCCTAAATAAGTACACTTTTTGTCTTTTTAGACTAAAAAATTAAGGAAAAAAATATTGATGTTTAAGTTAATTTTTTGACTTTTTATGAAAAAATATATATTAAAAAATTGTAAAAATTGGTTTGTAGAAAAAAATTAGGATTGAAAATTGTACAACCATAATTGTTGACTTTTGATAAATAATATTAACCTTTTAACTTTTTAAATAATTTTTTAACTTTTTCTTATCTTCCCAAATTTGGGCTTAAAATGCTGCAACTTCTCTTCCATGAAGTTTGAAACAAATGTGAAGGAGGTTGAGGTGCAATAACGGAGATAGACATCATTAGGCCTGCCAAAGTGGATTCTACTTCACATTCTCATTCTCAATCTACACAAATTCAAAAACCTCATCATTCTATTATCCATAACTCATAAAGCTCTGCACTACTTTCATCATTAAACCAAAAATCTTTTTGCATGCCTACCTATTTATGTAATGAAAAATTCTAAAACTATTTTTAGTCCTAAAAAATTAATACTTATATATATATATAGAAATGTATCAAAAATATATTAAAATATTTTAAAATATGTAAAAAATTATATTAAAATTATACATATTTTTTATATTATGAACTTTTTAATGAAAATCTTCAAAACTGTTATTGGAAAAATTCTTAAAGTTATCATGTAAGAAAGTTATAGTCGGTTTGTGTTGTAGAATTATTGAAACTCAATTAAAATTAGGGAGATTTATGTGTAAATCCTCATAGATAGATTTATTATTTAATAGATCCTATAATAATTAGTGACATTTTTCATCAAACACTATTAATAAATGTTACTAATTATTAATTTTCAATGACAGTTTAAAAATTGTCGCAAAGAATATCACTAATTATATGTTTTAGTGACAATTTGAAAAAATTGTCACAAAAAAATATCACTGATTTTCAACTTTTAGCGATAGCTTGAAAATTCATCATAGAAAAACATCACTAATTGTATGTTTTAGCTACAATTTATAAAAATCGTGACAATAAAAAAATCATTAATTGTTAAGTTTTAGCAACATATGCAAAAAATAATCACAAAAAATTATTTTTAGTAATAATTTTATTAGAATTTATTTTCAATAGGACTTGATGGGAATTAAGTCAAATTATTAGGACCTATTAGTAGTTTACCTTTAAAACTATGCCAAGAAAAATAAATCCAAATGAATTAAATAATATATATTGAAAAAGATTTAATTAAAATTGTAAACGAACTGAGTTGAGCTGAGTATTTAAAAATTAATCAATTTCAAAATGCTTTAAAACTTGGCTTCTTTATCTTTCGAGTTGTTGAGTTTTAATCAAATCGATGACAAGACTAGCTGGAGTAGTTTGGCTTTTTTTGATTCATATAATCAATTCGAGTCAAGTTGTAAATTATTTAAATTTAACTCGAAAAGTTAACAAGTTTTAAATTATATTTAAATTTGAATTGTTTGTTTAACGAGTCAATTTCAAATAAATTTTTAACATGTCAAAAACTGAGGTAGATACAATTGTAGCATTATTAAAAGCTTATTCGTTCTTGTACTACTGCTTATTCCAATGAATTTCATGTTTTTAAACCCAATTAACTAGATTATGACTTATTTTGACAACTTGATTAAAAGTATTTTTTATAACTTTTTAATTTTTTTTGAGTCACATCTTCTCTTTATTTTTTTTTACACATCTTTTTAAAAAAATTTAAAAATTTACTTTTAACCTACTTCTCAAAATAAGCCTATATTTGGATTAACTTTTCTAAAGTAGACTTTTGAAGCGAGGGACATGATAAAAAAGTTGGATAAAAGGCGTTTACAGAAACGTGTTAACAAATGATTAAAAGAGAAATTAGTTAAACAATTAGAAGACAATCCACTTTGATAATCAAAAGCCAACAAAAATGGCTTACCTAATGGTATATAAAAGATGGGTACATGAATTAAATTATATTCATGGACAGCGAAAATAAATTATATTTTTTGACTTTGTCAACACACTAAACGCAAGTATGTTTATAAAATTTATTCGGAAAAGTAATTAGAATTTTAAACGTGTAGATAAGACAAGACACATTTTAGGTATAGTTTACATTATTAAATTTAAATAAATATTTTGAATACATAACATTTTTCTAAATTTTATTATTCTATTTGGTGATTTAGCTAATTGCCTAAAGTTGGGGGAAACTCAATTAAGTTGTCTGATTTGACAAGGAAATAAGTTAAGCAAACTTTCTGTGGTACTAGTTATAAATCATGTTATGTTTATATTTAATTATGAGAGCTTTTTATAGTGAGTTTTGTGGTGGTTGGTTATGAAGAGACTTTGTTGATTGATTATAATCTAAAGTAATTTTTATTATAAGATTTTGTGGTGTTTTGGTTATGAAGAGACTTTTGTAGTCTTAAGTTATAAGGCTTTTATGATATTTTTTTGTTACGAACCAATTTAATCTTAATTATATTCAAAATAATAAAAATTATGAATTATTGTAACTAAAATTTTAAATACATACTATATATGTGCTCTTTTAAAATGCCTGTAGGCTTTTAGACCAAATAACATAATCCCAATGCTTTCATATGAGAGGTTGGAGGTTCAAACATCACCAGATAACAGGATCACCAGATGACAGGATTTTTAAGGTTTTTTATTCCTATTTTAAGAGTTTTTGTCTATTTCATCAGCTGTGACTCTCTCTTTCTGGAGGAATTATCCTATCTTCTAGGAATACTAATTAGGTTGTGTCCTTCCAATTCTATTGATTGTTTTATATAATACATAATAATTAGATTGTGTGTCCTTCCGATTCTATTGATTATTTTATATAATACATAAAGAGAAAAAATAAAAAAGAGTGAGTATGTAACCAATAGAATTATAAGAGCATATCACGTAAGATATGGGACGGGCCTACGTGATAATTTATCCCCTTTCTCATACCTTTAGGATAATAATAAGTTTGGAAAAAAGGAACCTTGAGAGAAAATTAAAAACAAAAGATTCACATCATATCCCACTTCTTCCTGGAATCTCACATTTAAAAAATAAAATCATGTTAGCCATTTAAAATTAAAAAATAATAATTGAGTCCATAATATATAAAATTTTATCGTGTTTTTATTAAGAATTTTTAACAAAATCAAACTCTTGAATTACATTGACAAGTGAATTGTACTACTAATAACCTCCTCAATTACTAGCAATGAGATTCTAATTCTGTCTCAACTCAAGATTCTTATCATTCAAATTTTGTATTTTCAATTTTTATTACACAAAAACAAAAGATTGTGTACTGCTACTATTGCTAGTTAGGAGTAATAGTATTAGTAAGTTGGTGTTTGTAACTAACTCGTTAGGTGGGAAACATGTACGAAAGGAACTTTTTGAACCTTCCCTCTCTCAAAGCAAAACCATCTCGTCAAGTCAACAATAGACTTCGATTAAAATGGTTTTGAGGGTTAGGTTCAATTAATAGGTATGTTTGGTGTAAATTTTAAAAAAAAAAAAAAAAATATCAAGTTGATAATTAAAAATTAGATTTCAAAAAGCAAGTTTTCCCCTTTTTTAGTTAATTAATTGTTTAAATTTATTTTAACTATCATTGTCTCATAAATTACTAAATAAACAATGTAATGTACATGTACATGTATTTCTTTTATTTTTCAACAAAATTCAACAATTTATTTGTTTCATGATTTCTTCGGGGATTTTGGTCCATGATTAAGGTTTTAAATACCAAAGTATCAAATGTTTTGTTTATTCTATTGCCAAAAAATAAAATAAAAATTTAAATGGTGGTTAGAATTTTTTAATAAATTTAAACTAGTAAAAAGTATCAATAATATACATATCAACACAATGAAACTCGCCTCTAATATTATAATTTGTTGTGAACCCCATTAGTGCTCATATATATTCTTGACACATTTACTATTATTCATTTGATTTTGCACCCAAAAAAAAAAAAATTTTGAAATGGTTCAAAAAGGGACCAAAAAATTTCAGAAATTCAAATCAAACTGATTTTTTTAAAAGTAATTATCACTTCATTAGAATAAAGATAGAATAGAATGCATCATAACATCCATTCTTACATTTGATTCACCAAAAAATGATAAAAAAAAAAAAAAATACAAATAAAATCACCATTCACCATTACAAGTGAATGATTATTCTGTAAGATAAAGAATAAACATTTTATTCCACTTTCAAACATAACACAAGCGATTTTCATTTAGGAAAACTCTATAAAATGATAGGTCCCACTTTTTACAAAAGGAGAAATTGCACTGCGGTTCATGTTTTCAAAAAAAAAAATAATAATAATAATTACAAATTAATAAAACAATTTATCAATTTTAATAATTAAAATTATATAAAAAAAAATTATGAATTTATAAATATTTTATAGAAATATCACTTATTTATAATTTTCCCTTTTAAAATTAATAAAAATTTGAATGATAATACGTGACTAAGGCCAAAAACAAAAATAAAAATAAAATAAAATAAATGACAATACATGACACGAAGACTATTTCACAAAATCCAAACTAACCCCTCAAAAAACCTGTTCAATTCCAGGGGTCAATTTCAGCTCAAATCTCTCCATTTAGAAGTTTGTTGAGCTACAAAAACCAAACTCCTACACAGGAAACTACTTTAAATATTTATAGCAACACAACCCACCATCAAAATACTTCTTACTAATCAAACCAAATTTACCACACAAAAAAAAAAAAGGGTAGGATATCCTGATCATTCCAAGATTTTATTCAAACTGGAAGCCTCCAAGAAAAGGAAACGAAAGAAGAGAGAAAGATCTGGATGACTCTGGTACCCATACTGTGCTGCTACGGAGAGAGTATTGGGAAGGAGTCGATCTCAAGCTCGGACACTGCTGCCAAACTTTAAGACACCGTCTCACTGGTTCCATAACACATCTTCCATGGCACTATCAACATGATATTTATTTACAATAGCCCAACCTGTAGTGGCAAAAAATTGATTAAATTCTGAGGATTAAGTGGACAATAGAAATTCCTATGATGACGGGAATGCTTGTATAAATAAATGCACCCAAGAGATGATCATGTCCAAATAAATGATTTCCAAAATTTTAAGTGTTGTGGGTAAAACGAATATTTTTGCTGTGCTTAAAATGGCCATGGCAGATGAGCAACACAACTCGTAAAGTAAATTAGCATAATGGAAAAATCTGGGGAAAAAAATTTAGAAGTCCTAAATAAGAAGGCAGACCAAGATTGTGACAGTGGACAATGACACCCATTCACCCACAAAGGACTAGGGCCCAGACGATGATATGAGTTTCAAGTGCAGCCACGAAAGAAAGTCAAGCTTTGGAAGTAAGCTATAACATAACTGACACTTCCCACTTGAGATATTACATAAATAACAACAATATCACCGTGCAAATTTGCTCCAGGAATATTTCATAGGAGAAATACAGTATTCATTATTAACCAAAAGAAAAGCCAAATTTAGAAATGTTTTAGACATTGGATAGAGTAGCTCTTTACAGGAGCCAATCCCCTAATACAACAACCAAAGGATATGAACTCAAAATTCAACAACTACTTTAGACAGAGGCATGTTTCCATCCATAGCAATAAACATATACCATGTTAATTCATGAAAAGAAAACAATAAGTTCAATAGTTGAAAGCTCAGGATGCTTACCAAGAAGGTCCAGGAGACCAAATCAAGGGTTTGGTCTAACACCTAGTTATTTGTTGTTGCAGCATTTGAGAAGCATTTGACTGTGAATCCAACTGATCTGAACTCGGGGAAGGTCTTATCAGGTGGTTGGTGCCAACTGGGTTGATGAGCCCCTGTCTAGCTACCTCCTTACCATTGTTCACATTTGTTTCCGATTGTGAGGGCTCCATCACTGAGTGTATCTGACATCATAATTCATGTAGAAAATACAATTTTAGAACAACATGAAAGAAGAAGACAGATGAAATGCACTAATAAAAAATTCTCCTCACCATATCAAGACGCTTCTTGTGGAGATCAGTTGATGACTGCATGCACAATTCAAAAGTTTTATAAACAAATGACTAGGGTTTAATCTTAACCATAATAAATGCGTACTTTTACATCTGGAGTGCTTAAAGAACACTCTAGAGGTCCAATGTGATCACCTAATAAAGCAATAAAAAATAGAGATGAATCCCTCACTACTAACATCGAAATTTTAACAAGCATAATAGGCAAAGCCAGCTTAGATTTTCTTTTATTTTTTTTGGGATTGGTTTTTAATTGGTACAGTTCCTAAATTTTGATCATTAAATATTCATTGGGAATATGAACAACTGCAGATAACCATTTCTATTCTTCTCCGATGTAATCACGCATCTTATACAATATCTTTAATATAGTGCTTCAATATAGAAACACCACACAGAGCAGTGACGAATGTCAACCACTAAATTACTAGTGGTAGAGAGAAAGCGAGCAGGCACCTACCTAGCTTTTTTCAGCTGGCTGTTCTATTAGCAGGCAACTCACCAATACTAAAGGACTTGAAATGATTGATAAGAAATGGAGCTAGCATTACCCCTGGCTCTCTGATATTCCTCTCATTGAAGTGACTCCATTTTTTCTTGATGGATCCAACTTCTTTCCTAGTTATTTACCAAATCATAAATGTGCTTGATGGACATGAGAACACAATATTCTATGACACTGAAGCAATTTTTCATCATGGGGTGGTTTATGACATCAGGAATAGTGGCATATTCACATCTCAACACAACAGGTGGACAGAGTGATATGTAAAAACAGTAGTAGTGGGTCATTTTACCTAAAAGTTGGTCGGGAATTGACAAGAAATCAAATAGGCATTCAAGTTTGTACTCAATTATTTGGGGATAAATCCACATTCCAAAAATAACATTTTGGAGAGGAAGCTTTTATCTTACTTTGTATGCGGGGATTTAAGAATGAGGGGGTTAGCAATCCAATGCTAGAGCCAAAGTAATCTACTACTACTACCATAGTGCAACAAAAACTTGTTAACAAAGATAAAATTCTTACATGGTTCTGTTGGTTTTTCCTCTCTTCACTTGAGAAACCAGGAATGGTCAAATGCAAGTTTTTCTCTGCAAATGATTTCATTCAATTAGATCAAGGTTAACTGTCTAAATGTAAACAAAAATAGGAAAAAAGATATTTCACGCCACTGAATGTGGTGCATATCATCGTTATGCCCAATGGTAATGCAGCTACACACCCTTGCATTGTAAATCAAAAAAAGAAAACTATAACCATGGAAGCCTCTTTTTTTTATTCTTTTATTCAAGCCATATGTAACCTACTCTCTTCCTAATATTTATCCAATGATATTAACAAGGGAAAACCAATGTTTTCCAAATTCAGTATACACAATATAAATCTACTGATAAAGTGGCAAGCACAAACCAAGGTGAAGCAGCACATCTTTGGCCTCTACAATCGAAGAGTTCCGATGCTTTGCCAAACTACATGCAAATGTAGTAACCTGCAAAGAGGCAGTAAGATGAATTCATAAGAAAGACCACAAAATTCTATGCCAAAAACATTTGAACAAAATACAAGGCATTAGGATGGATGATAAAGGCAAGCTACTTAACTGCAATTTAACCAACTAAGCAGAAATGTAATGTTCCTAAATAATTTCAATTAAATCATCTGAGAAAATTCATTCAAAAAATTCAATCCAATGTAAAAAGATGCATGTGCAGTCCTCATGCAACTTACAAGCAGAAAACAAAAATTTCCCCCACAACATTTGAGAATGTGAGGCATGTCCCATAATCATATCCAGTTGATTGCACATTTGAGATTGATATCCCCAATTCTAAACAAAACAAACTCAGAATTTTATTAACCCAAATGCAGAGCTTGCACACTGGTATACGACTGCTTATCTTAGCTATAGGATTGACAAAGAAAGAAAACACCACAAAAGTAGGCCATGTACAATATCATTAGAAAAACATCCATAAAGTTGAAAGAGGTAAAATGCATCCGCTATAAGTTGAGAAAACCTCAATCAGATTGAGCATAAACCAGACATGTTTGCCTCACTAGAATCAAGGAAATATCAAAATAGCAGAGGTGTATGAACCCAACTAAACTGAACTCATTAACAATATCATATCACAAACAACATGGGAAACAAAATTCCTATAAAATTACGAAAAAAATAAAATTAGGATGGTGTTGGACATTGTTAGTTGTGTATATATAGATGTTTACCTCAATAAAGTTGAGGAAATGTCCAAATAGCAGCAGTGTATGAACAGCATTTAACACAGCTCATTAACAATACGATGTTACAAGCAATAGGGGTAATTAAATTTCATATAAAATCAAGAATAAGATAAAATTAGGGTGCACACGTTGGATAAAAAACAAAAAAAAGTAAAAACAAATATACTACAAAGTATTCACATTTGATTCTGATAATGAGCCAGAGCAGTTTCCCAACAATGTGGACTAAAAATTGTCCCTGCAGCACCCAGGCTTAAGATACTGCTGGCTTTCAGATATCAGATTAGATGAAAAATATAAATGCCATGATGTTTGGTACAGAAGTCCTGCAAGTATTATGCAAGTAAAGTTTGTCTTCCTAATGCAACAATGACCCTCTATGATCTAATCTGTAATGACCCACGGAACATCTTAAGGAGAAATCAATAAAGTATTACAAAAATATTGTGGATAATATTGATTAATAGAAGTCTCAACAATGCAGATATATCAATGAATATGCCACAAATATCATGGGTATTTCATTCCATGGGCTAACATCCTATAAATTTTGGTTACAATATGATATGTTGCCCTATTTTTCATTTCAGCTTGCAACCATAATGTAGATTGCATCCAATTACAGTATTTCATATGTTCCTCTTTTAGAAACACCATTCCATTTGACCTGCCAGAGTCCACTAAAACAATTTTCACAATTCCAATATATAACATATGTTTAATACAGAATTTCTAAACAAACAGGATTAGTTTCCAAAATTAAGGGTTGTCCTCAAATCTTAGAATGCCAACAACATTTGCAGAGGAAAATTATTGTCACACAAGAACAAGTAAGATTGAAAGTATTTTAAATACATTGCCACCACATGTGAGCTACAAGCTAGTAACTCAAGGACAAAACTATGATCCACAGCTAAATATCACCAATGGCACCAGCTTCCCTTGCTTCCATAAACCAAAATTTTGGTGTGATTCAGGCAATAAGAGAATGTCCCTGACAATAGAGGTGAGATTAACACTATATCTTGAAACTAATGAAAAAGTTGTTCAATTGGTTTATGCAATAACCTTTTCTTCTAAGCTTCAAGTTTCAATTTTTTGGCTACATGAATCTTAAGCACTGTAGATCAGTTGCCTTATCTGAAAAATAAAATAAAAAATAGATGGGACCTTCGTGATTGTGCAGGAATTGACAGTCTTTCATTCCTCAGATTCCTCGAGCATGGAATATGTTTATCTGTTCCCTCAATTTCCCAGTGTTTGACACTGACTATTGAATGCATCTGACTGGCGTAAAGTTCCTACACTGTTCCAATTCAATACTGCATGCCAACTAACTATTTTATCTTAAGGCATATTGACTGTATCATATCCGAACAATCTAACGAAGCAATAACATGGAGTCCTATAATACAACCCAACGAACCTTGAGATAAAATCAGTTGGTAATATCCACATGAAATGAGTGTATCTCGTCTTGAGTACACTGTTATGCTTGAAATGATGGCGGTAAGAATTGAACAGCAGAAATTGAAAAGCATACGTCTTAGACCAATCTAAAAATGGAAGAAGTTTAAGAAAGAAAAAAATAAGCACCATGCCTACAAACATGTACCCTTGCCGAAGCAAAGCAAAAACATGCATGTTCTGAAGCAGAGAAAGACAATGTGCATGCAAATTTGAAGAAGTTAGTATTGGCAAGCCTCACCGAATCAATGAAGTCATCAGCAATCTCCAAAAGAAGATCTTCAACTTCAGGATCCAGCTTTCCTCGTGGATCCACCTGAAGAACCAAAAGATGATCATAATGACTAATGTGGAATTATTTCATATACAAACCAATAATTAAAAATTGCTCCAAAAAAATTGGATCTTTGACATATAGCGAAGAATCACATCACATTACCTATGAGATTGATGAATTACTACGAACAATTCTAGATGACCATTTTGTGTGTGTGTGTGTGTGTGTGTGTGTGTGTGTGTGTGTGTTAAGTCTCCTCAATTTGAATTTAATCATCTTTACAATTACTCTTGATTTTTCATGAAGAAATACCACATTTTAAATTATTCCCAGACCCAAAAAGTTTCAAATCTCACATCTGGAACCATGGTTCATTGGTTTGCCTAGAATTGTAAAGAGAAGTAGCAATTGAAATATAGAATGATGACCTGTGAAACCAAATCCTGTATCTTTCTCTTCCCAAGAAGTTGATTGCTTGCCTCTGTTCCTAGGCTTGAGCTCCCCCCTGGAGTAGTTGTCCCAGATGCTGTAGCATCTGGCTGCGATCCCGTCAAACTTAGAGACTTTTGGCCAGGAGGCACTGCCATCCTGGGAGACTGCTGCTGATTCAAAAGCTGTTGCTGTTGGAGGTGGTGGTGCTGTTGCTGGTGCGGCTGCGGCTGCGGCTGAGGCTGCTGTTGCTGCTGATGGAGCTGTGGGTGCAAAATTGATTGATGCTGCTGTACAAGTTGGGAGAACTGCTGTGGGTTCAATGACATAGACGTTTGCTGCAATTGAGGAGAAGAAGCCAACTGATTATGCAAAAGTACTTGCTGCTGCCTCTGAGATTGAAGTCGATATGAAGGAGAGTTTGGACTAGACATTGCTGACATTTGCTTCAACCATTGTTGCTGTGACAAGGAGCCCTGCATCAAACCTGCCTGTCCATTCTGAGTCAACCCAGATAACTGGGGGTTTATAAATGACGTTCTCAGTTGACTTTGTGCCTGTAGTTTCTAGAAAAGAAAAAGAAAAAGAAAAGAAAAAAGGCACAAATGTTAACATAAGTTGCACACACACACAAACAAAAGTGAATAAAAGAACACATACAAAAAATGGAATCTGACAGCTATGGAAATACTACACCCACCCACAAGGAACGAAAGAGCTACTTCCTCTGTCCCAAATTGTTGGTCCATTTTTCCTTGTATTTTTTTGCCCATTTTGAAAAGCCAACATTAAATTAATTAGTAGTTTTGAAAATTTGCCCCACAAGATGAACCTGATCTTTAAATTAAAGATAGGCAGCATTGGAAAATTGTACTCTTTACTTTATGAAAATGCTTTGAATACCGGTTCTCCAAGCCAGTTGGAGCCCCTAACATTGTCAATTGTTTATGCAGAACTGATCCAAGATGAGAGTGATTCTAAGATGGACACACCCTCCCCTCCCTTCATTTGTGAATCCACTTTTGACATATATACGAATGATGCTGTGATAATATACAGATGTAACCAATCTTGGTTTATAAATGAGATTTCCATTTGTTGACACAAATTTGAAATGGAAAAATATTTTAAGAAAATAATATTAGGCTTTTCGAAATTTCTATATTCAACTAACCACTGTCAACCACTCAAAAATGTTGATTATTTTGAAGTACTTGATCGCCATTTCAGATTTAATACTTCAGATCATTAAATGCTCTTCACAAAAAAGAAACTTCCAATTAATAGAAGAAAAAGTATGATTGGCACTTCCATTGAGAGTGAGTTTGGGATCCCACTGAAAAAGTCACATTTTTCCAAACTTTTTAATCTTTAGTGATTTTTTTTCCAAATTTACGTCAATTTTTTTTTATTATTTTTCAGGTCCATCTAATGTATCTAATGTAGACGGATTTAAAAAGTAAAAAACAAAATTTTAAAATCCAAAAAAATGCTTTTGGATTTTTTTAGGAACACATATGGGGCATGCCACATGGCGTGCCCCTTATTTAATTAATTTATTTTCCAAGGACACATCGGGGACACACTAGGGACATGCTAACTTGTCTTTTCCCCCATTTTCTTTAATACTTCTTATGAATGTTTAATATTTATTTTATTTTTCTTAAATTTAAAATACTTAATAGATTATCTATAAAAAAAGATATAAAAGATAAGTGTTAATTTTTTTAATTTTTAAAAAAAAACAAAATAACATATAGAATTAGACTTAGTTTTTATTAATATTGATTGTTTGTAGATGTAATATTAATTTAGATAGCAAATAAAAATATATGAAAATATATTTTATTGTCATGTCCCCACCATGTTCGAGTCCCCATTTTTTTGAAATCGTCGTGTCCCGTGTCTACATCCGTATCCGTATCCGTGCTTCTTAGCTATTTGGTCTGTCTAGTCGAGTATAACCTAAAAGGGTAAAGCCTCTTTGGAAAAAATTTAAAAAATGTTCACTAAAGACCAAAAAAATCACTAAAAAAGTAAATTCCAGACAAAGTTGTTAAAATCGAGATCTTACGTAAGATCGATGAGAGCATCTCATAGATCAAATCGTAGGATCGTAAGATTATACTTTCTATTAAAAAAATAAGGTACAAATACATATTGAAATTTAAAAATAAAGTGAAAAATCAAAAACTCAGCAATCACATTTACGATCCTACTCACCGATCCTACAACGATTTGGATTGTTTTACCAATTCAAGATCGTAGGATCTAATCGCGATTTTGATAACCATGATCTGAGACATACAAAAAGTAAATAAATAAATAACCCCTTACCTAAAAAACTCCATTTCTGAGTAATGTTGGAAATGAACCAGAAGATTTGAAATAGAAAATTGACAGACTTCGAAGCACAAACACTTGGGAATCACAAGTCACAAAGTCATCGAGGTTGGAAGGCGTGTCTTCTTCTTCGGGGGTGAGGCGGGGGAATGGAATTGTAGCAGGCTATGGAGTTTGATCTCTGGAAAAAGGACTCCAGAAGAATTCTAAGATCTAGGTCTTCAAGAAATGCCCCTTCTCTAAATGGCGGTCCTCTATAAATACAAGACCACGTAAAGGATAACAAATCCCATCAGATTCTTGAAATCCAAAATGAGGATATTGTCCTAATCCCCATTTTAACTTTAAAACAAAAGCTTTAATGGCATTGCTGATCTGTTTTCTACGTGTAACCTTTACTTTTTTCCCAAGTAAAGGGATTGCATCATAGGCTCTGATGAATGGGTAAAAGTGTGTAGTTATTTCATTAATTTTTTATATAAACACATTTTTATTATGTTAATTCCCTTAATTTATAAATTTATAATATCTAGGTAAATTACATTGACTGCGCTGGATGTATGAAAAAAAATACAAATAACCTTACAGTTTTGACATAATTACATTGACCTCCCTTGTAATAAGGTTAAAGTGGCCGTAACTAATGCAAATAGTGTGAAGACACAAAAATAAACAAGAAAAAATATACATTTCAATGCAAAAGTGATGGCAATATCATTTTTCTATTCATATGACTAATGAATTATTGATGAAAAGGAGGTTAATTGTTATGTAAATTCAAATCTTAAGGAAGCTCAATATAAGTAAGCCAAAACTGTGAGATGTCCTATATTTTCTCCAAACCTCAAGGGAGGTCAATGTAATTTACCCTTTATATTTAGTTATGATTTAAATTGATGATCAAGTTTTATTATATTTTATACGTGGGTCCCTTATATTTTATACGTGGGTCCCTTATTAGGCCAGGGTTTTACCATTGAATCAATGGTCAATGAAAGAAATAAAATTAACAATGACCGTGTGGAGCCTCTACCGTGTGGAATAAAAATCTACGTAACTAGATTTTTATTTTATTTTTCTTAGTAAGTTAGGTTTTAGAGTTTCAATAGAAATATATGTAACACCCATTATCTGGGAATGAGAGATTTTAAGAGAAATCGAGTAACAATTGGGGTTTTTCAGTATTTACATTTTATATTCTTTTCTTCTTCTACGCTTGTAAGCTTTATTTTGATGAATATTAGTCTCATGGATTCAATAGTTTATTCAATGATGAGTAACTAAATTCTCAACTGAGGTTGAGGATGAAACCTCATGTTTTGTAGTAATTAAATACATGGTTTGATTTTATTTCCCAATTTTGTGATTTAATTAATTAATTATTCTGGCCTCGTTTTAATTGGCTCAGTAAATTTTGAATATGAATTTAATCAAGTTTCTTTCATAATTTGAGATATACCCATTAGTTAGTTTGCCTTGATTATTATTTTATTAAATTCAAATATTATATATCTAATGTAATTTGTTATAAACAGATACATTAGATTATTTGATTTTGAACATTTAGGCAAGGAAGAGCGTACATCAAATAGTTATTTAAAAATAAATAAAGAAATAAGCTTAACAATAATATTTTCCATAGTAATTGAGATTGAATTCCAATATTACTGTGATTCCCAAAAATCACAAGTCCCTTTGTGTTCGACCTCAAACTCATTAAACTATAACTCCATACGATTTGTGCGCTTGCGAGTGTAATTAAAATTTCACAACAAGCTCTACAAATCTTACTTCTTCAAAGGTTATGCAACTCTTCCATCTTTAAGCTCCAAGTGGCAAATAAATCTTGCAGTCCAAACTCATAGACTTGTTGATATGATTTCATATCCTTGGAAATATGTCGAGTGTCAGGCACGCCATCCAAGGTAGCTTTTTTTGTATGGACGGCGATGTATTCTGACGATTGATAATTTGATTCGCTATGGGCATATACTGGTGAATTGGTATTGTTTGTGTTGTGGTAATGCTGAATCGGTAAATCATTTGCTCGTTCATTACCCAGTTATATCTAAACTTTGGACGCTTATTGTTGCGACTTTTGGTTTGATTTGGTTTGGTTTGGGTGCAGCCAGGTTCAGGGTCGGCAATCTTGCAAAGTTGGGCAAGGGATAGGGTAGGGAGGAGACGTTAGAAGGCATGGATGATTGCTTCTCACAGTTTAATGTGGCTTATTCGGTTGGAGCGTAACAGACATGTACTCCAAGGGTTGTCTCATTTGATTTCTTAGCTAAAGAGGCGAGTGCTTATGGTGTTATATAATTGGGTTACAGGGTTGGTTGATCTAGATGTTTTAACTTATATAAATTTTAGGTTGTTTTGGAAAAATGATTAAAAGTTAGCTTTTTGCCTTTTTTTTTAAAAAAAAAAGTGAAAAATGTGAGAGATGATGTGATCCAAAATGGGTTAAAAGCTGGGAAGTGGCTTTTAATTCATTTCCCAAAAGAGACCTTTGTGGAGGATTTGATAGCTTAGCATTTTCCCTTAGGGGTTGGAATTTTGTATTCTTTGCATCGTCTTGATCATTTTCTATTAAATTTATGCTTATTTATCAAAAAAAATTTATGTGCCAAGACCATGTCCCAACCCCACCCGCCTAAAAAAAAGGGTAGAGAGAGTAACAAACTATGTGCACAAGTACGGGAATAGGTCTACAAAAAGCTTTCAGCTACTTAAAAGTTGCAAATCATACAAGCCAAAAATGGCTTTATGAAGGCACTATGAAGCACAAACCTCTCTGGAAGTCATGCACTGATATCTGACATGGACACATGTTAGATATGCTAGAGAAAATGTCCCATTTTTATTTTTATTATTTTCAATCGGACATGCTAGGGACACGTCGAGCATTTTTTTTCTTCATTTTTTTCACCAAAGTAGCAAACCCAAGAAGATTGATGTATTTGACGAGAATAAATATGTGACATGGAAAAAATATATAATATTCAAATATATGACACATAACAAATCTATAAAATGATATATTTTGCACATGTCCACCACATGTCGTATCCTGTATTTTTTGAAAATTTGGAAGTGTGTCTGTGTTGTATCGTGTGTCCGTGTTGTGCTTCTTAGTGAAGGCATTTAAGTCAACTCTTCACAAACTATTCCATGAGAGAGATAGGACAAACTATTCTATGAGAGAGATAAGACAAATAAAATTAAAGTACTACTACAGCACTTGTAATTGTGCATGTTTCAAGGTCATTAGAATTCAAGTTCATAGTTTCGCAATTGCTTAGACGAGGATTGAGGAGGCAATGGCCTACGAGAGCCCAAGCACTAGCACAATCACCTATAACGATGTGCAATAAATGTGATATTAAATATCCATCAAATCCTTCTTATTTATTTCCAATGCAAATAACAACCATGTTTAGCTGCACAACCATATTTATTAATAAAATAAAATTAAAATTACAATAATAGTAGTGTCCACTAGACAAGAATTTGCAAAAACTTAACAGAGTATAAATTAATTTAATACCTGACTTGAGGAGAGGGGATTTTGTTGGGATAATTGCTGTCTCATTTGCACCTGGTTTATCCGTTGTTGTGGGGCATATGCAAGGGACCCATTTGCTCTAATTTGAGAGCTCAAGTTGAGAGATCCCATTCCCATTCCTTGCATCCCTTGCAGAGGTTGCCCCGGCGAACTACCAGGATGGAACTGCGATCCTTGAACAAACCCTGTTTTCTGTCCTGGCTGCACCCAACATTACAATTGTCAAAGAGAAACCCTCACAGAAACAATAACATTCCATTTGGATTATAGGGCGAGAAAAGAAAAGAAAATAAATAATTGTGGTATCTTATGTAGATGAGAAAAGAAAAGAAAAAAAAATGATTTGTGTTTTCTCACTATTATGTATGGATGTGTAAAAAACAAATCATGTGGGAGAGGGATATGGGTGAGAATTTGTTTCTTTCATAGTATTTTAAAGGGTAATCTTGGTATTATAAATATTTTACAACCAATCAACTTGTTTCTCATCAAATAACAAACCTCACCACTTGAAATAGGCTTAGTAAGAGTTCTCTTTCTCACCATTTCTCACTCAACTTATAATCCAAACATGAGAAAATAATCCTCTTTCTCATCATTGCTCACCAAATAACCCTACATTTGGATTAGTGGATTTCAAATGAGGGAATTGGGATTAAAATTTTATAAAATTACAACAAGATTAGCTATCGAGAGTAGATTGATTATTCTAAATTGAAAGATTGAACCTTTTACGGAAGAATTTCAAATAAGGCTACAAATTGAGTACCCTAACTAACAATTGTCATTCAATCCTACCCAATATACAATTTGTCCCCCCTTTTTAAAGCTTTTCGATCTCAAGCAAACAGTTCATACCGAAGCTAACAACTGCGATTGCAAATTCAACTGGGCAGCTTGGCTAGGCAACATGGAGAGGTGGCTAGTCTGACCTATCAATGCCGACCGACCCAGATTACCATTACCCATCTGCTGATTCTGTTGCTGTTGTTGCTGTTGCTGTTGCTGTTGTTGTTGAGAAATCGAACCACCACCAAAATTCATCTGCTGCCCATAAATCCCCTGTTGCTGCCGCATCGCACCATAGCTTTGTTGTTGCTGTTGCTGTTGCTGCTGCATCTGATTCAGCCTCGAAATCGATGGCAACCTCTGCATGCTCTGCTGAATCTGGAAATTCGATGAATCCATCAAATTACTCTGCTGTTGTTGCTGTTGTTGCTGTTGCTGCTGATGTTGCTGTTGAAATTGTTGCAGTAACAATTGCTGCTGGTGTTGAGAGCTTTGTGATGATGCGATTTGCTGTTGTTGAGATGGGGTTTGGGGGTTTTGAGAGAGAGACGGGGATGCGATTTGAGGGATATCGATTGATGGAGATTGAGATGGGTTTCCTGGGTTTTGAGAGATTGATGATTCGATTGCATTGGGTTGTTGAATTGGTTTTGGTGAAGACGATGAATTGTCCGCCATTTTTCTCTTCTTTTGCTTTGCTGTGATGGAAAATTGGGGGAAAATTTAGAGGGCTTTATGAGCTTCGGTGATCAGAGAGAGAGAGAGAGAGAGAAATATATATCTGACGTGACTTGGGATTGGGACTGGCTTGTCTGCGGTTGGGAACATATATACATTTGTTACATTTAGGAGAGAGTAAGAGTAGTCAATTGTTAAACTATCAAACATCAATCAAATTTTATTTGGATTAATTATTAGAAAATAAGAATGATATACTACCTAAGAGTCATCCTTTAGCGGCTTGCCGCTCGATCACCAAGTTTCTATCCTACTTTGGCATGACAGTTATCTGTTTTGAGGAGAACAATCATATATATGAATCGAATTTCACTACAGGATCAATTTATCTCCGAGTTACATGGTATTTTAGAAAGATATTGCGGCATAGATTAGGGGCAAACTTATAATACTCTACTATTTACCATCATCCGTTAGACGATCAAAGAAAAGTTGTAAATCGAAACTAGAAAAATCTATTATAAACTCCAATTAGTCAAGTTCGTATATGAGCAAGCGGACCAATCTAAGTAAGATTTGATCTAGAACTTGAATTTGGATAAATGTTGAAGTGTGATTCATGGTGAGAAGTGGCTCGTTAGTCAACTCATCGATTAATCGAAAATACGGGAGAAAAAATATGTACAAAATAAGAAAAATGTGAAAAAAAGTTTCAAAATAAGTATAAATCTCAACTCATTAGGTTTAGCTGATAGATCACTGGGAATTAACCAACGCCATCAGGTAGGATTTAAAATCTAAGGAATTCGGTCGTACTCGTCTCAAGTTGTTAGAAAACCTACAAGGCTTAGTTCATTGACAAATTTGGATACTGTTTTTTTACAACAGCGCAACTCAACTTGATGCCGATCCTTGTGTGAATTATTTCGCTTCTATCTTGGCTTCAATCAAACTTTTGATATGTTACCCTTAATCATTAGAGGACTTACAATTGGATTTATTGTCCAATAAGTTCTATGACAATTAATGACATTTTTATCATACATTATTAAAAAAAAATACTAATTGTTAATATTCAACGGCAGTTTAAAAATTGTCACAAAAAATGTCACTAATTATAAGTTTTAGTGACAATTTAAAAAAATCGTCACAAAAAAGGTTACTAATTGTCAACTTTCAATGACAATTTGAAAAATTCGTCACAGAAAAATGTCACCAATTGTAAGTTTTAGAGGCAATTTATAAAAACTATGACAAAAAAAGTCACTAATTGTGAATTTTTAGAAATGTGTAAAAAATTGTCACAAAAAATTATTTTTAGCTACGATTGTATTAAAACTTATTTTCAATAAGACTTGATAAGAATTAAGTCTAACTATTATGACTTATTAGTAGTTTACCCTTAATTGTTTTTGTTTGAGATAACCTACAAAAGCCAAAAAAATTCATACTATTTTAGGGAAGCTTGTGGGAGAAGCCTAGAAGGCAAAATTATTATTTTGCCCTTTGAATTCAACTATCCAAAAGTCAATAAGGGTAGAATTATCATTGTCATTTTAATTTTACTACAATAATTTATTATACATCTTTTTGTAAAAATTCAAAAAGTTATCCCAAATATATATATTTTTTTTCTATTTTTTTAGTCAAAAAGTCAAAAAATACATTTATATAACATATCCCAAACAACTCCGTCTATGTGCATAAAAATCAAAGACAAAATAAGATATAACTCTCTCACAAGAGATGAAGCCCATATGTGCGAGACACACGCATAAGACCCACCTTTATAAGAAGGTAGTGCCTCATTCCGTGTTTGACTTTTGTATTTCTAACCTTACTAATAAATCCTAGTTGGTTTTCCTTTAATTTCATCATTAAACAACCATATATACATGCATTTAAGAGCTTAACAAATTAATGGCTATTTTATTTCAAAAAATGTTTGACCTTCTATTTAGGGGTGATTTGAGATAATCTAAATAAGTATATTTTTTAACTTTTTATGAAATATGAGTTAGGTATGGGTTGGATTTAAAGTGATGTGGTAGAAAAATAATGTAACTTAAATAAGATAATGTGACTCAAATAAAATAGTGACTTTTTAACTTTTTTAAATTATAACAAATAAGGTTTTGTATATAAGATGAAAATAGCACCACATTGACTTATTGATATATCTCTTATATGCAACTTTAGGCTTATTTGGCCGCTATTTTTACAAAATAGGGTTTATATTTGGATGAAATATTAATATATCTTAAAATGTGATTTTATGAAGAATTTAATTTTTAAAGGATAAAAGTGGATTTCTTCAAATGTGAAATTACACACTTGGGTAATCCACACTATAGAGATTTTGAATTTTTCCTTATTCTAAAACATATCCCACATTATGAACAAGAATGCAACACACTAAAAAAACTTTTTAGCGTATTTTTTTTAAACGTAACAACTCAACAAAAATAAAAAAACTCATTATTATACTTTTTCCAAATGTAATACTTTAATGAAATACACTCCAATAAAAAAAAAAATCTTTAGTGTGCTTTTCCCAAATGTAACACTCTAATAAATGTAATCTAAAACGTAACACTCCAATGTAATACACAAAAACACTAAAAAAAATGTAGTGTATTTTTTCTAAACGTAACATTCACAGTTTGAAATTATATATTTGTCCAAAACTTACTAAGGAATCTTTGTACTCCTTTTGAAATGGTTTGAAGAATCGCACATCATTTTGAAATGATTTGAAGAATCTCATATCTTTTTTCTTTTTTTTTGTGTTATGTCTGAGAAAAATATATTAGGGAGTTTTTTATGTGTTACATTGAAGTGTTACACTAATGAGTTTTTTTGGAATGTTATATTAAAGTGCTACGTTTGGAAAAAAAAAATATATACTAATGAGTTTTTTTTAGACTATTACGTTTAAGTGTTATATTGGAGTGTTATAGTTTGAACCAAAACTTGCTAAGGAATTTTTGTATTTTTTTCTAAAATGTTTGAAGAATCTCAAATTTCAAGTCATTCTAAACAAAAAAGATTCTTATATAAAAATTTATCCTAAATTTGATTCTCATAAATTGTGTATTTTACCTTTCTAGTACCAACAAAAAGAGAAGAAAAAAAAAACATAATAAAAATAAGGGTATAATCATAAATTCAATTTTTAAATAATATATTATCTACTTTTTCAAAATCAATAAAACTAACTAATTTATAAAAAAATCTTTAAAACTAAACCGATCACAATTTCGGGACAAGGTTTTATAAGTAAATTTTCTTTTGTATTTACACTTTCTTGACAATAACAAAGAACTCAATTTATCTATCACTTAGAAAATATGAGGAAGAAGAACTTCGAAAATATGAGGAAGAAGGAATATATTTCTGTTATATTCAAAAACTTCTTATCTTACAAGACCAAATGACACTCCTTATATAGGAGATATTACAAACATCATTATAACCCATTATATGCCACTTACATATTATATATTACCACTATCTACCACTATCATATTATATACATGCCACTATCTACCACCAACACCACTATCATATTCTATACATGCCACTATCTACCACCAACACCACTATCATATTCTATACATGCCACTATCTACCACCAACACCACTATCATATTATATACATTAACACAAATTTCCAGCACTCCCCCTCAAGCTGGTTTGAAGATATCTTCCATAGCCAGCTTGCTAGTCAGCTTATCAAATTGCTTCTTGTGTAGTCCCTTCGTTAGCACATCAGCTAATTGTTCACCTGTTGGAAGGTAGGTCATACAGATTATGCCAGCATTGATTTTCTCCTTGATGAAATGTTTATCCACTTCTATATGTTTTGTGCGATCATGTAGAACTGGATTATGAGCTATAGATATAGCTGCTTTGTTGTCACAATAGACCTTCATAGGTGTCGGGTGAGAAAACTTTAATTCTTCAAGAATTCTTTTAATCCACATTACTTCACAGATTCCATGGGCAACAGCTCTGAACTCTGCTTCTGCACTACTTCTAGCTACCACATTCTGTTTTTTACTCCGCCATGTAACTAGGTTCCCACCTACGAAGGAGCAGTATCCGGATGTTGATCTCCTGTCTGTAACACTTCCGGCCCAGTCTGCATCTGTGTATACTTCAACTTGAAGATGTCCATGTTTCTTGAACAGTAAGCCTCTCCCTGGAGTTCCTTTCAAATATCTTAAGATCTTATAAACGGCCTCAAAGTGCTCTGCCCCTGGTGAGTGCATGAACTGACTTACCATGCTGACTGCAAAGGCAATATCAGGCCGCGTATGAGACAAGTAAATCAATTTCCCTACAAGTCGCTGATATTGTTCCCTCTCTTTGACTTCTTCAGCCTTAGCAGCTTGTAACTTCAAGTTAGGCTCGATCGGAGTCTCCACCATTTTACAACCAAGCATACCTGTTTCTCCAAGGAGATCAAGAACATATTTTCTCTGATTAACGAATATACCTTCCTTGGATCTTGCAAATTCCATTCCGAGGAAATACTTGAGGGCTCCCAGATCCTTAATGTGAAATTCTTTTGCGAGTTTCTCTTTGAGGGCTGCTAACTCTGCTTCATCATTACCAGTTAAAATGATGTCATCAACATAAACAATCAAAATTGCAATTTTACTGTTTTTTGAATGTTTATAAAATATTGTGTGATCTGCTTGACTCTGCGAGAAGCCACAACTGATAACTGCCTTCCCAAAGCGTTCAAACCACGCTCTTGGTGATTGTTTGAGTCCGTATAATGACTTGTTCAATCTGCATACTCTGTCGCTTCCAAGTCTCTGCTCAAATCCCGGCGGTAGGCTCATGAACACCTCCTCTTCAAGATCACCATTGAGAAATGCATTTTTAATGTCAAGTTGATGTAGAGGCCAATCTGAATTTACTGCAAGAGATAACAGTACTCTGATGGAATTTATTTTAGCAACAGGAGCAAACGTCTCCTGATAGTCGATCCCATAAGTTTGAGTGAAGCCTTTAGCCACCAGTCTCGCCTTGTATCTCTCAACGCTTCCATCTGCGTTACATTTTATCGTAAACACCCATTTACACCCAACTGTTTTCTTGTCGTTGGGTAGATCAACTATCTCCCAAGTACCACTTCTCCTTAAAGCATTCATCTCCTCCATGACTGCTAATTTCCAATTCGGATCATCCAATGCTTCTTGTATATTCCTTGGAACAAACAAGTGTGAAATCCTAGATGTGAAAGCTCTATGGTTTTTAGACAGTCTTTGATAGGAGAGGTAATTTGCAATAGGATGTTTAATGCAATTTCGGACACCTTTCCTAATTGCTATAGGAACATCAAGGTCGGAAATAGAAGGAATAGGATTACCTAAAATTTCGATGCCAGAACTCGGGTGGACATTCGGGTCATTAGGATGGACATTCGGGTCATTATTCCTCAGATGAAATCGCTTCCTAGTATAAACCTGAAGCTCAGGATTTAGATCATTTTGTAGTACTTCTCCCCCTAAACAAGAATCTTCTTGACTAGGCACCATAGAACTTGGTTTTCCTAAGTGATCATTATCAGACAGATGTGGTTTTTGTGTAGGATAAATGACATTGGGGAGCGGGATAGAAATATCCCAAAAACGATCTTCTACTCCACTTGTCTCCCCCTGAAGAGAAGTGTTGGGGAAATAGGATTTTGTTTCCACAAATGACACATCCATACTCACATGAAATTTCTTGGTTTGAGGATCAAAACACTTATACCCCTTTTTGTTTGAGGAATAACCCAAAAAAACACATTTTATAGCACGGGGGTCAAGTTTTGAACGAAATTGACTGGGAACATGAACATAGGCAGTACATCCAAAAACTTTGGCGGGTAAATCAGAAAACAACCTCGTGTCAGGAAAAAAAGTTTTGAAACAATCAAAAGGTGTTTTGTATGTTAACACCTTTGTAGGCATCCTGTTTATCAAATAAGAGGCTGTTAAAATTGCTTCACCCCATAGATATTTAGGAACATGCATGTAAAACATTATTGCACGTGCTACTTCAAGTAGATGTTTATTTTTTCGTTCTGCAATGCCATTTTGTTGAGGGGTATCCCGACATGTAGATTGATGAAAAATCCCCTTTTTTTCCAAAAACTCACCCAACTGCTCATTGAAATATTCTGTTCCATTATCAGAATGTAAAATAGCAATTTTGGTTTGAAATTGGTTTTCAATCATATTGTAAAAATTTGTGAATAAATTTTTCACGTCAGATTTTTTATTCATCAAATAAATCCAACATAAGCGGGTATGGTCATCAATAAATGTAACAAACCATCTTTTACCAGAAAGAGTAGTGATTTTAGAAGGGCCCCAAACATCACTATGAATCAAATAAAAAGGTTTGGAAGCCTGGTAAGATTTTGGCAAATAAGTAGAGCGATGAAATTTTGCAAAAATGCAACTTTCACAATGAAAAGAAGAACAATCAATCCCTTTAAATAATTCTGGAAATAAATGTTTCAGATAAAGAAAACTAGGATGTCCTAGCCTATAGTGCCATAGCATTATTTTTTCTCGAACAGAGATTGAACTAGTACTATTAAAGCTCTGAGCTTTTTTATTACTAACAGGTACTTCATCAAAGTAGTAAAGACCTTCAAGCATCCTAGCACGCCCAATCATCATCCCCGAGTTCTGGTCCTGAAATTCACAATGGGATTCAAAAAATGTAACACGACAATTAGAATCCTTAGATAGTTTACTGACAGACAAAAGGTTACAGGCTAAGTTGGGGACGTGAAGAACAACATTGAGATTAATTTTCTCAGTTAGTTTAATAAATCCTTTTCCTGCAATAGGTGAAAAACTACCATCGGCTATTCTGATTTTGTCATGACCAGAACAAGGGAAATAGGTACTAAATAAATGGGAAAAACTAGTCATGTGATCGGAGGCACCGGAATCTATGATCCACGGAGAGAAGTTTAGGCAAGAGAAGGCTTTAGGATTTCTACCTGTTTGTGCCAACAAAACACTAGGAGTACCGGCTGAGGAGTTGGATTTTATCAGCTTTAAGAGTTGATCAATCTGCTCTTTGTTGAAGGGACCTGAATCGGCTTCATTAGCGGTAGGAAAGCCACGATTCTTCTCTCCTTGTTTGCTGCTTTTCCAGTTGACAGGTTTGCCATGGATCTTCCAACACGTTTCGCGTGTATGGCGAGGCTTGTTGCAAAAATCACACCAGACCCGTGGCTTATCATCAAACCTGCGCTGGTAATTTGCAGCCTTGTTGGCCGCAGCATCGCTAATTAAAGCAGAAATTTCAATTGATTCACCAGTACCTTTTTTCTTAAGCATGACGCTCCTTCGGCTCTCTTCCCTTCTGACTTCGGCAAATACTTCACCAATGGATGGGAGAGGAGGTCTGCCAATAATTCTTCCTCGCACTTCATCGAACTCGATGTTGAGGCCGGCAAGAAACTTGTAAATACGGCTGTCTTCCACAGTTTTCTTGTGGTGGTTGCAGTCGTCAACCGATTTCCATTCGTATGTGTTGAAGATGTCAAGATCCTGCCACAACCTTTTCAACGAATTGAAATATTTGGTGACGGAATCATCTCCTTGACGAATCTCTCCCAACTTCAAAGTTAATTCGAAAACTTGAGATTGATTTCCTAGGTCAGAATACATCTGACTAACATTATCCCACAATTCTTGTGCAGTAGTATAGCACATGTAATTAGAGCTTATATCCTCCTCCATGGAATTGACCAACCATGTCATAACCATGGAGTTTTCAGCGTCCCAATTGTCGAACAGCGGATCATTAACAGCAGGAGCCTTCTTGTCACCAGTGATGTAACCGATCTTTCCTTGCCCACGGATATACATCCGGACAGATTGTGACCAGCGGAGAAAATTATCACCATTTAGGCGGATGGTGGTGATTTGGACAGAGTGAGAGTTGGACGTTTTCACCGGAATGGCAGCGGCAGGGGTTGAAGTGGTTTCGGACGTGACTTCCGACATGGCTATGACGGTTTTAGGGCTGCTGTGTTTTTTGTTGCTCTGATACCAACTTAGAAAATATGAGGAAGAAGAACTTCGAAAATATGAGGAAGAAGGAATATATTTCTGTTATATTCAAAAACTTCTTATCTTACAAGACCAAATGACACTCCTTATATAGGAGATATTACAAACATCATTATAACCCATTATATGCCACTTACATATTATATATTACCACTATCTACCACTATCATATTATATACATGCCACTATCTACCACCAACACCACTATCATATTCTATACATGCCACTATCTACCACCAACACCACTATCATATTCTATACATGCCACTATCTACCACCAACACCACTATCATATTATATACATTAACACAAATTTCCAGCACTATCTTTATTTACTTTATTGATAGGTTTTTTTTTTTTTTTTTTTTTTGAACATTATTGATAGGTTGTTTGGCACTCACTTTATTGATGTATCTTTTATCTATATTTACTTTACCTTATAAAACATCAGGCAAAAATAATCAAAGTGCAATTGATAGACCCAAATAAGTAGAGAGTTAGGTCCATTTAATAAATAATTATTTTAATTAAAAAGATAAATAGTTACAAAATAAAATCAAATTTTTTTTCCTCATTTTTTTTTTTTTTTTTTTGTGCATATTTTTCTGTGAAAGTCAAAAAGTCATTTTTCAAATTTTTTTTTTCACTTTATATTTTAATCAAAAAATCACTAAAAATGTCACTTCCCAAATAGGTTCTCAGTTTAATTGGTCATAATTTTTAAATCTTTAAGGAATACAAGTACAAGCAGCACCTATTCAAGTAAGAGTTACATTCCAGAACACAAAATATACTAATAAACAGACTGCTTACCTAATTTCACAATACAAAAACACAAGATATAGTTACAATCATTAATATACATTAGCTAAATCTTACAGAACATGTCTTCAACACTTTAACCACATATAACCGACATAACAAACATTAGTGTTCTTCTCAAAAGCATGGTGAAACAGCTCCAAAAAAAACCCAACAACAATAAGTATGTGCCAATAGGCTGTGTATTCTACAATAAGGTAATACATATTGGATTCACAAAGAAATGTTATCGGCAAGTCAAGGTTTGTTTTTTGAAACTTATCCCAAGAAGACCACCCATATGGTAGGGGGATCACCGGACATAGTCTGATGCATCTTCCGTGCAATGATATGATTATCTATAATCATCAATTTTAAGAGGTTCTTGCAGCTTTGGAAGAGAATTAAATTCAATTATAAGGCACCTTAGGGCATCAAAATGATGGATAACAATAGAAAGCAGTCACTACAACTTTAAAAAAAAAAAATTTAAATAATAATAATAATAATAAAAGCTTTAGAACATTAACTAAAGAGGCACCATTAGTGTGAAATAGGAAATATTGTATGATGCCGTTCATTGTCATTAATATAGAAATGTACAACCAGTCACCCATATCAATCTAGGAAAATAATAAAAATAATAATAATAGAGTAAATCCAAGGTAAAAAAGCATACCTGAGGATTCAATACGTTCATCCGGATAATGATATTGTTAGAATTTACCTTCACCTACACCACTACCACCTCACCTACTCCACTAAACCTAACCCACTACACCACTACCACCTCCACTTCACCTACACCACTACCACCTCCACTTCACCTACTACACCTATATCTCCTATATAAGGAGCCTCTCACATTTGTACAAAAGACCAAAATCAATAATAATACATACAATTTATTCTCTCTTTCTCTATACATTATTTCTTACATGGTATCAAAGCTGGTTTAAAACCTAGTATTTTCGCTTCCCCGGCGGGCGGCAACCTCACCTTAGCCGCCCGCCGGACCTCAACCTATTCCGCTGATAAAATCAACAAAGATTTGTGCAACTGTAGTCATGTGTGAGGCTGATAGAGAAGAATTCTTCACCTCATATGACGAGACAGTCTGGAACTGGAATTCTGCAGCAGCTAGATTATAGCTTGGTTGAGTGCCAAGCTTTGGTTCTTCCACCCACTCTTGAACTTGCCCAGCAAAGTGTGAAGGTTCATGCTTGTGTTGGAGGGACTAGTGTGCGCGAAGATCAGCGCATTCTCTCCAGTGGGGTTCATGTTGTTGTTGGTACTCCTGGTCGTGTGTTTGACATGTTGCGGAGACAATCACTTCGCCCTGTTTACATCAAAATGTTTGTCTTGGATGAAGCTGATGAAATGCTGTCACGAGGTTTTTAAAAATCAGATCTATGATATTTTCCAGTTGCTGTCACCCATTTTCAATCCATCATTTCTCCTTCACCTTTTGCACCCCACTCACCGACTCTCTCTCCACTTTATCACATGGGTTTGTCCCTCTCTCTCCTCCATTTGATTTCAAAAATCACTTATTTTTATTTATTTTTTCCAAGTCACTTTTCCTCTTTTTTAAATACCCCACTTTATTTTGAAACAATCGCACTGATGTTTTTCATATAATCCATCTATAAATATTTTTTTATCTATTTTCTTTCTCCCTTGTTTTCTTTCATTTTATTTTTATTTTTTCAACAAAACACTCCCAAAACAAAAAAAAAAATAAAAAAATAAAAATAAAACACCCATATTTTATTCATCTCCGGGATCCACCCCGATCATAATTTTACACAAAAAAAAAAAAAAAAAAAAAAAAAAAAAACAAACAACAACAACAACAGCAGCAGCTTTGTTTTCTTTTCTGCAGCCGGCCACCAACCGACCTCACTTCTTCGCCTATTCCGCCGGCCTTTTCTTCTTGCCTCCGTCCTGGGCGGCCCTTGCCGGTATTGCCTCCGTGTTTCCCACGCCACCGAGCACGTTCACTCCCCCATACTCCTCCACTGCAGCATATGGTGGACCTCCAAAACGGAACATCACGGTGGCCTTCCGCTTCAGCTCCTTGTTTTCCGTCTTTAGCACGCTTATCTCTGCTCGCGCATCCTTATACATGCGTTGGAGCAGAGCCAGCTGGGAGTTTAACTGTTGCACTTCATTTGTCCTGCTCTGCAGCCGGTGCGACAAGTTTGTGACCGCCGTCATGGTTTCCACACATGACTTCAGAGTATACTGATTGGCCTCAATATCAGTTTGCACCGCCATTTTTTGCTCCACCGACCGCATCGGAAAGTTCAAAGGAGCAAACCCAGAAGTGTTTGGTTGGGGTTCACTGGCCACCGCACCAGTTATTTCTCTTGTGGACTCGTTCAGTTCTGGAAAGAGCGTAAGCAGACCACGGGAAGAGGAGGCCATGTTCTGGGTAGCTGGACGGGAAGAAGAGGCCATGTTATGGTTGCTGAGTGTTTCAGAGATGGGTTGGTTACAGAGTGTTTACAGAGTGTTACCAGTGTATCTCTCTCAGCCCACGAAGAGTTTTTCAGAGGTTTCAGACTGGTTTGATTTCCACATGTTCTCTCAGCCTCCGCCTTCATTTATATAGCACATGACGAAGAGGCCGACACGCGCACTGTCGATCACGTGCATCGCCGCGTGTCTGGCGCGCCTTTTGATGGCACGTCTTTTTATGGATTGGGCACGCCTTTTGATGGCACGCCTTTTTATGGATTGGGCACGCCTTTTGATGGCACGCCTTTTGAAAGATTGGGCACACCTTTTGAGTGTGCGACTTTTTAAGGGTCCGACAAGACTCTGTAAACTGTCCCGACATTGATTCCGGTTAGCTCCTTTAAGGGTCCGACAAGACTCTGTAAACTGTCCCGACATAGATTCCGGTTAGTTTCTACAAGGGTCCGACAAGACTCTGTAAACTGTCCCGACATAGATTCCGGTTAGTTTCTACAAGGGTCCGACAAGACTCTGTAAACTGTCCCGACATTGTTTCCGGTTAATTTCTACAAGGGTCCGACAAGACTCTGTAAACTGTCCCGACATTGATTCCGGTTAGCTCCTTCAAGGGTCCGACAAGACTCTGTAAACTGTCCCGACATTGATTCCGGTTAGCTCCTTCATGGGTCCGACAAGACTCTGTAAACTGTCCCGACATTGATTCCGGTTAGTTTCTACAAGGGTCCAGCAAGACTCCGTAAACTGTCACCACAACTGTCACAACATTGTCTGCTACAACGGTCCGACATGACCCCATAAACTGTCCTCTACATGGTTATGACACCCCCATACAGTGTCCTCTACAACGTTATGACACCACCATCCAGTGTCTTCACCAATGGTCTGACACGACCATACAGTGTCTCCTATCTTCTTTTATTTTTTATGTATTTTCTTGTTTTGTTCCTCTCTTCAAACTCAAGTTGGTTAGTTTCTATCCTCCTTGAGTTTGCGGGGGGCTGTTAGAATTTACCTTCACCTACACCACTACCACCTCACCTACTCCACTAAACCTAACCCACTACACCACTACCACCTCCACTTCACCTACACCACTACCACCTCCACTTCACCTACTACACCTATATCTCCTATATAAGGAGCCTCTCACATTTGTACAAAAGACCAAAATCAATAATAATACATACAATTTATTCTCTCTTTCTCTATACATTATTTCTTACAGATATCATCCTGCAATAAGGAAAAGATTTATTAAAAATTTTAAACCAATATTGGAAGGTTTAGAAATTTAGGACATATCTAATACCTTTGCAACATTTCTAAAAAGGAAGACAGAAGGTTGGAAAAAGTTGGGATCCTAACTTCACTGATTTTTAAATTTATAACCAATTTCTAATTTTGTATGATTTATTGGCCCTGAAGTCACTAATTAATGCGGAGAATAGAAGTAAACATTGGATATTACCACTGGTCGCATTATTTTTATAACCAATTTCTAATTTTGTATGATCTACTTGTCCCCAAGTCACTAATTAAGGCTGAGAATAAAAGTAAACATTGGATATTACCACTGGTCGCACCTATCCACCATGGAAAGACAGTAAACTTATAGTTAGAATGACAATATTGAGCCCACTCCTACATGATTTTGTAATGCTAACTAACATGTACATTTTAAAAGCAGAACAAGATGATGATGATGAAGCAGACAAAGCCTGATCATAAAATTTTAACCTTAGAGATTAGAGAATCTGTCAACATTTATCAATCAAGAAGGCCAACAAAAGTCGCAGCTACACCAGAAAAACACAACTTCATATCACAACTTTGAAAAAAACTGTGTTTTCAAGCATTAGAGAAACAAAATAAATTAAATTTAGGGGAAATAACATTTCAGTATACAAGACCAAAACTGTTTACAATAGGTGGGGATGGCATACTAAAAACTCGCACCAAACGATTCCCACTCATTTGTAAATCTTTTCCTTATTTCCCACTGACATGATATTTCCCCTTAAATTTAAGCTACTGGAAAAATTCTTATTGCAGCCTCTAATTGCTAGCAGCAGCAGCAGCATCACCAAAAAGTAGTACACTTCTTAAATTCACAGAAATTTGAACATATGCAAAATGAAAGTCAATAGATTCAATACTAGAAGTTGCTATAATTTCATGACTAATAAATAACTGCAAGTTATGATGAAATCTATAAGTTTCTCATTTACATTACTTATTTTCTCTTTTGGTACGTTTTTACCTATTACTTAAGACAAATCAAACAAATAGTACTTGTACACACCAAAAGCTTATATGACAAGAATTTACATCTAATATCCCTGGATTCTGCATGACAATGCCACGAACACAGCGTACAAGTCCCTTGCAAACAATCTTGTTGATGGTACCATCTCCATTTACCCAAGGTAATATTGGCCTAAGTACAGGTCCAATTCACTAGAGATATGGAAAGCCTCTTCAGGAAGATTTAGAATAGTGACTTTGTGCACCTCATCAGCGTTTGTGCTTGAATCCTTTGGTGTGTTAGCACCATCATCATCAGGATTTTCTGACCATTGGCTCAAATGCCCATCATCAATTTTGGAGGTTGGTAAAGCCACCTCAACATCTTCATTAAGGGTGGCCGTTGAGATCAAAAAATACTTGGACCGGTATAATGAATCAACATGGACAGAATCATAAGAATTGACCTGTATTATAAGAACAAATAGATTAGAATCAAGCTAAAATGTTTACGTATAAATGTTAACTCACAAAAGTCATTGATGGGTTAGAAACATAGGTTTAGACTTCTCAATGACAAAATCTGGGTAAGGCTAACTACTTAGACTGCATGAGAGATGACAATCCAAATCAGTTTGAAACAAAAATCCCATGACAACTTCCAAACCTCTTCTCTTCCTATTTTACCTACACGACCACATCACCACCTTCTGAGAAGAATTAAAAAGAACCTTGCTGAAATCATTCACAATACTGGTCAAGTCATGGTCTCATCAATATTTATCAACAAAAAAAGAAGTCATGGTCTCATCAACAAAAGGTGTGGACAACTTGTGCATATAAGAGTTGGCAGCTACGGCTAAAAATGGTTCCCGTGAACTAACCTGCCCTCAGGATGACAAGAAAACAAAAAGAACATATTCAGCTTGAGAGCTGCCATCCAAAGGGACATCAAATGGGATGTTACCCACTAATGTGTGTGAAACTCATTACACTAGCACTTGCAAATCCAGAGGCTGATGAAAACAAAATAATAACAAATTACTATTGAAAATAAAAAAAAATAAAAAACTGAAGTAGTATAACTAACCTTTAAAGCACGCCCAAATGCTTCAAGTACTTCAACAATAAGTTCTGGCATATTTTTCCCTGAAAACAAACACCAAGATACAATCTATAAGAAGGAACTCAAGACAAAAATAAGATGTTTCCTAATGTTGAAAGCAAATACACGCATGATACAGACACAAACATGCCCACAAAGAAAATACATTGCATTCCTTGCATATTCACAACCTGGGAGAGTTCTTCCATGCTCAAACCTTGGTCACCTGCCTTTTGAATGGCTGAGTAAGCATCCCTAAAGAGGTCAGGATTAAAAGGACTCGCTGCTTGTTGATTAGTTAATGAAGACATCAGATGTTCAACATAGCTTGTCGTAGTTTCCCACTGACTCACTGGCAGCAACTGCCGTAGGAATGTTGCTCCCCTTATCAAGGATTTCCTTGACATGGTCAGAAGGAAATGCAGTGCCACCAATATTTATGCTTGAAGATGTATTGGTTCAATCATTTTCACCACAAACTAGCATAGCATCAAGGATATAGTCATCTTTGAACAATTCTATGGGCATCGATTCATGAAATTATCGCACGACTTACTGATAACCTAATACCAGGAAAATTGTTTCAACACCTCCTACACTTGGGAGACTGCTGGCCTTCTGTTAGAACCTTAGGACTTGGACACTTAGGTTGGCATGTGGTGACACTTTGCACCTATGTCAACCGTCCAAGTCAGGCATGAGGGAGGCATGCCTAAGTCAAGGTAACAATGTAGCAATGGCAATGCCACAAGACTCAAAGACAAGAGATGCTTCATGTGGGCAAATGCAAGGCTAGACTTAGTCTGAATGCTGCTGGCAAAATGGGTTTGTTGGGTCAGACATATCAGTGGGCTTGACACTTAGTAGCAAACCAAGGCTCACAAATTTGTGGGTCAAACTCAAGAGGGTTCAAAAGTTGACATGGATGGCAATTCGTGGCAGTTATGTTTGCATGATGCAAGGCTGACAGATATGGCAGTTATGTTGGCATGATGCAAAGCTAACAGACATGGCAGTTATTGGCAGTTATGCTTGCAAAGAGCCATGACAAAGAATGCTGGAATTAAGGATCTGGTCCAAGGCAGTTCCTAGTAGTTATTTCCTACAGCAGCTTTTGATGGTTTGAATTTACCCTAGAAATTGGGGGTGTCAACTGCTCATAAATGCCTTTAACATGCTAAGGCAATGAGAGTTTCAGGTAGTGTGTGTAATCTGTATGAATGCTCTTGTATCCTTGTATTATATTGTGGTAATAAAGGTTGGGAATGGCTCCTGTAATGTGTGAATATGCTTGTTTGTTTACTAACCTCTTTGTGAGTAATTCATGCATGTTTAGCTAAGACAAAGTGTTGTAACTTAGTGCCATTGCAGGCTGAAAATTTAACTTGAAAATTGACCCTGTAACAATTTGTATGTCTGGTATGGATGCTTTAAAAGAGAGAGTGATGCAGTTGAAGACTCTAGTGGGGGAACCTACAGATGAGGAATCGCTCGCTGACAAATCGATTGGATGTCGTGGCTTCTGGGTTCCTAGCCCTCGAGGCCTCGACGGCAGATCGATTCAAGGAGATGATGGGAGACATGACTGCTATGGCAGATGCCTTGAAAGCCAAGCTTCAGGATGTTGAAGATGAAATGACACTTGTCCAGAGGGCTGTTAGTGGGAATCTAAATAGTGGGGAAGTCTCTCACAAAGTGAAAACCAAAGGCTTTTGGTGGAACTCAAAATGCCAAAGACTTGGCGAATTTCTTGTGGGATGTAGAGCAGTACTTCAAGGTTGCACGCATACTTGAGAGAGATATGGTGACAATTACTAGTATGTACCCTACTGGTGATGCTAAACTGTGGTGGTGTACACATGTCGAGGATGATGCTCAACCAGAGATCTTGACATGGGAGACTCTTAAGAAGGAATTAAAAGAGCAGTTCCTTCCTTGCAACACATCTTGGGTTGCAAGAGATGCCTTGAAGCAGTTGAAGCATTCTAGAACAGTGAGGGAATATGTGAAAGAATTCAGTTCATTGATGCTTGACATCAAGAACATGTCTGAGGAAGATAAACTTTTTAACTTTACGTCTAGGTTGCAGAATTGGGCCCAACTGGAACTTTGGAGGTTCTGTGTCGAAGATTTGCCTTCTGCCATGGCTACGATAGATGGGTTGCTTGACTACAAGTTGAGTAAGGAACCCATATCAAAAACCAACAAATCCAAGAAGAAAGGGAAAGAGAAGGTTAAGGAGAAAAAGTCTAGTTTCAAGAAGGGTAAAGATAATTCCAAGTACAAACAGAAAGAGTAATCTTCTTAGACCAATTGTGGGAAATCTTAGTGTTTTAAAAGGCTCTAGACGCATTGAGGAGATAACGTCTCCTATAGCCTAAATGCAAGGCAAGGCATATGCCTCACCAAAGCGAACGCAAGTAGTAGAAGAAAAGCAAGATTATAGAATAGGCAAACTTTTCAACATAACAAATATATACAGAATTTCAAAAATCATAACTAGTTTCGACAATATTTAAACATAACATTCAATTTTCTAAAACCTAGAAATATAATATCCAACAAAAGATATAAAGCATAATACTCAATCTTTTATCACTTTTTACTCTCTTTTAACCATGTTTGATCATTTTATATTGAAGAGTTTTGAATGCTTGTGGGTATGCCCACAAAAAAAACACTTAATTAGCAGTTGGAGTAGAAAAATAGGTAAAGCCCATGAAGCTCACTCCTTGCGCCTCGAACAAAAGCCCTCGACTCGGCACCAAAGCTTCACCTTGCGTATTCCGCCTCCCCTCGACCTATTCGAAGCGCAAGGCTGCACCTCGCCTCATTGCGCCTCGCACTTAGGCATGCGTTTAAGCGTGCCTTTTAAAACATTGGGAAATCTAATAAAGGGTGTTTCATTTATGATGGACCTCATAGAGCCAAGAATTGTCCCAAGCGTAAGAAACTTAATGCTATGGTAACAGAAGATAACAAAAAGGAGTCAGATTTTGAGGGGCCGACTAAGGTGAATCCATTGCAATTGCTCAATGCAATTCATGCGGATAAAGCCCCTTTGACGAGTTTAATGTACATCCAGGTGACATTGGGTGGTGCTGACATTGGTGCAATGGTAGACACTAGGGCCAAGCATAACTTCTTGTCGGAAAAGGATGTACAGACCTTTGGATTGTAAGTTACTCAAAGTACTAGTCGAATCAAGGTGGCAAACTTAGTGGCTCAATCTGTACAAGGGATGGCTTCCAAGGTACAAATCACAATGGGAGATTGGACTAGACGGATTAACTTGATGGTGGTTCCTTTGGATGTTTCAATGTCATCCTAAGGAATGATTTCTTTGTGAGTGCAAAGGTGGCTTTAATGCGGTATTTGGGGGGGATTAGTTATTTCAAATGAGGACAGACCTTGCTTTGTTACTGGTTGCAATAGGCCAAACAAATGCAAGGCCACAAAGAGGAAGACGGAGACACTTTTCAACCATTCAAGTGCACAATGGTTTGAAAAATGGTGCAAAGGCTTATCTTGTTGCCTTAGTGGAAGCCAAGTCTGATTTGTTGGTAGAAGTGTCGAATGAAGAGGTTGATGTTTTGAGGAAATTTGAGGATGTGATGCCTCCATAGTTACCCAAGTCTCTTCCTCCTCGGCATGGCGCCGATCACGACATAGAGTTGGTTTCGGGTGCTAAGCCTCCAGCGAAGGCACCCTACAGAATGTCTCAAATGGAACTCACGGAATTGCAAAGGCAATTGACGAACTTATTGAATGTTGGACTGGTTCAACCATCCAACGACCCTTATAGTGCCCCGGCGCTTTTCCAGAAAAAGCAAGATGGAAGCTTGCGCATGTGTGTTGATTGTCGAATTCTCAACAAAGTGACTATAAAGAACAAATATCCAGTCCCCTTGGTGGCAGTCTGGCAGACCTATTTGATCGGTTGTGCAAGGCCATGTGTGTTGCTTATCAAGCTCTCAACAAGGTGACTATAAAGAACAAATATCCAATCCCTTTGGTGGCAAACCTATTTGATCAGTTGTGCAAGGCCATTTCACCAAACTGGATTTATGTGCTAGGTAGTGGCAAGTCAGAGTGGCTGAAGGGAATGAGTCAGACTACGTGTGTTACGAGGTATTGGTCTTTTGAGGTTTTGGTAATGCCATTTGGGTTAAATAATGCCCCGGCTACATTCTGTAATCTTATGAATGATGTATTCCATGATTATGTCGATTTGTTTGTTGTTGTATATTTGGATGATATTGTAATTTACAGTGAATCTTTAGAGGATCACTTAACCCACCTTCGAATGGTGTTCACTCGGTTGCGAGAACATCAGTTATATGTCAAAAAAGAAAAGTGTGAGTTTGCCCAGTGGGAAATTGAGTTTTTGGGGCATGTAATTTGCAAAGACATTTTGAAGATGGACAACAGAAAAGTACAAGCAATCATGGATTGGCAAGCACTATGCAAAGTGGCTGAATGGTGATCTTTTTTGGGTCGCAAACTACTACAGAAAGTTCATTGAGGGATACTCGAAGAAGACAGCACCTTTCACTGATTGCTCAAAATGGATAGACCATGAAAATGGGATGAAAGTTGTCAAGTAGCCTTTGACAAGTTAAAAGTTGTTGCAAGCGAACCGGTTCTACGGTTACCTAATTTTGAACTTCCATTTGAATTGCATACTGATGCTTCTGATAGGACTATTGGGTTTGGGGGTGTTTTGGTGCAGGAAGGGCACCCAGTCGCATTCGAATGTCGAAAGTTGAATGATACTGAGAAGAAATATTCTGCCCATGAGAAAGAAATGACAGCAGTTGTGCATTGTCGTCAGACTTGGAGGGTTTACCTGTTGTGTATAGAGCTTGTGGTAATGACAGTCAATGTGGCGAATACTTTCTTCAAATCACAAAAGAAGTTGTCTCAAAGGTAGGCCAGGTGGCAAGAATTCCTTGAAAAGTATGAGTTTGAATGGCGACACAAGCCTGGGCGTCACAACCAAGTTGCTGACGCTTTGTGACGGAAGGAAATTGTGGGCTATGTTGATGCAATATCAAACATGGAAACTCAATTGTTGGAAAGGATTCGGGGAAATGCACAAAACATTATTATGCACAAAGCATTTACAACCAAAAACATGCAAGTGACTAATGTTGAGCTTTCTATCATGCCAAAGTTCATAAGGAGTCTTTTTTAGAATAGGTCTAATTAATGCACGATTTAAAATATAGCATGCGGTGTGAACGGCTTTGGCCCAAAAATATTTAGGAAGATTATTTTCGCAAAGCATTATTCTACTCATCTCTTCTAAAGTTCTATTTTTCCTTTCTACTACACCATTTTGTTAAGGGATTCTAGGTGCTGAAAAATTATGTCCAATACCATGCTCATCATAAAATAATTCAAATTTATCATTTTCAAGTTCTCTACCATGGTCGGTTCGAATATTAGTAATAAGAAAGCCTTTTTCATTTTGAATTCTACGACAGAGTTTTGTGAAAGAAGAAAAGGTTTCATCTTTGTGTGCTAAAAACATAACCCATGTAAATCTTGAATAATCATCAGCAATAACAAGACAATAATGTTTACCACTTAGACTAGATGTCCTTGAAGGACCAAATAAATCCATATGCAATAGTTGTAAAGGTTTAGTTGTGGAAATATGAGATTTTGATTTAAATAATATTTTAGTTTGTTTTCCTTGTTGACAAGCACTACAAAGATGATCTTTTTCAAATTTAATTTTTGGAAGTCCAATGACCAAATCCTTTCTTAAAAGTTTAGCAATTAAATCTATATGAGCATGACCAAGTCTTCTATGCCATAACCAATTATTTTCATTATTAACATATAAACATTTAACATCACTAGCATAGAGATCATTAAGATGAAAAATATAAACATTAGCATGGCGATTACCAACGAATAAAGCTTTATGATCACTTGTGCTTTCAATTGTGCAGTATGATTTATCAAAAATAACTCGATTACCTTTATCACATAATTGACTAATACTAAATAGGTTATGCTTAAGTCCATCAACAACTAAAACATTTTCAATAGAAGGGTTAGGAGAAATACCGATGCTACCAATACCGATGATTTTTCCTTTATTGTTGTCTCCAAAAGTAACAAATCCTCCATCTTTCGATGATAGTTTAGTAAATAATGATTTATCTCCAGTCATGTGTCTAGAACATCCACTATCAAGATACCATTTCCCTTCTTTAGCTTTGGACTTAAAGCAAACCTACAAGATGACAATCAAGTGTTGATTTTTGATACACATAGTTTCTTGGGTCCTTCTTGGTTAGTTTTGTTAGATCCCGTAATAATCCAAATCTTTTTAATTCCCATGTTCATATTCTTTTTGAATGGACAATAAGATATATAATGGCCTTTCTTTCTACAACAATGACAAGTAATATGAGAGTGTGTCATGAGAGGGGTTTTTTCAAAAATTCTATTGAGATTCTTTTGTTTCTTAATAGGATCATATCCAATACCCGCTTTATCAAAAACACATCTTTGATTTCCAAGAAGCATGTTGAGATTATCTCTACCTTCTACAAAATTTTCAAGTGTTTTTGTTAAATCATCAATATTGTTTTTTAAAGTAGTTTTCTCATTAGAGACAGTATCAAAATCATTTTTCAAAATAATTTTTTCTTTCTTTAATTCTTCTACATTAATAGATAAGGATGCAACAAATTTCTTCAACACATTATTTTTGGCACAAACTTTTCTAAATTCATCTTGTAGTTCATGGAATGCACTTTCAAGTTCTTCATAAAGTGTAGTTATCTCATCTTAAGTAGAGTCTTCATCTTCAACAGCCATGAGACAGAAGTTGGCTACTTCATTTTCAATTTCATCACTTGAGCTTTCATCTTCACTTTCTCCCCAAGCTGCTTCCATGACCTTTTTGTTTCTTTTGTAATTTTTTCCATGATTCTTCAATTTTGGACAATCCATCTGTTGGCATATTATATTCGCCGAAAGTCACTTAGCATATTATATTAGCCGAAAGTCACTAGGGTCTGTAATCATTTTTATGCCTTGTAAACCCTAATCTTCATGTATAAATAAGGGGTGATATCTCATCATACCCTAAGCTGGTTGCTTAAAGCTTCATGGTATCAGAGCAGAACCTATAGGGTTTAGGCTCACCCTCGTTGGTAGACCTTTTCACCAACGACACTCTAGGGTTCGAAGCTTACCTGGGTGGATCATCACTCAGCCGTCTTCCTCAGTCGATCTCCTCAGCTCGTCTTCCTCAGTCGATCTCCTCAGCTCGTCGTCCTCACCTCGTCGATCTCCTCGCCTTCCTCTGTCGATCGTCACTCAGCCGTCAACTCCTCAGCTCGGCGATCTCCTCCAGCCAGTCGTCGCTCGTCTTCTTCATCACTCGTCGTCCTCAGCCTCTGATCTCACTGTGGTATGTATAAATATATATATATATATATACATATATATCCTGATATATATATAAATATAGCCTGATATATACATATATTTATATATAAAGACATGTATACATAAATAAATCAACTTCAAAAAAAATAAAATAAAATATATATATATATATTTGAAAAAAAAACAAAAAAAAAACCAAAAAAAAAAAACAAAAAAAAAAAATCATTTCTTAATTTTGTTATGTCTTTATAGTGGTCATTGTGCCTGTTATCTCACTACCACCTTCCGGGTTTGTGATTTCCACTAGTTTTGTTGCGGATTTGGTAGTATTGTATCCATGACAGATTCCACTAGTGTGTCCCCTTCATCTCAAACACCAAAGAGTGAGAGTCTCATTCTACCTACTACCATGACTGAGAACCCCAACCCTAGTCTGAAAATCACCACCTCTCTATTTAATGGTCAGAACTACCTAGCATGGTCTCAAAGTTTGACTTTGTTTTTTGAAAAGCAGAGGAAAGATGGGGTATGTTGATGGCAGGATGCAGGCACCTAGTACCACTGACTCAGGTTATGACCAATAGGAGATTACCAGCTCTTTGATTATGAGTTGGCTTATCCATTCGATGGTTCCAGAACTTGGTGAGGGCTACTTGTCTATGGAGACTGCCCAGGACATTTGGGAGGCTATGGCTGTTACCTATTCCCGCAAAGGAAATTTTTCACAGGCATTTGAGTTGCGTCGCTCTATTGAGAGCTCACTTCAGGGGGAGCAGACTGTTCTTCAGTACTTCACTTTCCTCACCAACGGCTGGAAACGCCTTGACCACCTGGAAGACTATAAGCCCGTTTGCCCTACTGATTCTGTCGGGTACAAGAAGTTCATCGCACGGGAACGGGTCTTTAAATTTTTGGCCGGCCTAAATATGGAGTATGATCCAGTTAGGGGTCGAGTTCTGAGTATGGACACTCTTCCTTCACTGCAGGAGGCATTTGCCTATGTACAAAATGAGGAGAGTCGTCGGTCTGCTATGATGTCCCCTGTCTCTACTGACCGTTCCGCATTACTATCTACTCCTCGAGATGGCCTCAGCCTGCCTCCTCCGTCTGCTGCTAAGGAGTCTGTATTCTGTGATTATTGCAAGAAGCCGCGGCATACTCGTGAGACATGTTGGAAGCTTCATGGGACTCCATCTGGGGGTCGAGGTGATCGGTCTGGTTCTCGAGGAGGTCGGTCAGGCCAATCTCGAGGACGTGGTTCCTATTCCCGGGCTCATCAGTCTAGTGTCGTTGATACCCTTGATTCTAATTCTACTTCTGTTACCCAAGCTTCTAATACTGAGCTGGAGGATGCTTTGCGCCAATTGTTGGACCGCCGATCTTCTACTGCTCTCAGTACAAATTTAATGTATAAAGAGAAATAGAGAATTGTATTATTGATTGATTTATATTGATATCTATTACAATGATTCATGATTCCTATATATAGAAGAGGGTGAGTGTGTAGTAGGTAAGGAGTATGTGAAGTGGAGGTGGTAGTGGTGTAGTGGGTTAGGTTTAGTGGAGTAGGTGAGGTGGTAGTGGTGTAGTGGGTTAGGTTTAGTGGAGTAGGTTTAAGTGGGTGAAGTAGGTGGAGAGTAGGTGGATTTTAACAGCCCCCCGCAAACTCAAGGGGGATAGGAACTAACCAACTTGAGTTTGGAGAGAGTAACAAAACAAGAAAATACATAAAAATAAAAGAGGATAAGAGACACTGTATGGTCGTGTCAGACCATTGGTGAAGACACTGGATGGTGGTGTCATAACGTTGTAGAGGACACTGTATGGGGGTGTCATAACCATGTAGAGGACACTGTATGGTGGTGTCATAACGGTGTAGAGGACACTGGATGGCGGTGTCAGACCGATGTAGAAGACAGTTTATGGGGTCATGTCGGACCGTTGTAGCAGACAATGTTGTGACAGTTGTGGTGACAGTTTACGGAGTCTTGCTGGACCCTTGTAGAAACTAACCGGAATCAATGTCGGGACAGTTTACAGAGTCTTGTCGGACCCATGAAGGAGCTAACCGGAATCAATGTCGGGACAGTTTACAGAGTCTTGTCGGACCCTTAAAAAGTCGCACCCTCAAAAGGTGTGCCCAATCTTTCAAAAGGCGTGCCATCAAAAGGCGTGCCCAATCCATAAAAAGGCGTGCCATCAAAAGGCGCGCCCACTTCATCAAAAGACGTGCCCGACAGAAAGCGTCGAGCCATCAAAAGGGGCGCCTGACACGCGGCGATGCACGTGATTGACAGAGCGCGTGTCGGCCTCGTCGTCTCTGTCTTTATAAACCAAAGCGAAGTCTGAGGCTTGGAAGCATAACAAACCAGTTGAAACCTCTTCGTTCTCTGTAACATTCTGTAACCAACCCTTCTCTGAAACACTCAACAACCCAAAAACATGGCTTCTTCTTCCCGTTCAGCTACCCAGAACATAGCCTCTTCTTCCCGTGGTCTGCTCACTCTCTTTCCCGACCTCAACGAGTCAACAAGAGAGATAACTGGTGCGGTGGCCTGTGAACCTCAACCAAACACCTCTGGTTTTGCTCCGTTGAACTTTCCGATGCGGTCGGTGGAGCAAAAAATGGCAGTGCAAACGGATATTGAAGCTAATCAGTATACATTGAAGTCCTGTGTTGAAACTATGACTGTAGTCACAAACTTGTCGCACCGGCTGCAGAGTAGGACAAATGAGGTGCAGCAGTTAAACGCCCAACTGGCTCTGCTCCAACGCATGTATAAGGATGCGCGAGCAGAGATAAGTGTGAAAGGCGGAAAATAAGGAGCTGAAGCGGAAGGCCACCGTTATGTTCCGATTTGGAGGTCCGCCATATGCTGTAGTGGAGGAGCAGGGTGGAGTGATCGTGCCCAGTGGAGTGGGAAACATGGAGGCAACACCGTCAAGGGCCGCCCAGGACGGAGGCAAGAAGAAAAGACCGGCGGAATAGGCGAAAAAGTGAGGTCGGTAGGTGGCCGTCTGCAGAAAAGAAAACAAATCTTGTGGTGTTGTGGTTTGTGTTGTTGTGGTTGTTTTTTTTTTTTTTTTTTTGTTAAAATTGTGATCGGGGTTGATCCCTGAGATGAATAAAAGATGGTTTGGTGTGCAAAGCTATATGGTATGAATGGAATTTGAAAAAGATTAAAAAATAATGTGAAAGAAAAATAAAGAAAGAAATAATAAAAATATATTTGAAATCAAAATGAAAGATGGGGGAAATAAGGAAAGTGGTTTGGAGAAAATAAATAAAAATAATGGATTTTGAAATCAAACGGAGGAGAGAGAGGGGACAAGCCCGTGTGAGAGAAAGAGGGGAAAAATGATAGCCGATGCACCCAAAAATAATCTAGCTACTATCCACAGGCGCTTAGGGGAAGGAAATGGTAGCAAGAGACGGCCAACACCATATATGGCTATAGCAAAGAAATGGAGTATCAAGCTCAATGGGCTAGGATTTAGACCAGAGAGTAAAGCCACTGGTCCTGTTGAACACACACCTCCAAGGCTCAAATAATCAAAACATGCTTCACGCATTTCCTTCCTTGCTTGATCAGGAGATGCACAAAACACCTTATACAGGGCTCCAGTCATTCCTCCACTAGTTAAAGGATGACGCATGTTGAAAGCATCACCTATTAATAGTGCTCCAGGAGTAGGGTAAGGAGCAGCTGGCATACTTCTATTGGGCATTGTTCTAATACTTCCCTTATCAATTGCAGCTATAAATGAATCATGCAGCTCAGGTGGAACCTGGGGAGCCACCAGAGGGAAGCAAAGCCGAAGGCTGTAAAAGCGAAAAAGGAAAAGAAGGCTCCAGCTAAGACAAAAGCTGCTGCGCCAAAAGCTAAAGCCGCTGTGAAGCCCAAGCCAGCGGCAAAGGCCAAGCCAGCTGCGAAGCGAAAAGCTGCTGTGAAACCGAAGGCTGCCGTGAAGCTGAAAGCTGCAGTGAAGCTCAAGGCTGTGGCGAGGCCCAAACCAAAGCCGAAGGCGAAGGATCCTAACAAGAGGCAAATGAGCATGGAGGAGAAGCATAGATTGAGTGTTGGGTTGCAGAGTTTGCCCCAGGAAAAGATGCCACAGTTAGTGCAGATTATGAAGAAGAGGAATTCACATTGGCCTCAAGAGAGAGGATTTAGGCAGTGATGGGAAGGTATGTGTAGAAAATAAGCGGAATAGGTTGAGGTCCGGCGGGCGGCCAAGGCGAGGTTGCCACCCGCCGGTGAAACGAAAAATACTAAGTGCTTAACCTTGCTCTAATACCATGTAGAAATTTAATGTATAAAGAGAAATAGAGAATTGTATTATTGATTGATTTATATTGATATCTATTACAATGATTCATGATTCCTATATATAGAAGAGGGTGAGTGTGTAGTAGGTAAGGAGTAGGTGAAGTGGAGGTGGTAGTGGTGTAGTGGGTTAGGTTTAGTGGAGTAGGTGAGGTGGTAGTGGTGTAGTGGGTTAGGTTTAGTGGAGTAGGTTTAAGTGGGTGAAGTAGGTGGAGAGTAGGTGGATTTTAACAGTACCGCTTCCTCGTCCTTTGCCCGCTCAGGTAACTTAGCATCTTCTCCTTGTGCTTTCCTGTGTCATGCATCTTTGCCTTGGATTATTGATTCTGGTGCCCCAGATCATATGTTTGGCTCCTCTGATCTTTTCTCTGCCTATAAGCCCTCTTCAAGTCAGGACAAAGTTAGGATTGCCGATGGAACTGTTTCTTCCATTTCTGGAAAAGGTTTAGTCCAAGTCACTCCTACCATACATCTATCTTCTGTTCTCCATGTTCCCAAGTTTTCTGTTAATCTGTTATCCTTAAGTCGTCTTACCCAGGATTTGAATTGTTGTGTGACGTTTTTTCCTGATCATTGTCTTTTTCAGGACCTTGTCACGGGGAGGACGATTGGCAGTGGTAGTGCAGAAAATGGTCTCTACTTCCTAGATCAACCGGACAAACTTGCTTATTCTTCCACCATGTCTTCTACTACCCCCGCTGATGTATGGCTGTGGCATCGGCGTCTTGGGCATCCCTCATTTCATTTACTTAAAGTCTTGTCAACTTGGAAAACAACATAGAGCTTCTTTTGCTCCCAGTTTGAATAAAAGCTTAGTTCCTTTTTCATTAATACATTCTGATGTTTGGGGTCCCTCTCGTGTTCTGTCTGTGAAAGGTCATCGTTGGTTTGTTACATTTATTGATGATTTTTCTCGTGCTACTTGGGTGTATCTCATGAAAGATAAGAGTGAGGTTTTCTCTGTGTTTCGCACTTTTCATAAGATGATTTGTACTTAGTTTGGGGCCACTATCAAAATATTTCGTTCTGATAATGGCGGGGAATACATAGATTCTGGGTTAGGACAATATTTCTCTACTCATGGCATTATCCATCAGACCTCTTGCACCAATACCCCTCAACAAAATGGGGTGGCCGAACGCAAGAATCGGCATCTTCTTGACATGGCTCGGTGCATGTGTTTTTTCATGAATGTGCCTCGACCCTATTGGGGCGACGCTGTTCTCACCGCTGCCCATCTTATTAATCGTCTCCCTACCCAGGTCTTGGACAAACAGGCTCCGCTTCACGTCCTCCTCGGTTCTCAGTCCTTGTTTTCTATTCCTCCCAAAATATTTGGTTGTGTTTGTTTTGTCCATAATCACTCTCCCTCTCGTGGTAAGTTGGACCCTCGCTCCCTCAAGTGTGTTTTCCTTGGTTACTCTCCTACTCAAAAAGGGTATAAATGTTACCACCATTCTTCTCGTAAGTGGTTTGTGTCCATGGATGTCACTTTCTTTGAGTCCCAGTCCTATTTCTTGTCCTCTCCGGTGTCACCGTCCTCATTTCCGGGGGAGCCTTGGTAGAAGTGAGTCCTGTGCCTCCTATGGTAGAAGTGAGTCTTGTGCCTCCTATGGTAGAAGTTAGGGATGGCAATTTGAAACCGGCCCGATGGGGACCCCGAGCCCCGACCCCGAATTGAGCGGGTTTTCCCCGAAAAATACCCCCGACGGGACGGGGATGGTATTTAAAAATCAATCCCCGAACATATTCGGGCCGGGGACGGGGATCAGTGTCCCAGTCTCGTCCCCGGCCCGGCCCCGTCCCCGATCCCCGGCCCGGTTTATCCCCGATATTAAATTACGATTTTACCCTTATATATATATATATAACCACTAACTTTACCTTTTTTTTTATTTTTTTGATAAACCACTGACTTTACCTTAGATATAAACCACTGTCTTTACCTTTTTCACCTCAGATCTTGTCTCTCTCTGGACTACCTCGTCTCCGTCTCTCATCTTCCTCTGGTTCACTGAGTTCTCTGTCTCTCTCTCAAATCCATCGCCACCACACAGCATCTCTCATGCACTCCCTCCTTTCTCGACGTCGCCGACCACCACCGCTGCTCACAGATCAGATTTTTTTTTTTTTTTCAGATCTATTTCACATTTTTTTTTTAGATCTGTTTCAGATCTCATCTGTCTCGGATGATGACGTTGTTGTATTTTTTGAATTTTTTTTTTCAGATCTGTTTCAGATCTGTCTCAGATCTGTTTCATTTTTTTTTTTTTTTTTTAGATCTGTTTCAGGTCTGATCTGTCACGGATGATGATGTTGTATTTTCTGAATTTTTTTTTTTCCAGATCTGTTTCACAATTTTTTTTTGTTTTTGTTTTTAGATCTGTTTCAGATCTGTCTTGGATGATGGTGTTGTTGTAGTATTTTCTGAATTTTTTTTTTTTTTTTTTAGCCGGGGATTGCTCGGGGTCGGGGAAACCCGATCCCCGTTGGGGGGGGGGGCGGGGGTAGTGATAAATTTCCCGTCGGGGATCGGGGCCAGGGAAGGGAAAAATTTGACCATCGGGGATCGGGGACGGGGAGGGTGATCCCCGACCCCGCCCCACCCCGTTGCCATTCCTAGTAGAAGTGAGTCCTGTGCCTCCTATGGTAGAACCAGTTGCTCTTGCACCCCCCTCTTCTACTGGAACTATAGAACCCACTGTCACCAAGAAGAAGGATGGACATGTTTATGTCCGGGACATCGACAGAAAACAAGTTAACTAGATACACGGGACCGTTTCCGCTACTCCACTGCCATCTCCTGCTTCTGATGAGAGTCTAGGTAACTTTGAATCTCGTGAGCCCATTGATCTTGATGTTCCTATTGCCAAAAGGAAGGGTGTGAGATCTTGTACTCAACATCCTATCTCACAGTTTGTATCATACTCTCATTTGTCATCCTCATATAGAGCGTTTGTGTCCAATATTTCCTCTGTTAGTATTCCTAACCATTTTTAGGATGCTCTTGCTATCTCTGAGTGGAAACTAGCCATGATTGAGGAAATGAAAGCACTTAGGAAGAATGGCACTTGGGAATTGACTGAGTTACCTACGGGCAAACGACCTGTGGGCTGTAAATGGGTATATACTGTGAAACACAAAGCAGATGGGTTTATTGAGCGTTACAAGGCAAGACTTGTGGCAAAAGGGTTTACTCAGACATATGGCATTGATTATCAGGAGACCTTCGCACCCGTGGCTAAAATGAATTCAGTCAGAGTACTTCTCTCTCTAGCAGCTAATCTAGATTAGCCGCTTTATCAGTTTGATGTCAAGAATGCTTTTCTCCATGGTGACCTCGAAGAAGAAGTATATATGGACATTCCTCCGGGTTTTGAGGATCATCAAACAGAAGGCAAAGTATGCAAACTTCGGAAGTCATTATATGGTCTCAAACAGCCTCCAAGGGCTTGGTTTGAGAGATTCACTCAGGCTATGTTTAAATATGGCTTCAAACAAAGTCAGGCAGATCACACATTGTTTGTGAAACATTCCTCATGTGGTAAGACTACAGCACTTATTGTTTATGTAGATGACATAGTTCTTACAGGCAATGATAGTGGGGAAATACCTCTGTTGAAGAAATATTTAGCCAAAGAGTTTGAAATCAAAGACTTGGGAAGCTTGAAGTATTTTCTGGGAATTGAAGTTGCTCGCTCTAAGGATGGGATATTTATCTCACAGAGAAAATATATGCTTGACCTGTTGAAGGAAACTGGGATGCTTGGCTGCAAGGCATGTGCCACCCCACTGGAACCCAATCAGAAATTGGGGGATGATGAAGGAGGAGAAGTTGTGGATAGGGGGAGCTATCAACGATTAGTGGGTAAGCTCATTTACCTATCTCACTCCCGTCCTGATATTGCTGTTGCTGTCAGTGTAGTTAGTCAGTTTATGCATGCTCCTCATCCGATTCACTTTGAGGCTGTCATGAGAATCTTGAGGTATTTGAAGTCTGCTCCTGGTAAGGGTCTGTATTTTTCAAAGTATGATCATCTTCGTGTAGAAGCCTATACAGATGCTGACTGGGCTGGGTCAGTAACTGATAGGAGATCAACTTCAGGGTATTGCACATTTGTTGGCGGCAACCTAGTTACTTGGAGGAGTAAGAAACAGATTGTGGTTGCCAGGTCAAGTGCAGAAGCTGAGTTTAGAGCTATGGCACAAGGTGTGTGTGAACTTTTATGGATCAAATTATTGTTGAGTGATCTAGGTATTGCTCAGACGGACTCCATGCGGTTATACTGTGATAATAAGGCCGCCATCAACATCGCTCACAATCCAGTTCAACATGACAGGACAAAACATGTTGAGATTGATCGCCACTTCATTAAGGAGAAACTCACTAGTGGTACCATTTGTACTCCTTTTGTCCAGTCTGGTGAACAACTTGCTGACATTCTCACCAAGGGAATTGGGAATAAACCATTTCATGACATATTAGGCAAGCTGGGCATGAGAGATATCTTCGCACCAGCTTGAGGGGGAGTGTTGGCATATTATATTCGCCGAAAGTCACTTAGCATATTATATTAGCCGAAAGTCACTAGGGTCTGTAATCATTTTTATGCCTTGTAAACCCTAATCTTCATGTATAAATAAGGGGTGATATCTCATCATACCCTAAGCTGGTTACTTAAAGCTTCACCATCTTCATATGTCCAGGATTTTGCACTCATAGCAAATAATAGGCTCTTTCTTGTTGTCTTTGTTGTACTCTTTCTTGAAAGGTCTTCTTCCTCCATAATTGTTTTTCTTGAAGTGCTTTTTGAGATTTTTACTAAACATGGCATAGCTTTCATATTCACTGGAGTTTTCATATTCTTCTTCATGTGATGAGACTTTGAATGCAATTCCACTTTTCTTTTTGTTTTCAACATCCTCATGTCCTTTTATGGTGATCTCATTAGTCATAAGGGAACCCATAAGCTCATCTAATAAGTGTGGAGAGATTTTTGGCTTCTATAATGGCCGTGACCTTTGCTTCCCAATTCTTTGGTAAACACCTAAGAATTTTTCTCACCAACTCACTATTAGTATAAGTTTTGTCAAGAGATTTCAAAGAGTTTACAATTTTAGTAAATTTAGTAAGCATACTTGAAATAGATTCATCGGAGTTCATTTTAAACAATTCATAACTATGAACAAGCATATCAATATGAGATTCCTTCACTTGGTTTGTACCTTCATACGTTACCTCAAGTTTGTCCCAAATTTCTTTTGCCGAATCACAACTTGAAATTCTATTATACTCCTTAGAGTCTAATCCACAAACAAATGTGAGTTTGACTTTAGCATTGGCTTGCAATAATTTATGATTTGACTTTAGCATTGGCTTGCAATAATTTATGATCTCTCTCATCACATTCATCTTTAGTTTTAGATACACTAATATTGTCTACTAATTTGGTAGGAATTTTTAGACCTTTGGAGACAATAATCCGCATGGCATAATCAATAGCTTGTAGGTATAAGGTCATCTTATCCTTCCAATGACTATAGTTGTTTCTGTCAAACAATGGTGGCCTATTTGTGGCTTGTCCTTCAGCTAAGGTTGCCATGGATCGAAACTCCCAGATGGTTAAATGTAAAACAAGAGTCTGGGCTCTGATACCAATTGTTACCATAAAGACCTAAGAGGGGAGGTGAATTAGGTTTTTACAAATAAAAATAATAATATCCTAATAAAAATTATGACTAGCACAATAGATAAATATAGTTAATGAAATAAAAATAATTAAAACAAGTGTTCTAACAACTATGTCAGTTAATGATTTTAACACAGTGAAAATATAAAATATAGCTATGGCAATTTAAATAAAATAAAGAGATAAGGGAGAGAGAGAGAGTCAAACAAATTTATAGTGGTTCGGTTTCAACTCGGCCTACGTCCACTCCTCAAGCTTCACTTGAGATTTTCTACTATACTCTAGCTTCACAGGGTGCTAGCAACCTTTTCACAGATGGAGCAATCCTTCACAAATTTTACACAAACTTTCTAAGTCAAGAACACTGAGTGTACTACACTCACAAAGTTGAAAAGAACGTGAGTTTGCTTTCACAGAAAGTTACAAGAATTATCTCTCAAAGATAGATATAAAAATGAAACTCTGGTTTTTCTGTAACCTCACACATGAAAGATGGGCTTAAAGCTATACGTCTCAGTGTATAATTTCTGAAAGAGGATGTAAACAAAAATTAAAGAACACTTCTCAGAGAATTTTTCAGAAAATAGATGTGAGTGATTATAGATCAAAGAATATTTTCTGGTTTTTCTTGTCACTTGTTTACATTAGAGGCTTTGGTATATATAATGAAACTTATAGCCGTTTATAGCCGTTGTACTCCATCATTACTAATTTGAATATCTTCCACTCCATCATTACTAATTTGAATATTTTTCACTTGAACCTTTTGGCCTACTGCTAGGCTGGGCTGTTTGAACATTTGTTTTGGACTGTTTGAACCTCTGGTTTAGGCATTATTTTTTGGTTGAAATGAACTCATGATTTAAGCAAATATTAAATACATTCAAACAATATTTAGAATAAAAGTTTAGGTGAAAAATAATGGGACAAAATAAATTTTGATTTTTTTTTTCAAATAAATTAAAACATAATTAAATAAATCATCAAAATAAATTTTGGATTTTATTAAAACATAATTAAATAAATCATCAAAATAAATTTTGAATTTTATTTTTCTCTTTCAAATAAATTAAAATATAATTAAATAAATTATCAAAATAAATAAGTCTAACACACTTGACAATCCATGTTAGTTTCCTAAAACCTTATCACGAGGATCAAGTTAATCTAACACGGACACAAGCTAGCCAGGCTCCTCCAGTGATTAGAAAACAGTTTGACAAAGGTGGAACAAATTCTTGATCATAAAACAGAGGGGCAGAGAAAGAAAAATCGAAGAACTCATTACTTAGTTAAGTGGAAGGGTTCTCCTGAAGCAGATGCGAGTTAGGAAAAGGATGGCACTCTATGGCAGTTTGAGAAACAGATTGTTGAGTACTTAGGGACCTTATGTTAAAATTGATGTATGTATTATTGATTGATGTGTTGATATATATTACAATGATTCATGATTCCTATATATAGAAGAGGGTGTGTTAAAATTGATGTATGTATTATTGATTGATGTGTTGATATATATTACAATGATTCATGATTCCTATATATAGAAGAGGGTGAGTGTGTAGTAGGTAAGGAGTAGGTGAAGTAGAGGTGGTAGTGGTGTAGTGGGTTAGGTTTAGTGGAGTAGGTGAGGTGGTAGTGGTGTAGTGGGTTAGGTTTAGTGGAGTAGGTTTAAGTGGGTGAAGTAGGTGGAGAGTAGGTGGATTTTAACAGCCCCCCGCAAACTCAAGGGGGATAGGAACTAACCAACTTGAGTTTGGAGAGAGTAACAAAACAAGAAAATACATAAAAATAAAAGAGGATAAGAGACACTGTATGGTCGTGTCAGACCATTGGTGAAGACACTGGATGGTGGTGTCATAACGTTGTAGAGGACACTGTATGGGGGTGTCATAACCATGTAGAGGACACTGTATGGGGGTGTCATAACGGTGTAGAGGACACTGGATGGCGGCGTCAGACCGATGTAGAAGACAGTTTATGGGGTCATGTCGGACCGTTGTAGCAGACAATGTTGTGACAGTTGTGGTGACAGTTTACGGAGTCTTGCTGGACCCTTGTAGAAACTAACCGGAATCAATGTCGGGACAGTTTACAGAGTCTTGTCGGACCCATGAAGGAGCTAACCGGAATCAATGTCGGGACAGTTTACAGAGTCTTGTCGGACCCATGAAGGAGCTAACCGGAATCAATGTCGGGACAGTTTACAGAGTCTTGTCGGACCCTTAAAAAGTCGCACCCTCAAAAGGTGTGCCCAATCTTTCAAAAGGCGTGCCATCAAAAGGCGTGCCCAATCCATAAAAAGATGTGCCATCAAAATGCGTGCCCAATCCATAAAAAGGCGTGCCATCAAAAGTTGCGCCCTCAAAAGGCGCGCCCACTTCATCAAAAGTCGTGCCCGACAGAAAGCGTCGAGCCATCAAAAGGTGAGCCGGAGACACGGCGAGGCACGTGAGCGACAGAGCGGCGTGTCGGCCGCGTCGTCTGTGTCAATATAAACCAATGCGGAGGCGGAGGAAACCAAACCAGACTGAAACCTCTGAACTTGTTATTCTGAAACAATCTGTAAATACTCTGTATCCAACCCTTCTCGGAAACACTCAGCAACCCAAAAAACATGGCCTCTTCTTCCCGTTCAGCTACCCAGAATATGGCCTCTTCATCCCGTGGTCTACTCACTCTCTTTCCCGACCTCAATGAGTCAACAAGAGAGAGAACTGGTGCGGTGGCCAGTGAACCTCAACCAAACACCTCTGTGTTTGCTCCGTTGAACTTTCCGATGCGGTCGGTGGAGCAAAAAATGGCGGTGCAAACTGATATTGAGGCCAATCAGTATACTCTGAAGTCATGTGTGGAAACCATGACTGCGGTCACAAACTTGTTGCACCGGCTGCAGAGCAGGACAAATGAGGTGCAACAGTTAAACTCCCAGCTGGCTCTGCTCCAACGCATGTATAAGGATGCGCGAGCAGAGATAAGTGTGCTAAAGACAGAAAACAAGGAGCTAAAGCGGAAGGCCACCGTGATGTTCCGATTTGGAGGGCCGCCATATGCTGCAGTGGAGGAGCAGGGAGTAGTGATCGTGCCAAGTGGAGTGGGAAACACAGAGGCAACAACGGCAAGGGCCGCCCAGGACGGAGGCAAGAAGAAAAGATCGGCGGAATAGGCGAAGAAGTGATGTCGGTGGGTGGCCGTCGGCAGAAAAGAAAACAAAGCTTATGGTGTTGTTTTTGTTTTTTGTTTTTTTTTTGTTTTTTTTTTTTTTTGTTTTTGTTTTTTTGGTGTAAAATTGTGATCGGGGTGGATCCCTGAGAGAAATAAAATATGAGTTGTTGTGCAAATTTGGAATTTTTTTTTTTTTTTTTTTTTTTTTTTGGTGGAACAGACTGTTAATGGGTTCTGAAATGGTGGGATGAAAAAGAAAAATATATATATATATATATATATAATAATAATAAGAAAAAGAATGGGTCAAATTGGGAGTGTGTGAAGAATTATTATTTTAGAGGATGGTGGAAATATATTGGTGGAAATATATTATAATAAAAATATATATATATATATATTAAAAGAAAAGAAAAAGTGGGAAATCACGTGGGTGTTGTGTGTGTGTGGCCCTTGTAAAGAAAAGAAAAGTGGGAAATCACGTGGGTGTTGTGTGTGTGTGTGTGTGGCCCTTTTCCCTCTGCTGCTGCAGTGTGTTGATGGAGAGAAAAAAGAGACCAGAGAGAGAGGGAGTGGATGGATTAAAAAAAAAGGGGTTTCATCATATAGTGCATATGGGACGGTGGCGTGCTGTCGGGATTGGGGTGTGAAAGAGAGAGGGCTTTTTGAGAGATGAGAAAACAGCATCTGTTGGGACAAAGAGGGTTAGCCCTTCCACAGTGTTGTTTGCTTGGTTTTGTAAGGTTTCAATGACTTTGGTGGACTGAAGGTAGGTGAGGAAGGTGTGGTATGGGCCGGTGACTGTGAGTAACGCCGTGAGGTTTACGAATGGTGGTGCCGGTGCTGGAGCCGGAGTCAGGCTGAATATTGGAGATTGAGGAGTTTGGGCATATGTTGATGGAGATCCCTCATAAGCCTTCAAACGACCAAGTGCAGCTGCTCCGCGCTTAGTCTTGTGAGGAATCATCCCACGAATGGTGCGCCAGAGTATCTTAGCTGGGGCTCGGAAGTGGATGGGGCCATGAGAGGGCTGGGTGTTCATGCGCTTGCGGAGAAAGCGGAGGTACTTCATCTTCTGGCGGACGAGTCCTCCGGAAAGGCATATCTCCTCGCACCTCACAACCACCACTTTCTGGCCGTTCAAGAGCTCTTTCGCCAGAATCGAAGCCAGCCTCCCCAGCATGTGGTGCCGAGCGTCCACTACATTGGAAATGGGAAAGGTATGTGTAGAAAATAAGCGGAATAGGTGGAGGTCCGGCGGACGGCTAAGGTGAGGTTGCCGCCCGCCGGTGAAGCGAAAAATATTAGGTTCTAAACCTGCTCTGATACCATGTTAAAATTGATGTATGTATTATTGATTGATGTGTTGATATATATTACAATGATTCATGATTCCTATATATAGAAGAGGGTGAGTGTGTAGTAGGTAAGGAGTAGGTGAAGTGGAGGTGGTAGTGGTGTAGTGGGTTAGGTTTAGTGGAGTAGGTGAGGTGGTAGTGGTGTAGTGGGTTAGGTTTAGTGGAGTAGGTTTAAGTGGGTGAAGTAGGTGGAGAGTAGGTGGATTTTAACACCTTACCAACGAGGACATCGGCTTCTTCTGGTGGGGTGATTTGTTAGCACCTTAGGACTTGGACACTTATAGGTTGGCATGCGGTGGCACTTTGCACCTATGTTAACCATCAAAGTCAGGCACGAGGAAGGCATGCCTAGGTCAAGGTAACAATGTGGTAGTGGCAATGCCACAAGACTCAAAGACAAGTGACACTTTATGTGGGCAAATGTAAGGCTAGACTTAGTCCGAATGCTGCTAGCAGCATGGGCTTGTTGGGTTAGACATATCGATGGGCTTGACACTTAGTGGCAGACCAAGACTCACAAATTTGTAGGTCAAACTCAAGAGGGTTCAAAAGACTAACATGGATAGTAGTTCGTGGCAGTTATGTTTGCATGATGCAAGGTTGACAGATATAGCAGTTATGTTGGCATGATGCAAGGCCGACAGACATGGCAGTTATGCTTGCAAGAAGCCATGACAAAGAATGTTGGAATTAAGGATCTGGTCCAAGGCAGTTCTTGATAATTACCGGCAGTTATTTCCTAAAGCAGCTTTTGATGGCTTGAATTTACCCTAGCAATTGGGGGTGTCAACTGCTCATAAATGCCTTTAAAATGCTAAGGTATTGAGAGTTTCAAGTAGTGTGTGTAATCTGTACGAACACTCTTGTATCCTTGTATTATCTGGTGGTAATAAAGGTTGGAATGATTCTTGTAATATGTTTGTGTTGCTTGTTTGTTTATAAACCTCATTGTAGACGCGCCTGCGGGCCTCGCTACAGTTCGGACTCAATCTGTATCACGGTTCTTAATCTGAACCAAAGAGTCCAAATCCGGCAAATCGTTTTGAGAAACAGATTTTTTGAAAAGAAGTGCCAAATATAGACTGCTTTGCCAGATACAGAGTCGCCACCTAAATATTTTTTATGGGGAATTTAGGAAACCCTGACTCGGTGCCAAAGGCCACGTGTCCGGCATCACCAAAGTTGCCTCGGCTCGGGAGCTTGGGTACGATTGGGGAAGGTCAGCTATGAGCATACCCTCTCGCCTAATCCGAAGATCGGCCTCTACTAACCGTGATATCCGTTTTTGAAAACGTTATGTGTTCTTATTCCATTTATTAGCCTAGATTTACTATGTGAAGCGCACAGCAAACAAGTATAGACCAAATTGCCTAAATTGGAACAAAACATAGCATGTTTGTTTTGAAAAATGGTTTGCTACTCGCAAGTAGGCTAAAATGCAGGTTTTGCCACCTTCGAGTGGGCTTTTAGAAAAACATGATTTTGCCACTATCTAGTGGGCTTAAAACTCACAGTTTTAATGCATTATCCTAACTTAAGCAATTCGACCTTCATCCACAGGCATTCAAGCAGTTATATCACATAAGCAGCTAGCTTCATGGTAATCGTGCAATTATGTTAACATTCACACGCATGCGAGATACTAAAGCATAAATACTTACAATGTACTCCGTGCCAAAACAATAAACTAGTTAGCAAACATGCGTGATCCTAGTTCATGTTAAAGTGGCTAATGCAACGCATACAGAATGCAATTAGGATAGGCTCAGCTAATCCTAAAATGGCATGTAAAGTGCGGCAAGTAGCATGTGTTCAAGTCAGATTTGAAATACGATGCAGTTAGCATGATGTGCCAAGCCCGGTGCATGCAATACTGATGAATGATGCACGCATGCATAGCATAAGGTATGCTAAAGTAAACATGTCCTAATACTAACCATCAAAGCAGGTAAGTAAAAGGGAGAAAGAAGCGGAGGTTGGAAGACATGCACACACGCACCCACACTTATTACACAATTGCCCTCGCTCGGAGGATCCGAAAGATAATACAGTCCGAATAACAAACCAACTATCCTAGCTAATTAATTATTACAGACCAACTAAATTAGTTAAGCAAATCAACTAATCTAAGAAAGCGATAAACGGCCTCGGGAAAAGAGCCCAATGCAATGCATGCTCGGTCTTGCTAGGAAGTTCACTGCCATGCGCAAGCTGCCTCTGTTTTCCCTACTATACTCCTCTGAAAACTGCCAAAGTCTCAGGATATTCTCATTGGATGCTGGGGAATGCCACCGGCCAAAAGGGATCATCACCGGCTGCGATTTGGCGGTCATCGGTTAAATATGAATCCATCGGCCACCGATGGATGGCCGGTCGGCACTCTGTGTAATCGATCGGCCAAAAATTCCTGCAGTACATGTTTGACAGCAGCAGAGGGCAAAGCTTTGCATGGCAATGCAATTCAAGCGAATGTGTGCACCGACACATCCCTTGTCATGTTTGTGACTCAAAGGGATACGACCCTTGGTTCTCGGACCACCAATCGCGCATTTCAATGCGTGATGGCCCAAGAGACCAAGTTGTGCATTTTCATTTCAAATGTCATGCAATGCACATAAACAAACAAATTGAACTCAACCTCTATCACAAGCAATTCAAGAGGCCAAGCATGCATGCTAGTACAATGCAACCTAAGCATGTGAGCCTAAGTGTGTAACATGGAGATGCAATGCACAATGCTCACTAGGCATGCAATCCATGCAAGCTAATCAAGTATGCAATGTGCAACTCAACCATGCAAACATGCAAGTCATACAAATATGCTAACAACTTGACCAAGAGGATGCATACCCAATACAAGTGATTTTAAGCATGCAACACATGCAACCAAAGCATGCAACCATGGAATAATGTAATGACATTTGAATAGCATGCAAGGAAGGGACTTACACTAATTGGACAGCCCTAAACTAGGTCCAAAACAGTAGCCAATGCTATGGAAATGAGGGCCAACACACACACACACATGCACATGCTAATGGGCCAACACTCAAGCATCAAACATGCAACCTTTAAGCACACTTAAAAGTGACAAAACATAGATTAATGGCATGCACATAAAGCTCTGAAAAAAAATGTTATAAAGGTGCCAAACCAAGTAAATAAGGCAAGCCAAACATGCAACAATGGTCCAAGACTTAAGGCAAGCCAAAGGGGAGGTAAACCAAGGCTAGGTCAACCAAGCCTCACAAGGCCAAAGGGACTTAAAATAGGTCTAATGCAGACCTAAACAAAGCTAAGGATGTACTTAGATGGCATCTAAGTGGTCTAAAAATGCAAGCATACTCCAAGGCCTAAACAAGGGGCATAAGGCAACAACCTTTAAACACATTGAAGGGGGATCAAATGCAAGCATATGGGCACATCATGAGGTCTGAAATAACATGTCAAGTGGTTCCAAATCACTGAAACAAAGCAAGGATGGCATGCTAGAAGGGCCAAAGCTTAAGGCATACAAGAGGGATTACATGGTAGCTATACAAAGCAAGGCATGGATGACTTAAATGACTTAAAGCAGTCCCTTAGCACATCAAAATATGCATATAAGCTTCACAAAACTTGGCCAAAACACAAAAGCATGGTAGTCTAAATGCTATGCATGTATTGAGGCAAATCATGGCATTACAAGGTACGTATGCTAGACAAGCATGGTGTACCAAAACCAACATACAACAATGCTATATTATGACATAATAAGCCTGAAAATCAGTCAAGGCATGGTCAATACATACTCAAACTATATGCTCCCTCAAGAGGCTAAAAATGGCCCTTTTCAAGGACAACAAGGAGAGGGGGTGGCCCTCTCCTTCTTGGGACCTAAAGGCACCATCCTCACCACTGAAATCCCTCAAGATTTCAATGGTGAGGAGGCCCAAACCCTATGGTCCCGGAGCTCACCAAAAAAGGCACAAAATGGGGCTAAACAAGCCTTAAGAGGGGTCAAACAACCTCAAACACCAAAACACTCTTAAACAACTATTTAGAGCAAGCAAAAACTTTTATATGTTATACACCAAGTCTAAAAAACAGTTTTAAGGTAGTCAAAAGAGCTATGCAAAAATGGGGTAAAAAGGGACAAGTTTCTTACCCTTGTAGACCCCCTTTACAAATGAAGCTCCAGCAGCTTCTTTGGCTCCAAACCAGCTCCAAGAACTCCAAGAACACTTCTCTGGCCCTCAGCAACCAAGAAAAGGTGTGATACTATGTGTTTGTGTGCAATAATAAGACTAAACACACACTTAGAGCTAAAGAGAAGGAGAAATAGAGATAGGATGGATACAACACTCAAACCCTAAAACTCAAAGCTCTCTGAAAATGTTGTCTAAATTGTCTAACCCTTCAAAGAGGGAGAGGAAGCCTCCTCTTATAGAGCTTCAATCTTGTAAGCTTACAAGACAAGCTAGCTAAGAGGGAAATCCCTCCATACACGTGTATGGAGGGGAGCCAAGTGCATGCCAGCTGCATGAAAATATCTGTAAAAGCAGATGCACAGTAGTCGGCCGGCCAAAAATGCAATTGACCAAAAAAAGATAGCCGGCCGGCCAACTACAGTGCCGGCCGGCCAAACATTTGGCCGGTGGCAACAAAACACAGCTGGTGGCCTCAAGCCATGGCCGGTTGTTAACATTGATGTATTATTGATTGATTTATGTAATGTTGTTTTATTACAATGATTCATGATTCCTATATATAGAAGAGGGTGAGTGTGTAGTGGGTAAGGAGTAGGTGAAGTGGAGGTGGTAGTGGTGTAGTGGGTTAGGTATAGTGGAGTAGGTGAGGTGGTAGTGGTGTAATGGGTTAGGTTTAGTGGAGTAGGTTTAAGTGAGTGAAGTAGGTGATAGGTTTTAACAGCCCCCCGCAAACTCAAGGGGGATAGGAACTAGCCAACTTGAGTTTGGAGAGAGTAACAAAACAAGAAAATAGACGAATACATAAAAGAAAAAGAGGATAGGAGACACTGTATGGTCGTGTCAGACCGATGGTGAAGACACTGGATGGTGGTGTCATAACGTTGTAGAAGACAGTTTATGGGGTCATGTCGGACCGTTGTAGCAGACAATGTTGTGACAGTTGTTGTGACAGTTTACGGAGTCTTGCTGGACCCTTGTAGAAACTAACCGGAATCAATGTCGGGACAGTTTACAAAGTCTTGTCGGACCCATGAAGGAGCTAACCGGAATCAATGTCGGGACAGTTTACAGAGTCTTGTCGGACCCTTGTAGAAACTAACCGGAATCAATGTCGGGACAGTTTACAGAGTCTTGTCGGACCCTTGTAGAAACTAACCGGAATCTATGTCGGGACAGTTTACAGAGTCTTGTCGGACCCCTGTAGAAACTAACCGGAATCTATGTCGGGACAGTTTACAGAGTCTTGTCGGACCCCTAAAAAGTCGCACCCTCAAAAGGTGTGCCCAATCGGTCAAAAAAGGCGTGCCATCAAAAGGCGTGCCCAATTCATCAAAAGGCGTGCCATCAAAAGGTGTGTCCAGGTTGGCGTCGAGCGGCGAGCGGCGCATGATGCGCGTGGCTGCCTTGGCTATTTAACCAAGGTTGATGCTGAGGCTGAGGCAGACAAAAAACTTCTGAAAATCCTCTGAAAAAAACTCTTCCTTTGCTGAGAGAGAAACTCTGTAATACTCTGTAACCAACCCGTCTCTGAAACACTCAGCAACATGGTCTCTTCTTCCCGTCCAGCTACCCAGAACATGGCCTCCTCTTCCCGTGGTTTGCTCACGCTCTTTCCAGAACTGAACGAGTCCACAAGAGAAATAACTGGTGCGGTGGCCAGTGAACCTCAACCAAACACCTTTGGTTTTGCTCCGTTGAACTTTCCGATGCGGTCGGTGGAGCAAAAAATGGCGGTGCAAACTGATATTGAGGCCAATCAGTATACTCTGAAGTCATGTGTGGAAACCATGACAGCCGTCACAAACTTGTCGCACCGGCTGCAGAGCAGGACAAATGAGGTGCAACAGTTAAACTCCCAGCTGGCTCTGCTCCAACGCATGTATAAGGATGCGCGAGCAGAGATAAGTGTGCTAAAGGTAGAAAACAAGGAGCTGAAGCGGAAGGCCACCGTGATGTTCCGATTTGGAGGGCCACCATATGCTGTAGTGGAGGAGCAGGGAGGAGGCAACTTGCTTGGTGGTCTAGGAAGCATGGAGGCAATACCGTCAAGGGCCGACCAAGACGGAGGCAAGAAGAAGAGACCGGCTGAATAGGCGAAGAAGTGAGGTCGGTGGTTGGCCGTCTGCAGAAAAGAAAACAAATCTTTGGGTGTTTTTTTTTTTTTTTTTTTTGTAAAATTGTGATCGGGGTTGATCCCTGAGATGAATAAAATATGGTTTGGTGTGCAAAGCTATATGGTATGAATGGAATTTTAAAAAAGATTAAAAATAATGTGAAAGAAAAATAAATAAAGAAATAATAAGAATATATTTGTGCCGTTTGGGTGTGTTTTTTTTTTTTTTTTTTTTTTTTTGAAAAAGAGATATATATATATATATATATATATATATGTATATATAAAATAAAGAAAGTTGAGAACAACATATAAGGGTGTAGCCTAAAAGGATAAATAAAAGAAAGTGGAAGACAACATGATACGGGTGTGTATGGATGTGATGATGAGAGTGACACAAAAGTGGTGGGTGTGATTAAATAAATAAAAGAAGAATGGGTGTGTGGCCGTCTGACTCGAGCTTAGGGCAGCCCTCTGAAACAGAGAGAAGGCCTTGCTCTGTCAATGATACATTTGGTTCTGGCCCATATGGATCAGATGGAAACACCCTCAGTTCTTGCAGATCCTTGCAAGATGCAGCGAGGGCATCAAGGCCAGTGTCTTCAATGTAATCCAGTACCCATAGGCGCTGCAAGCTATGACAGTGGCTAACAAGTTTGAGAAGATCAGGGCTTTGGATATTGGCATAGCTTAGGTTCAGAGAAGGAATCCCAGAGCAGATGGGAAAGACAGCTGGAAGGTTAGTGGTTCTCTGCTCCAACGATCTTCCTATTACAACTCCTCGAACTGAATTTATCTCCGATCTGACAAACCCCTTTCCATCGATAGGGCCGAGATTCAGATCCGAAAAGCTTCTTCGCTCAGGCCAAATTCCAGTATCAAACAAACCAATAATCACATCGGACCCATAATCAGATTCAGAACAGAGGCCTCGCTGGTTTCTCAGGCCGAGAAATTGGGGTGACCGAGTTGTGTGGAGTTGTCTCCGGCGATCTTCGAACGTGGCCAGAATAGAAGGGTGTTGAAGGACGTAACCGGCTTGAGAAGTAGTGAGAACAGCAGAGAAGCCATGGAAAGAGAGTGTGAACATATTGATGATGAAAAGTGGGAACCAACCCATGTGGGTGGAGGTGGAAACTTGTACAGAAGGTTCTTCAGGTTTCTGATCATAGAGATTCTCACTTGGCTTAGTAGTAAGCTTTCGAGCACCAAGTCCCCCAGTCTTTCCAGTTTTCTTTGCACCAAGAGGCTTTGTAACAGTAACTGTATGAGAAGCTTTAGGTGAAGCAGAGACATTAGGAACTTCTTGCTTTCCTGAGGAAATTTCTTTAGAAGCTTCACTGATCTTGACATCAGGAAGTCTATTAGAGACATATGCTGACTGAGAAGCAACTGGAGATGATGGCAAGCCTGCATCTTCTGCAGAACTTTTAGCAACTTCTTTTGTAAGTATCTGTCTATATAATTCAGCCGCTCTTGAGGTATACTTGGCTTTGAGCTTTCTGGAAAAAGCGTTCTTGTCAGTGAAGCTCTCGGTGGACGCCATGGCACACAGAGAGAGAGAAAGAGAGAGAGAGAGAGTTGAGTAGAGACGGATAGTCAGAGAAAGAGAGTAGAATTTAGTAGAGGTCCGGCAGGCGGCGAAGGCGAGGTTGCCGCCCGCCAGTGAAGCGGAATTATTAGGTTCTCAACCTTGCTCTGATACCATGTTAACATTGATGTATTATTGATTGATTTATGTATTGTTGTTTTATTACAATGATTCATGATTCCTATATATAGAAGAGGGTGAGTGTGTAGTAGGTAAGGAGTAGGTGAAGTGGAGGTGGTAGTGGTGTAGTGGGTTAGGTATAGTGGAGTAGGTGAGGTGGTAGTGGTGTAGTGGGTTAGGTTTAGTGGAGTAGGTTTAAGTGGGTGAAGTAGGTGATAGGTTTTAACACAGGTGATGTGTGGGGATGGCTTACAAGCCATTCCCTGCCCCTCCAAGGCAAAACACAAGTGTTTGGTGCAAAACCAAACACAAAACAGTCGAGTCGAGAGGTCCTGAGGCAAGGCGCGTAGCCGAGACCTCCGGGAACTCAAGACGAACACAAACATGGATGATCACCGAGTGTTCAAACGGTGACGCCCAAGTCTTGAGGACGGTCAAAAATGGGGTGTCTACACTCATTGTGAGTAATTCGTGCATGTTTGGCTGAGACTAAGTGCTGTAACTCAATGTCATTGCAGGTTGAAAATTTAACTCGAAAATTGACCCTGTAACACTTACCATGGAAGTTGATGCCAAAGCACACACCAAGCGGTGTAAACCATGTCAACTCTATGGAAATCTCATCCACGCCCCTGCTACCGACTTGCACAACTCTAATTCTCCATGGCCATTCCATACTTGGGCGATGGATTTTGTCGGCCCCATCTCTCGTCCATCAAGAGGCCACATTTGGATAGTAGCCACCACGGAAACATACACTAAATAGGCGGAAGTCGTACCACTAAAAAAAACAACAAGAGCGGCCATCTCCAACTTCATCCAAGAATACATCATTTGCCATTTTGGAATACCTAGAGTGATCCTTTCAAACAATGGAACCCCCTTTGGCAACTGACAAGTTGGACAACTCCTTGCTTCCTATAACGTCAAGCACCACAAGTCAACACCCTACTATCCTCATGTGAACAGACAAGTATAGGCGACCAACAAAAAACTCCTCAAGATCCTAGCAAGGACACTCAAAGATCGTTAAAAGGACTGGGCTCATGCTCTTCTCATGGCTTTGTGGGCATACATAACCTCAAAAAGACGGCCAACTCAAATTATCCCTTTTTCACTAGTGTATGAAACAGAGGCAATTCTACACTTGGAAATCGCCATCCCCTCTACCCACATGGCTCTCAAAAGCGAAACTACTCTAGATCTAAGACAAACAAAGTTAAAGGCCAAGGATGAAAGAAGAGACAAGGCTCAACCCAACATCAAAGTCTACCAAAGCTGTATAGCTCGAGCGTACGACACCTTGGTATGACCTAGGCAATTCCAAATGAGAGACTTAGTGCTTCGAACTGCACCTCACATCATGAGAGGAGCTTTCTCCCATAAGTTTGTACCCAAATGGTAGATCCTTATGTGGTAAAAGAAGTGAATGAAATTGGCTATTATGAAATCTCCAAGCCAGACTCTCCTAAGTCCAATCAATGCAAAGTGGATGAAGGCATGCTAACCTTAAAAGGATCCCCATAATGTATTACACCCACTCGGGTTTACTATCAATAAAACATTACTAGTATTTCTTGCGTACTTGTTAATTTCCTTTCCTCCACATATGGTCTTTCCTAGAAGCTATGCCCCCCAAAAATATATATATATATATAATACACGCCAACAGTTTGCCAAAAGCAAGACATTTCATTAAAATACTGGGAAATATTCAATATTACAAGCAACTAACTGAAAGAAAAAAAAAACAACTAATTTAACTAACTCGAGAAAACACACTTGCTACTGAGATAGTCTGGCTTCAACGGCAACCTTCCTCCCTCGCAAAACAGAAGTCTCTGACTCAGCCTCTGCCAAAGACCGCCTCACTCGCTCTAGGTCCACCACTACTCCCTCCATCACCCGCCTTGCCTCCTCAAATGCTCACCTAGACTCCGCAACGGCCGATATGGAGGACTCCTCTTGCCGACTAAGGCTACCCATTGCCGCAAGAGAACCCGCTAAGGCCTTCCCAACCTCCTCCAGCTCTGCCCATATAACACACTCAAGTTGGTTCAACCACTCCTCAAGCCAATCAAGCTCAACCTTTATATCCCTAAACTCTGCTACTGCCTGGCGGAGAACCCCAACCTGGTCAACTGAAGCATCCTGAGTAGATAACTGGCTAAGTCCCTCTAACATCTCCCCAAAACCGTTCAAGCAGTGCACCAGCAGGTAGGAGAGCCCAATGCGAGCAAAAGTGGATGGCTTGTACTGAAGAACATACAACAATCGCCGCAAGATCTCCTCCCGAAGTCCAGCAAACAAAATAGTAGGATCCAAGAGCCTCTCTACACCATCCGCCCCCCACAATGACACGCAACCTCTAGCCAAATGACTAATTGCATACACTCCGTCACTAGTCGGCAGTGGAGTCAGAGTAAACACCCCCCCTTCAGCAACATCACATACACCCAGTGTGGCACTCCTCCCACTCCTAATCATCTCATGCATCCTACCCACAAGGACACCATCCCCAAATAAAGAAGAAGAAACAGTCGAAGCACTGTCCTTAAACAAAGGACCACTGCCAAACTCTAGAGAAGGAGAATAGGAATAACCCCGCCGAAAGATGAACTCAAAGCAGCCTTGCCACCTAACAATGGAGCAGCGGGAATACCCTGATGCTGATCAGGCACATGATGACGAAGGCAGTCACTGTCTTCCCAACTAACACAAAACCTGCCCACAGACACAGAAACTCTTGAAGCAACCTCAAACTGCTCTGTTGAAACATCTACAACGTGGCTCGTCAGCATATAAGTCTCCAGAATAACATCAGATGTCACCTGGCTAGTTGGCAAATCAATCTTTGGACTAATCTCAGAAGTCCCTTGAGCAACTGAAACACAACTCGGTGATGCATGAACCTCCAATACACCTCCGGAATGCCCCGCTAAAATATGTGTCTCTTGAACAACTAGACCCTCTGAACCTTGGCATGCCAACCCATGACCGTCCGAATCGACCTCTAGCTGATCTGTTACAGTACCAACCTCTTGAGCAACTAACACCTTATTCGCCTGATTCACCAGAACATGAACCTCTAGAAGCACTTAACGTTGCTCTGTCGCAACATCAGTATCCTGGGCAACCTCCTCATCATCTCCTGCCTGACTTATCACCTCAGTATCCTGTGCAACCTTCTCTTCATCATCATCCTCTATCGATTGGCTTGTCCGAAGGCCCTTGAAAATGCCCACCTTACCCCACCTAGTTGACAAGGAAAGGGTAGAAAGATCCTCACCTCTCACTAACCAATCCATGGTAGAGTCCATGGTAGCATCACCAGCCTCGAGAACATCAATGTCGTCTAACGAATCCCTAGAAACAAGAAGACCCACACCATCTAGGTCATCATCATCAATCAACGTTTGTCGATGTATCACTTCGTGTCTGGCTGGGGCCCTCATCGAGTTGCTGATCTCCCTGTTACAAAGAAGAAAATACTCAAAGACTCAAACTAAAAACATTTGAGTGTACAAACATATACCTATACCTATAAAAAATTAAAATAAATAAAAAAACTCAAAACTCACCTGCATAGCAATTGAGGGGCCTGCCATATTGCCGATTACATCAGAGACAATTGTGTCCATGCAAAATATGTATCTTCCGTGCAACCACGGTCACCACAGACCTATCTACACCTCTCTTCAGTCGACTAACTCTCCCTAGGGAAGGGATAGGTGCTTGCCTCTTGTGACTAAATTTCAAGACAACATCAGCCTCCTACTCCTCCACCCTTGGCAACATGGTAGCCACGCCAGCAAGCCGAGCTAAAGGACTAAGAGCCCCACTATCTGATGCTGATGAACTCGTTCCCACTTTGGACACGCATAACTCCCTATCATCGGCCAATATTCGCTCCATATGCAACTTCCTTATAACAATGTCGACAAATGCCCGAAACCTCAAAAAAGGATCCTCCTCATCTCCCACCTAACTCATCTCCTCCTCCTTCCCCTCCTCCTCATCATCATCATCATCATCATTTTCTATCGATTGGCTTGGCCAAGGGCCCTTGGATATGTGCACCTTACCTCGCTTGGTCGACAAGGGAAGAGTAGGAAAATCCTCACCCCCCGCCAACCAATCCATGATAGAATCCATGGCAGCATTGCTAGGCTTGAAAACATCAATGTCGTCCAACCGATCCTGAGGGACAAGAAGACCCACACCATCTACGTCATCCTCATCAATCAACATCTGTCGACACACCACCCGTGTCTAGCTAAGGCCCTCATCAGGCTGCTGATCTCCCTATCATAAAGAAAACACTCAAACTAGAAACATTTGAGTGTACAAACATATACATATACTCATAAAAACAAAAATAAATAAATAAATACTCAAAACTCACCTGCATAACAATTGAGGGGCCTACCATATCACTGGCAACATTAGAGACAACATCCGATATACGAAATCCGTATATTCCACGCAACCTCGGTCACCACAGACCTGTCTGCACCTCTTTTCCGTCGACTAACTCTCCTCGAGAAAGAGGCAAGTGCCTGCTTTTTGTGACCACATTCCGTGACATCAGCCTCACACTCCTCTACCCTCGTCAACATGGCAGCCACGTCAACAAGCCGAGTTAAAGGACTAAGATCCCCACTATCTGATGCTGATGAACCCCTTCCCCCATTGGGCACGCATAATTCCCCATTATTGGCCAATATTCGCTCCATATGCAACTTCCCTAAAGCAGTGCCGGCCAATGTTTTAAAAAGCTCTAGGCACATTGAGGCACTAAGGTCTCCTACAACTTAAGCGTGAGGCGCAAGCTATTGAAGATAACCAAAATATTAATATAGACGAAGTTTTTAACATAAAACGAATATTCTTAAAGTTTCAAAAAAAAAAAACAAAAAATAGAATGACATTCAATATTTCAAAAATCATAAAAAATAACATTTAACATTTCAAAAATTTCTCAAAAATAACATTCAATTTTAATTTTTCCTCTACTATTTATCTTTCTTTATCAATTTATTAACGTGATTTATTTCTTTTTTTAGATAAGGAATTCACACCATATAATACCTTAGTGGTTTTAATTTTAAATTGGGACCAAATTGCTTGATAGCTTCAATTATTGTCCCGAAACTGTTGTAACTTACTACATTGAAAGAAATCCCAAAGCCATATGTCCATCTTGCAATCCCAGAGCTTTTGCTTAATACCTAGAGCTTTTTTTGATATGAAAATTGGGGCTCAAATCATGTGTTTAAATTTTATATTAAAGGGTTTGTAATTCCATATGGTTACACACAAAGAATAATGGAGCAAAAATTTAAATGAAGCACATGAGACGTGCGTCTCGTGCCTAAGCCTAAGGTGCACGCTTCAAGCGCCTCAAATGTGCCTTTCCTACTGCGTCTTGCCTCAAGCTGTCTGAGGCACCTAGAGGGCACCTCGGTGTATCTCGCGCCTAAGTGCACCTTTTAAAACACTAGTGCTGACAAATGCCCTAAACCCTATGTTACATGGACTCGGGTGTGGGTGTGGGTGTCGGGTGTGGGTATGTATCTAGAGGTTGGACTCATCAAACTATAAATTTAAGGGTACGCAGACTCGGCAAAAAAATGCCAGATTTTTATAAATTAATGAAGTATGTAAGATAAAATGATGTTATATGTAACTTACAGTGTCAAAAAGACATTTATAGCAATTATGCAATAATATGTACATATAATAATAGTGTTATATACAATTATATAAGAAGTATCCGTTGAAAAGTATCCGACACATATCCCATACCCTTATCCGAGTGTCGGGTGTCCGACACGGATATTTGATTTATTTTGAAGAGTCCATGTAACATAGGCTCAAAATAGTCTCCCTCCAGTACTTCTCTAAAGAAATAACAAAAAGGAATGGTTGGATATCGAACAAGAAATACGAAGAGCCAGTCTAGATTCAAAATCCTCTGGGCAGTATAACTGACACAATCCCAGAAATGGACACTCTATAAGGACGAGCCACGAACTTGGACTTATCATCAAAAGCATCCACCACATCTCCCTGTGCACTCAAATCTGCCCACCATGCCAACCAATACCTATTGCCACCATCAACAAATGAGTGGGGGACTGGTGCTACACTGGGGAATCGCTCGTAGAAGAATACCTGAAGAAAAGAGGTAGATCTATAACTCATTATATCATACCTCCCTACAGAGCAGGAAACAACATTTGAATACATGTCCAACCTCTTATATAGGCTACCAAGGAATAGTGGCCCAGAGAAATTAACTAGCCACATGCCAAAAACGTGGCAATAGGGAACAACACATGATTGACCCCATCTTGCGGCCAGCCCTCTAAGATGCAGCACAATAGCCAATACATAATAAATATTGCCAAATGCTCACTACTGCCCCACTTCCCATCCCTTGTCCCAACACCCTCTATCCCATCTGCATCTGGCTTGCCCTCTACATGGCTCAAGTATCGATATCAGGGAAATGTCAAGGTCATGTTTGGCTGTCCTCTTGCCAGGAGACCTCCGCCTTGACCAAGCTTGGAGAAGAGTTGATTAGGACCTTGCACTCACAACCTGATGCGTATATGATATGTTGCTCTCCCGCCTGCCACCAAACCACATACGACAATAGGACTTATATCAACTTCCAGCAGAGTTGGAAAGAACGAGCTACCTATCCAATAGGTTGCTTGGGCTTCAATACTCCGGGAGCCTATATAACATATCACATATGTAGTAGGCAGAGACATTTCTACACTTACACACTTAACCTATACACTTATACACGAGTGTTCAAGGTCCTTCACTGCCAACCTATCCCTTTCCCAACTTGCCTTGGCCTTCTCATCTCTCCCTCCGGTGATCTTAGGACATTGAAGTGCCTGCCATCTTCCCAGAAGTCAATGACTGACTAACTCTAACCCCACTTACCCACACAACCAAGGTTCTGAAAAGCGGTTGAGGTCGCCGTAATAGTGGCGGTGGCGCAGTTGCGGTTGCAGGGTGTAAAGGCCGTAGCGTAACGGTTGCAGTAACCGGAACCGTGAATTTTTTAATTTTTTGCACAATTTAAAAAAATTTACCGATACGCATATTTGTTTTTCCATAATCATATTTATTGGGTTTTAAAATGAATATTGATCAATTTTTGTAAATTTTTAAATATGATCCAATATATTTCATATTTTTAAATCACTATAAGCTGAGTTTTTTACATTTTATTTTAATAATTAATGACTTTGTATTTCATAAATCCATATTATGCTTGTGGCAACAAAAAAAAGAAATTATTGGACTTAGATGTATAAAATTATTTTTTTAATTATTATACTTGTGAAAGCATATGCAACTTTTAATTTGAATAGTTTTAAAAAACAAATTATACATGCTAATGTAATCATATAAAAATTGAAAAATAAATTATAAAGAAATTTTTTTTGTTTGGGTTTGGATCACTTGAATATTCATTCTCTTTTTGGATAACTAGTAAATAAAAATAAAGTAAACTAATCAAAAAAAATTGACATGTATAAAAAATGTATTAATATATAATTATAGGTGCTATGTTTTTTAGATATTTTACAAAAAATCAATCACTAAACAATGACAAAAGTAAAAGAATAAATAATAGCCTAAATATATATATATAGATATAGATAATGACTACACTTATTATTATTATTATTATTATTATTATTATTATTATTATTATTATTATTATTATTATTATTTTCAAACAATATATAATTAGATACACAGAAACAAAATGGTTGAATGATAACAGCTGAATAGAATAGCATAGGTCTTATAGCTTTAACAAATCAATAACATGTTTTTCACCTTCTCTCTTCTCTCTCTCTATCTTTTACTCCTCCATCTTCCCTTTTTACCTTCCCTCTTCTCTCTCTATCCCTCTTCCTCCATTTTCAGCTTTTTGGTTTTTGTTTTTTTTGAAAGAAGCAATTCGGAACCGTTACGTAACAGGCCGTTACGGCCGTTACAGCACCGTTACGACCGCTACGGCCGACACACCTGTGAATTTCAATCACTGCAAAAGCGGCCGTAACGGGTGGCGGTAACCACCAAAACCGTTACGTAACGGTGTTACGTAACGATTGCGGCCGCTTTTTAAAACCTTGCACACAACTTAAGGACAAAACTATGATCCACAGTTAAATATCAGCAATTGCACCAGCTTCCCTTCCTTCCATAAACCAAAATCTTGGCATGATTCAAGCAATAAGAGAATGTCCCTGACAATAGAAGTAATTAACACTATATCTTGAAACTAATGAAAAAATTATTCAATTGGTTCATACAATAACCCTTTCTTCTAAGCTTCAAGTTTCAAATTTTTGGCTACATGAATCTTAAGCACTGTAGATCAGTCACCTTATCTGGAAAAATAATAATAATAATAGATGGGACCTTCGTGATTGTGCAGGAATTGACAGTCTTTCATTCCTCAAATTCCTTGAGCATGGAATATTTATATTTGTTCCCTCAATTTCTCAGTGTTTGACACTAACTATTGAATACATTTGACCCGCGTAAAGTTCCTACACTGTTCCAATTCTATAATCCATGCCAATTAACGACATTATCTGAAGGCATATTTGTTAGAATAACTGTATAGAGAAGGGGAGAGAATCAATTATGTATATATTGATGTTATTATTGATTGATTTATATTGATATAAATTACAATGATTCATGATTCCTATATATAAAAGAGGGTGAGTGTGTAGTAGGTAAGGAGTAGGTGAAGTGGAGGTGGTAGTGGTGTAGTGGGTTAGGTTTAGTGGAGTAGGTGAGGTGGTAGTGGTGTAGTGGGTTAGGTTTAGTGGAGTAGGTTTAAGTGGGTGAAGTAGGTGGTGGAGAGTAGGTGGATTTTAACAGCCCCCCGCAAACTCAAGGGGGATAGGAACTAACCAACTTGAGTTTGGAGAGAGTAACAAAACAAGAAAATACATAAAAATAAAAGAGGATAAGAGACATGGTGTGGTCGTGTCAGACCATTGGTGAAGACACTGGATGGTGGTGTCATAACGTTGTAGAGGACACTGTATGGGGGTGTCATAACCATGTAGAGGACACTGTATGGTGGTGTCATAACGGTGTAGAGGACACTGGATGGCGGTGTCAGACCGATGTAGAAGACAGTTTATGGGGTCATGTCGGACCGTTGTAGCAGACAATGTTGTGACAGTTGTTGTGACAGTTTACAGAGTCTTGCTGGACCCTTGTAGAAACTAACCGGAATCAATGTCGGGACAGTTTACAGAGTCTTGTCGGACCCATGAAGGAGCTAACCGGAATCAATGTCGGGACAGTTTACAGAGTCTTGTCGGACCCATAAAGGAGCTAACCGGAATCAATGTCGGGACAGTTTACAGAGTCTTGTCGGACCCTTAAAAAGTCGCACCCTCAAAAGGTGTGCCCAATCTTTCAAAAGGCGTGCCATCAAAAGGCATGCCCAATCCATAAAAAGGCGTGCCAGATATGATGGCGAGGCACGTGAGTGCCTTGGCTGGCGCGCCCGTTTGTCGTCTGGCGTCAAGTGGCGCGCGATACGCGTGGCTGCCTCGGCTATTTAACCAAGACGGAGGCTGAGGCTGAGGCAGAAGCTGAAACAGAAAAACTGAGAGAAACCTCTGAAAAATTCTTCCTTTTCTGAGAGAGAAACTCTGTAATACGCTATAACACTCTGTTGCCCAGAAAATGGCTTCGTCTTCCCGTGGGCTACTCACTCTCTTTCCCGACCTCAATGAGTCAACAAGAGAGAGAACTGGTGCGGTGGCCAGTGAACCTCAACCAAACACCTCTGTGTTTGCTCCGTTGAACTTTCCGATGCGGTCGGTGGAGCAAAAAATGGCGATGCAAACTGATATTGAGGCCAATCAGTATACTTTGAAGTCATGTGTGGAGACCATGACGGCGGTCACAAACCTGTCGCACCGGCTGCAGAGTAGGACAAATGAGGTGCAGCAGTTAAATGCCCAGCTGGCTCTGCTCCAACGCATGTATCAGGATGCGCGAGCAGAGATAAGTATGCTAAAGGCGGAAAATAAGGAGCTGAAGCGGAAGGCCACCATTATGTTCCGATTCGGAGGTCCGCCAGATGCTGCGGTGGAGGAGCAAAGGGAAGTGAACGGGCTCGGCGGTGTGAGAAACACGGAGGCAGCACCGTCAAGGGCCGCCCAGGACGGAGGTAAGAAGAAGAGACCAGCGGCAGAGTAGAGAAGGGAAAATCCTGCTTGTGGATGTGGTTGTTTTGTTTTTGTGTGTTTGTTTGTTTGGTTTTTTTTTTTTTTTTTTTGTGGAAAATTATGACCAGGGCGAAGTCCCGATATGAATAAAATGAGTTTATTGTGCAAATCCGAATGGCTTGAAGGTACAAGACTGAGCAGAAAAATGAGATGGAATGAATAGAAGGTTTTTTTGGTGTTTTTTTTTTTTTTTTTTTTTGTAATAAAAGATAAAAAGTTGGGCGGTGGAAAGAAGAACAAGAAAAAAAATATATATATATATATATGAGATAAAGAATGTTTGGGCGGTGGAAAATGTGATGATGGTGTTGGGTGGAGAATATTTTAGAATGGAAAAGTTTAAAAAATATATTTCTCTCTTTCCTGAAGAGAAAAAGCTGAAAAAGAGTGAGTGGAAAAGTTTATAGAATATATCCGTCTCTCTTTCCTGGTGGGTAGGGATTGTGTTCATACGGGGAAAAGAATGTCTTGATCTTTGATCTTGGTGGTGGTACTTTTGATGTGTCCCTTCTTACCATTGAAGAAGGTATCTTTGAGGTGAAGGCCACTGCTGGAGATACCCATCTCGGAGGTGAAGATTTTGACAATAGAATGGTTAACCACTTTGTCCAGGAGTTCAAGAGGAAGAACAAGAAGGATATCAGCGGTAACCCCAGAGCTCTCAAGAGATTGAGAACTGCCTGTGAAAGAGCGAAGAGGACTCTCTCATCCACTGCCCAGACCACCATTGAAATCGATTCCCTTTATGAGGGTGTTGACTTTTACTCCCCCATTACCCGTGCCAGATTTGAGGAGCTCAACATGGATCTCTTCAGAAAGTGTATGGAACCAGTTGAGAAGTGTTTGAGAGATGCTAAGATGGACAAGAGCACTGTTCACGATGTTGTTCTTGTTGGTGGATCTACCAGGATTCCCAAGGTCCAGCAGCTATTGCAGGACTTCAATGGGAAGGAGCTCTGCAAGAGCATCAACCCTGACGAGGCTGTTGCTTATGGTGCTTCTGTCCAAGCTGCTATCTTGAGTGGGGAGGGTAATGAGAAGGTTCAGGACCTCTTGTTGTTGGATGTTACCCCACTTTCCCTTGGTTTGGAAACCGCTGGTGGTGTTATGACTGTGTTGATCTTTGTATGTAGAGAAGTCGCCTCTGGTGGCGGCGAACTGGAAGCTATATGTATTGATAGAGATGACAGCGGAATAGGTTGAGGTCCGGCGGGCGGCTAAGGTGAGGTTGCCGCCCGCCGGTGAAGCAAGAATATTAGGTTCTAAACCCGCTCTGATACCATGTTAGAATAACTGTATAGAGAAGGGGAGAGAATCAATTATGTATATATTGATGTTATTATTGATTGATTTATATTGATATAAATTACAATGATTCATGATTCCTATATATAGAAGAGGGTGAGTGTGTAGTAGGTAAGGAGTAGGTGAAGTGGAGGTGGTAGTGGTGTAGTGGGTTAGGTTTAGTGGAGTAGGTGAGGTGGTAGTGGTGTAGTGGGTTAGGTTTAGTGGAGTAGGTTTAAGTGGGTGAAGTAGGTAGTGGAGAGTAGGTGGATTTTAACAATATTGACTGTATCATATATTGAAAGTAAGGACAGTACTAAGAATTGAAGAAATTGAAAAGCATAAGTCTTGGACCAATCTAAAAATGGAAGAAGAGTGAGTAAGAAAGAAAAAAATAAGCACCATGCCTACAAACATGTGCCCTTGCTGAAGCAAAGCAAAAACATGCATGTTCTGAGGCATAAAAAGACAATGTGCATGCAAATTTGAAGCAGTTAGTGTCAGCAAGCCTCACTGAATCAATGAAGTCATCAGCAATCTCCAAAAGAAGATCTTCAACTTCTGGATCCAGCATTCTTCGTGGATCCACCTGAAGAACCAAAAGACGATCATAATGACTAATGTAGAATTATTTCATATACAAAACAATAATTAAAAATTGCTCCAAAAATTTGGATCGTTGACATATAGCTGAGGACCACGTCACACATTACTTGTGAGATAGACAAATTACTACGACCAATTCTAGAGGACCATTTTGCTGGTCTTAGAATGCATTAAGCCTCCCCAATTTGAAATTAATCATCTTTACAATTACTCTTGATTTTCCATGAAGAAATACCACATTTTAAATCATTCCCAGACCCAAAAAGTTTCAAATCTCACATCTGGAACCATGGTTCATTGGTTTGCCTAGAATTGTAAAGAGAAGTAGCAATTGAAATATAGGATGATGACCTGTGAAACCAAATCCTGTATTTTTCTCTTCCCAACAAGTCGATTGCTTGCTTCTGTTCCTAGGCTTGAACTCCCCCCCCTAGAGTAGTTGTCCCAGATGCTGTAGCATCTGGCTGCGTTCTGGTCTTAGAGACGTTTGGCCAGCAGGCACTGCCATCCTGGGAGACTGCTGCTGATTCAAAACCTGTTGCTGTTGGACGTGGTGGTGCTGTTGCTGGTGTGGCCGTGGCCGTGGCCGTGGCAGTGGTTGTGGCTGTGGCTGTGGCTGTGGCTGTGGCTGTTGTTGCTGCTGATGGAGCTGCGGGTGCAAAATTGGTTGATGCTGCTGTACAAGTTGGGAGAACTGCTGTGGGTTCAATGCCATAGAAGTTTGCTGCAATTGAGGAGAAAAAGGCAACTGATTATGCAAAAGTACTTGCTGCTGCGTCTGAGGTCAAAGCCAATATGAAGGAGAATTTGGACTAGACATTGCAGACATTTGCTTCAACCATTGTTGCTGTGACAAAGAGCCCTGCATCAAACCCTGCTGTCAATTCTGAGTCAACCCAGATAACTGGGGGTTCATAAATGATGTTCTCAGTTGGCTTTGTGCCTGTAGTTTCTAGAAAAGGAAAACATGCACAAATAAAATATATGGCTTGATTTTAAATATATGGCTTTGCGCCTGAATTCTGTATTGAGGTTGAGGATGAAACCTCATGTTTTGTAGTAATTAAATGTATGGCTTGATTTTGTATCCCAAATTTGTGATTTAATTGATTGATTGTTCTTGCCTCATTTGAATTAGCTCAATAAATTTTGAATATGAATTTAATCAAGTTTCTTACATAATTTCAGATGCACCCATTAGTTAGTTTGCCTTCATTATTATTTTGTTAAATTCAAATATTATATATCTATTGTACTTTGTTATAAATGGATACATTAGATTATTTGATTTTGAACATTTAGGCAAGGACAAGCGTACATCAAATAGTTATTTAAAAATAAATTAAAAAAAATCATAGTAATTGAGATTGAATTCCAATATTACAAGGAAGAGAATTACGGAAATAAATCAGATTCTATTATAATTACTATTTACAAGTGTGGATTCCAAAACCTTAGCCACATTAAACTCATTACTTTCACTTTCTTTGCCAATTTTCATTTAGATTTCATTATTCATTTATTGCGCATTTAGAATTTAATTTCGAACAACTAGAAATATGTTAGCTAGATTAGGTTTCATTTAAATTCAAATTAATTTGTTTTCCCATAAATCACAAGTTCCTTTGTGTTCGACCTCAAACTCATTAAACTATACCTCTATACAATTTGTGCACTTGCGAGTCTAATTAAAATTTCACAAGAAGCTCTACAAATCTTACTTCTTAAAAGGTTATGCAACTCTTCCATCTCTAAGCTCCAAGTACCAAATCAATCTTGCAGACCAACCTCATAGACTTATCCAATTAGGCTTTTTTGCAAAAGTAGAGGGTAGGAGAGAGTAACAAACGATGCGCACAAGTACGGGAATAGGTCTACAAAAAGCTTTCAGCTACTTAAGAGTTGCAAATTATACAAGACAAAAGGGCATTATGAAGCACGAACCTCTCTAGAAGTCATGTACTGGTGTCTAGCATGGACACATGTTAGATGAGCTAGAGAAAATGTCCCATTTTTATTTTTATTTTTATCAATCGGGCATGCTAGGGACGCGTCAGGCAAAATTTTTTTTTTTCTTTTCACAGGAGTAGCATACCCAAGAAGATTGATGTATTTGATGAGAATAAATATGTGGCATAGAATAAATATATAATATTCAAATATATGACAACATAACAAATCTATAAAATGATATATTTTGCACATGTTGTGCCCTTTTTTTTTGAAAATTTGCAAGTACACATGTCCGTGTTGTGTCATGTGTCCATGTAAGTGCTACCTAGTGAAGGCATGTAAGACAATTCTTCACAAACTATTCCATGAGAGAGATAGGACACAAACTATCCCATGAGAGAGATAAAACTATAATAAAAAAATTAAGAGTACTACTAAAATACTTGTAAGTGGGAATGTTTCAAGGTCATAAGAATTCAAGTTCATATTTTCAAAATTGCTTAGACAAGGATTGAGGTGGCAATGGCCTACAAGAGCCCAAGCCCTAGCACAATCACCTATGACGATGTGCAAGAAATGTGATATTAAGATATCCATCAAATACTTCCGACAATACTATTACTTCAATCACTAAGACCATCTCAAACCTTTACCCAAATTTGTCATCAAATTCAAATTTGATGAAAAAGTCTTAAAAAGTGAGGTTCAATGTTTTCATCAAAGTGATATTAAATAGAGGGCGAAGAAGATATTTCATCAAATGGAGGGAGGTTTGATCCTTCATCAAATTTAAATTGTTACTGTTGGACCGGATGTCCGCCCAAATGTCCACCCAGATGACCACTTGGATGTCTACCCTAATGTCCACCTAAGGCACTTTGACAGTTTTTTTTGTTCAAATCTGGAAAATCTCTAGGACATCCATCCGAACGTCCTCCCGGATATATGAAAAAATCTGATGAAAATTCTAGTTTTAATATTGGAGTGAACGGTATCAAATCAAACTTTTCATCAATTTTTTACTCAAATTTGATGAAATTTTTTATTCAAAGTTAGAGATGCTCTAATACAATACCAATATCTATTATATCCTACAACACTTTTTGCAAGCATTTTGTTGTTTGTTATGAGAAGTCATAGTGAATATTATTTATTTCCAATGCAAATAACAACCATATTTACCTGCACAACCATATTTATAAATAAAATTAAAATAATAAAGTAATGTCCACTAGACAAGAGTTTGACAAAAATTTAACACAGTATAAATTAAGCTAATACCTGACTTGAGGATAGGGGAGTTTGTTGGAATAATTGCGGTCTCATTTGCACCTGGTTTATCCTTTGTTGTGGGGCATATACAAGTGACCCATTTGCTCTAATTTGTGAGCTCAAGTTGAGAGGTACCATTCCCATTCCTTGCATCCCTTGCAGAGGTTGTCCCGGCGAACTACCCGGATGGAACTGGGATCCTTGTACAAACCCTGTTTTGTGTCCTGGCTGCACCCAACATTACACTTGTCAAAGAGAAACACTCACAAAAACAATGTCCAATCCTCCATTTGGATTAGTGGATTTCAAATGACTGGATTTAAGGTTAGAATTTTATAAAATTACAACAAGCTTAGCTATCGAAAGTAGATTGATTATTCTCAATTGAAAGATTGAATAGAGATATGCATGATGCATTTTGTTAAGATCCTTGTGCAAATAAAATATTGGAAAAATTACAAAAATATATATAAATAATGGTTTGACTCTTTTAATAAAATAGACTTAAAATTTTAATTTTTTTAATTTAATCACTAATATTTTAATTTGTTTTCAATTTAAATCATTTATTTATATTTATTAAATAAAATTAATGAAAAAATAATATTTTAATCATTTTATATGTCGGCTAAAATACATATTTTCTGTCAATTTACTTAATAAAAATAGGCTAACAATTTAAATTAAACACAAATTAATTTAAATTAATAAAATTAAAACTCAACCTTTATTTTGTAATAAGGTTGGTTTTTTATTTTTCAATCATTTTTCTTAGAATATTTTACGGAAGGATTTCAAATAAGGTTATACTACTCAAATTATCCATTTATTTCAAATCCACAAATCCAAATGCAACCTAACAGTGCTACAAATTGAGTACCCTAATAACAAACAATTGTCATTCAATCCTACCCAAGCTACAAAATTTTTCCCTTTGGGCTACGTTTGTTTGGTGGATTAGGTTGGATGGGATTGTTAGTGGGGGGATGGTTAGTGAAGAGATTGTTTGTGTGAGAATGTTAGTGAGTAGATTAAGTAAAAGTATGTTTGTTTTGATAGAATTGTTAAATTATTTTATATAAAATAAAAATATATATATTTTTATGTAAAAAAAGAATGTAAAAACAAATATAAAAAAATTTAGAAATAACAGGACACACTAACAACCCCAAAAAAAAAATACTGCTCTGATCAACCGGTCGAATGACCGGATACACTCTTGTGGGTGTTGATTTCCGACCACACAACCAAACGGAAAACTTAGCTGGAGAGTACCGACAGAATAGATTAAGCCTGAACACCTGCCAACAAGAATATGAGAATACCGCGGTGGTTCATCCATCCGGGAGCACTCCGATAATCAAGTCAGTAATCTTATCTCTCACAAATATCAATACAAGTACTTAAACTTCAACAATGAAGGCACAAAAGCATCTCAAATAAAGCATACCTTAGACCCACGATGGTGCTTTACTTTTATAATGATTAGTGTCCAACTTTCCCTAGAAGTCTTACTTCATGGGACTCTATCCTTTACAATAATAACATTTATCACAACTCACGCTATTTAGATTAAGATGAACTCCCTCAAGAGTCCTATCTCTATCCAAATAAGTAGCTTGATGTCATCTAGGACTCTAGTCCTCTATCCAAATATCTCGAAGTCCGATATTATCGCACCATATCTTGACACCATGGTCCGCCCACGCGGCACCTCGGCTAACAACCTTGGCCACGTGGACTACCTAAAAATATGTCCCCACAACTCTAATCCTCAGATTATTTTTTCAATCTCACCTTCTACCAAGCCAAGTTAATCCACCCACTAAGAGGGATTACTAAACCAAATGGAGTATCAATCCAACATCTCCTATCACCACCAAACATGTTGTGAGTGGACCCACAACCAACCTAAGCGTATCCAACTGCTGAAGCGGGAAAACAAACATGGCCTTCTTTATTTTTATTCTTTTTTTTCCCTCTTTTTTGCTCAACTCATATCTATTCATTGCTCTCATAGAGTCTCATATTCTATAATAACGAAATCTTAATTTATGGATCTAGAAATATAAAATTCTAACAATCTCTTTAATTAGATAGTTTTTGTTGGAACTCTATTAACAAATAATAAATAAGAAATTAAGTTTGTTTATTTTACTTATATTGGTTGAATATATTAACCAAGACCATTAGATAAGACTTAAAATTTTGATCATACTCGTTTTAGGTTGTTAAAAAAGCTACAAGTCGATAGACAAATTTAGATATTATTTTTTACAGTAGTGCAACTTAGCTCAATACCGACCCTTACCTGAATTTCTCTCTTTTTATCTAAAAAAGCTCCAATCAAACTTTTAGCATATTGACTTTAATCATTTAACTTACAAATTAAATCGTGTTTGTATTCTCATCATTAAACAACGATATACACATGCATATTTTTATGAACTTAACTAATTAATGATTGGCTTCTCATATCGGGAAGTTTGGGTTATGTGTGTGTTTATAGGATTCATGGAAACCTCCCCCAATCAGCAATTGCCTGGGTGTTGGTTTTTGTGAGTTCCACTCTATTTACATCATGTTCAAAAAAACTTAAGAGAACACCAAACAAAGAGTAGCGTTTAAGGTGTGCCGAAGGCGTTGGAAGGTTTAGGAAGGTATGAGAACGAGCTAGAGTATGCTGGAAGGCTCTAGAACCTGATGGACTGGTGTGTTAATCGGGCCGATCGTTTACAACGTCCTTGGCCCTGTCCTCAAGGTTGATGAGGCTCTTGGGCCTGGTGACGATAGGCAGGCTTCCCACATCGGGAAGTTTGGGTTGTGTGTTTGTTTATAAGGTTCTTGGGAGTTTCCTCCAATCAACAATTGCTTGGGTGTTGATTTCTTGTGAATCTTGCTCTATTTACATCATGTTAAAAAAAAAAAAAACTAACAATTATTTTATTTCAAAACTTAATGTTTGTCCATCTATTTATATATAAGACGAAAACAGCATCACATTAACTTTATTGACATTTCTCCAATATGCAACCGAGGCTTATTTGGCCACTACTTCTACAAAACAAAAATCCTTAGTGCCTCAAATGGCTCAAATTTGTGTTCACCGATTGACTAGGTGAAACACTTGTCTATTGCGGTTGTCACCTTGTCGACCGCAACTGTCAATCTTTTTACCGAACAATCGGCCGAATAACCAGCAAAATAAAATTCGAACCATTCGAGACAAGTTCAAATTTGAGGTATGTAATATTACTCTTTACAAAATAGGATTTATATTTACCCTTTCTTGACAATAACAAAGAACTCCATTTATATATCTTCATTTACTTTATTGAAATTCACTTTATTGGTATATCTTTATTTACTCATTGGTTAACCAAATTAAGGAAAAATGTTACTTCTGAATGGACAATAGAAGATGTTACTTTAATTAAACAAATTAAAGAAAATGTTAAAACTTTACCAGATGTTTATCTTCCTAAAACAGGTGATAAATTAATTTTAGAAACAGATGCCTCAGACGCATGCTGAGGATGTGTTCTTAAAGCAATACCAAGTAATTTATGGTATGATAAAGAGATACCTTTATCAGAAAATGGGATTAGACCAAGAAAAAAATTCAATACCTATAAAATTACAAAAAAAAGAGTTAATTTGTGGATATAATTCTAGAACATTTAAACCAAATGAACAGAAATATATTATTTTCGAAAAAGAATTACTTGCAATAAAATTGGCAATAAAAAGTTCTCATATTTATTTAGCTCCAGAAAATTTTATTGTACGCACTGATAATAAGGCAGTAAGAGATTTCTTTATTAATAAAAAAACTATTGAACAAGGAAGAAGATTAGCCTGGTATAATAAAATTTCTGAATATACTTTTAAAGTAGAACATCTTAAAGGTACTAACAATTTTCTTGCAGATTTTCTTAGCAGAAATTGTTTTAGAAAATTAAATTGCTAAACAAGTAAATTTAATTTTTGTAGAAGACCTCTAGACCAAGAGGAAACAATGGATAACGGTAAACAACCCGCTCAAGGAGATTTGGTGACAATTGCTAAAAAAGTAATCCCCAGAGAAGAAAAAGTTTATGTTGTGTTTGCAGGAAGACAACCTGGAATTTACACAGAATGGAATGATTTCAAAACACAAGTTTGTGGATATTCAAGAGCGAGCTATAAAACATATAATAGCATGACTAAAGCTAAAAAAGCTTTTTACAGTGCACCCGCTATGCCAGTTTATCAAAAGAATTTTTATCAAATGAGAACTAACCCAGTTCCAACTAATATTCAGACATCTAGACCAGATGAATCTGAAATAAAAGATTTTTTCAATCCTGGTATATCCAAAGAAATTTATACGGAACTCAATGGAGTTTGGAAAACTCACATTGTAGACAACAAAGTGAAATTTCGAAAACACAGGAGTTCTGGCAAACAAATTAGCTGAGCAAACAGCTAAATTAAAAGATTTGCAAAATCTTTGTTTCAATATTCTTAAACAAATGAATTGGAATGAAGATTTTAATTTTGAAAAAATAAACAATTTTTTTCAGCTATCAGACCTCATATCAGATGAGTTTTCTGATCCAGTTTTTGAACAAATAAAAAGATTTTGTCTTTTTGAAAAAGCAAGAACTTTGCTTCCGAAAGAAAATTTTATGCTAATTAAAAATCGAGTTGAAGATCATCATGATAAGATTAGACAAATCTTAGAACGATCTTATAATAAATTAAATTTGAAAGATGGAATTCCCAAAATAACCATCATGGCAAACCATGACATGTGCTTTTTTGAGGATATAGATTGGGAAATAACTAATCAAGTTATTTTCCAAATTTTAGATCCAATTCAATGGATAGATTATCCAATGATCATCAAAACAATGCTCTCATGGACAGTAAAAGGCTTTCGATGGAGCAAATATTTTACTTTTTGGATCTCCAGTACTGTTAGTTGGCGAGAACGAGAACATTTTTTCCAACCATACCAGATTTGGTATCTTAAAGAAATTGAAGATTTTGAATTTGAAGATGATTATTTAGATGAAGATCACCGGAGAGAGAGATTGGGAAATATCTAAAAACTTTCTTTAACAGAATATTGGATAGACAGTCTGATATCTGTTTCACAAGTAGCGTCCAAAATCCATGGCTCAGCAAAATTGCCATTCATGGTTACAGATGGAAGAATATTATTTGTAACATATTTTCCCAACGCAAATTAATAAAGCTCTTGACATGTTAATAAATCTCAAAAAGAGAAATAATTTGGATCTTCCGTTGGAACTAGCCATGACCGCGGATGATGTAGAACAATTTCGGAATGAGCAATACAGCCAAGATCCGAATTTCCCTCTATCAGAGACTGATGAAGACTGATGAAGAATATCACAATCTCATCAACATGATGGAAGCATAGTGGACCACACTATCAAATGCAGCTCTCTCCTGATCGACTCCAACCTTATCCAGGACACGTAGAGCCACCTGCATTATTTGGCGGAAAGTGATCAGCCACATCCTTTCAGCCGACGCTACACGACAAATCAGCTCAGCCAAAGCTTATCTACAACAGTCTATCTCTTTGAAAACTGGGGAGGGTAGACGGTGTGTATCAGTGTATATAATTGTAAAAACTGTAGCAAAGAGCAAATAATTGTAGTCCTTTTATATTTATTTTTGTCTCTTTGTATTTACTTTTAGGTAGATTTTTCAAAAAGCCTATGACTAGGCTTGCCTAAAGAGTTAGAAAAATTGGCAACTTTTAGACGTAAAGTCTTACAAAGTTAGATATGCTAGATATGAAGTTAGATATGCAATAAGTTATATTTTGTTTGTATTCCCCTCTTGTAAGTCTATGTATTGGCCTTTATGCCAACATAATGAGATATATAAATTCTCTCTATATTCTCTCCATCTTTGAGCTTCCTTTTTTGTCTCTAATTTCAAGAAGGAAGCTTAAAGATGGAGAGAATATAGAGAGAATTTACATATCTCATTATGTTGGCATAAAGGCCAATATATAGACTTACAAGAGGGGAATACAAACAAAATATAACTTATTGCATATCTAACTTCATATCTAACATATCTAACTTTGTAAGACTTTACGTCTAAAAGTTGCCAATCTTTCTAACTCTTTAGGCAAGCCTAGTCATAGGCTTTTTAAAATCTACCTAAAAGTAAATACAAAGAGACAAAAATAAATACAAAAGGACTACAATTATTTGCTCTTTGCTACAATTTTTGTAATTATATACACTGATACACACTGTCTACCCTTCCCAGTTTTCAAAGAGATAGACAGTTGTAGATAAGCTTTGGCTGAGCTGATTTGTCGTGTAGCTTTGGCTGAAATGATGTGGCTGATCACTTTCCGCCAAATAATGCAGGTGGCTCCACGTGTCCTGGATAAGGTTGGAGTCGATCAGGAGACAGCTGCATTTGATAGTGGGGTCCACTATGTTTCCATCATGTTGATGAGATTGTGATATTCTTCATTAGTCTCTGATGGAGGGGAATCCGGATCTTGGCTGTATTGCTCATTCCGGAATTGTTTTACATCATCCGCGGTCATGGCTAGTTCCAACGGAAGATCCAAATTATTTCTCTTTTTGAGATTTATTAACATGTCAAGAGCTTCATTAATTTGCGTTGGAGACCTTTGATATGTTATGGGAAAATAGGTTACAAATAATATTCTTCCATCTGTAACCATGAATGGCAATTTTGCTGAGCCATGGATGTTGGACACTACTTGTGAAACAGATATTAGACTGTCTATCCAATATTCTGTTAAAGAAAGTTTTTGGATATTTTCCAGTCGCTCTCTCCGGTGATCTTCATCTAAATAATCATCTTCAAATTCAAAATCTTCAGTTTCTTTAAGATACCAAATCTGGTATGGTTGGAAAAAATGTTCTCGTTCTCGCCAACCAACAGTGCTGGAGATCCAAAAAGTAAAATATTTGCTCCATTGAAAGCCTTTTACTATCCATGAGAGCATTGTTTTGATGATCATTGGATAATCTATCCATTGAATTGGATCTAAAATTTGGAAAATAACTTGATTAGTTATTCCCCAATCTATATCCTCAAAAAATCACATGTCATGGTTTGCCATGATGGTTATTTTGGAAATTCCATCTTTCAAATTTAATTTATCATAAGATCGTTCTAAGATTTGTCTAATCTTATCATGATGATCTTCAACTCGATTTTTAATTAACATAGAATTTTCTTTCGGAAGCAAAGTTCTTGCTTTTTCAAAAAGACATTCTTTTTGTTTGTTCAAAAACTGGATCAAAAAACTCATCTGATATGAGGTCTGATAGCTAAAGAAAATTGTTTATTTTTTCAAAATTAAAATCTTCATTCCAATTCATTTGTTTAAGAATATTGAAACAAAGATTTTGCAAATCTTTTAATTTAGCTGTTTGCTCAGCTTATTTGTTTGCCAGAACTCCTATGTGTTTTCGAAATTTCACTTTGTTGTCTACAATGTGAGTTTTCCAAACTCCATTGAGTTCCGTATAAATTTCTTTGGATATACCAAGATTGAAAAAATCTTTTATTTCAGATTCATCTGGTCTAGATGTCTGAATATTAGTTGGAACTGGGTTAGTTCTCATTTGACAAAAATTCTTTTGATAAACTGGCATAGCGGGTGCACTGTAAAAAGCTTTTTTAGCTTTAGTCATGCTATCATATGCTTTATAGCTCGCTCCTGAATATCCACAAACTTGTGTTTTGCAATCATTCCATTCTGTGTAAATTCTAGGTTGTCTTCCTGCAAACACAACATAAACTTTTTCTTCTCTGGGAATTGCTTTTTTAGCAATTGTCACCCAATCTCCTTGAGCGGGTTGTTTACCCTTATCCATTGTTTCCTCTTGGTCTAGAGGTCTTCTGCAAAAATTAAATTTACTTGTTTAGCAATTTAATTTTCTAAAACAATTTCTGCTAAGAAAATCTGCAAGAAAATTGTTAGTACCTTTAAGATGTTCTACTTTAAAAGTATATTCAGAAATTTTATTATACCAGGCTAATCTTCTTCCTTGTTCAATAGTTTTTTTATTAATCAAGAAATCTCTTACTGCCTTATTATCAGTGCGTACAATAAAATTTTCTAGAGCTAAATAAATATGAAAACTTTTTATTGCCAATTTTATTGCAAGTAATTCTTTTTCGAAAATAATATATTTCTGTTCATTTGGTTTAAATGTTCCAGAATTATATCCACAAATTAACTCTTCTTTTTGTAATTTTATGGGTATTGAATTTTTTCTTGGTCTAATCTCATTTTCTGATAAAGGTATCTCTTTATCATACCATAAATTACTTGGTATTGCTTTAAGAACACATCCTCAGCATGCTTCTGAGGCATCTGTTTCTAAAATTAATTTATCACCTGTTTTAGGAAGATAAACATCTGGTAAAGTTTTAACATTTTCTTTAATTTGTTTAATTAAAGTAAGATCTTCTACTGTCCATTCAGAAATAACATTTTTCCTTAATTTGGTTAACCAAGGAATTTCTATTTTTGAAAGATTTTTGATAAAATTTCGTCCATAATTTAAAATGCCTAATAAACTCTGTAATTGTGTTATATTTTCAAGAGTATTAGAAAAATCTCGTACTTTGGACAAAATATGTTCTTGTAATTTTAAACCTTTCTGGTCTAAAATTATTCCCAAAAATTCAATTGATTCTTTTTCTAGTTCAATCTTTTTTTGGAGACAAAATAATTCCATGTTTTTGAAATTTTTCACAAAGTAGTTTTAAATGTTTCTTATGCTCCTCATTGGTTTTAGAGAAGATAAGTATATCATCAATATAAACTACACAACAATCTTTAAGGTCTTTAAAAATTGTAACCATCCATCGTTGAAATGCATGTGGTGCTATATTTAATCCAAAGGGTATAACATTCCAGTGGTAATGTCCTCTAGGTGTACTGAAGGCTGTCAATTTTTTTGACTCTTCAGTCAATTGAATTTGCCAAAATCCACTTTTACAATCAAATTTGCTAAAGATTTTTTATCCTTTGGTTAAGTTAATCAAAACATCTTTTCGTGGAATAAAATATCCATCAAATTCTAAATTTTCATTTAGCCGTTTATAGTTTACTACCATTCGGTCTTTTCCTCTTTTAATTTCAGCATGGTTTCTTACCATAAAAGCTGGGCTAGAGTGAGGGCTTTTAGTTTCTTCAATTAACTTCTTGTCTAAAAGTTCTTGGAGTTGAATATCAAATTCATCTATATCTTGTCAGGTATAGATCATTGGTCTTACTCTAATAATAACATTAGGGTCTTTTAATTTTAAACTACAATAACGTGGATTACATTGCCATAGTTTTAATGGATGTTCACTAAAATTTTCTTCTAAAATTTTATAAATCTAGTGTGATTCATCAATAGTTTTGATGATGGGAGTTAAATCACCACGCAGCACGGGCGTTAACTCTTTATCACAAATGTATTTATGTTATTCTAACAAGGGAATATGAATTAAGACATTGTTTATGCTTAATGAAATAGCTTTTTCCTGTATTTGCATTGGAAGGTATTTATATATAAAATTATTGCCAAGAAGGAAATCTCCATGCATATACGGAAAACATAAAATTTTTGGTATAATGAATTTGCTATTATTTAACCAAATAGCTATATTTTTAGCCTTGAATTGTATGGAAGTATGGTTGCCATCTATTCCAGTAACCAAAATTGGATGTTTCATTAATGTCTATTTTTCCTTTGGTATGGCATTCCATTTACATGAGCTAACTGTAGCTCCAGTGTCTATGAGAACACTGAGGCTATAGGGTTTGTAACCTGCAAAATTAAATGTTCCCAATACATATGTATATCTTCTTTTTCCTTGGCTAGGAGAAAAAATAATATCGTCATTTTTTGTTTGAAAATGATACATGTATGCGGACTTAATATGTTCAAGTTTTCTTGTTCCTGGAAAAATAGGAATCTGAACATTGTTTGAAGTAATAGATTCTTGATTAGAATTATTACTTGATTCTCTAATGCTTACCTTTGAAAATGATTTGTTAGGAAAATCTTTTTCAAATACAGAAGTTGATCTTTTAATTTTTAGAACTGTATTTTCAATATATAATTTTTTTCCTGATTCCTGCATTTGTAACTGTGCAGGTTTTTTTGTTTTAGAAGATTCTCCTTGTCCCACTAGGTCTTGGATTAACCATTGTCGAGGGACTTCTAAATCGCTCCAATTCATTAGACGATGTTGTATTACCGTGTCAAATGGTCTTGGTTCAAAGATCTCAACGATTTTATTATCGTTTGATCTTGTTTTTGTTTCAGGAAATTTGGTTAATTCGTGAATTGTTTTCCAACGAATCGCTAAATCATGAGAATTTGATTTCATTCCTAATCCTTGTGTTTTAATTCTTATTCTGACTGTATCTTCAAGATTAGGATCATTTATGGAAATAAATAAATTTGGTCTAACATTAAACCAAACTACTCCATTAGCCAAATTAGACTGAATTCCTCTAATGATTGTTTTCATTGGGTCGGAAAATTTTTTGTCAAAAATTACTGCCAAAATAGGAGTATCTATCCCTTGGCAAAATAAGGCTGCTATGGTTACTTGAATTAATCCAATATGAATATATTGAATTTCAGGATATTTCTTTTTCCATCTTGCAACCTTTTTCTTATCAAAAAAAGGAATATCAATATTTCCTTCTTCTGACCATTTTGCTTGAGTGTTACCACTGTATTGTTCAAACACTCTTGCTGAAAAGAAGTTAAATTTGGAAAGTTTGTAAATTTCTGGAACAGCAACTTCTTGCATTGTTTCAAATTTTGCTAATTCTTCATCGGTAAAAGTTTTTTCTTCTCCGATTACATCTCCAAATCGAATTGCCTGTAATTCTTCTTGGGATATATTATCTACTTCTTGAGATATTTCTTGACTATTATTAGTCATCATGAAGATTAGTTCTTCATCAAAAAAATTTTCTCCATATATTATTTCAAAATCTTGTTCTTCAAGGACTTTGATCATTTTCTTTGCACTTTTTTCCCTTTTTGGACATTCGGGTGCATAGTGACCTTCTTCGTTACAAATGTAACATTTACAAGTTTTCTTTTTTGAAACACTTGTTGGTTTCTTTTTTCGAATATACTTTTTCTTTTTTGAAAAGGTTTTGTTCTTTTTCTAAGGTTTCCATTTATATTTTCTACGTTTTTTGGAAAAATCCTTTTCTCTTAGGAAATGTACTACAACCAATTTTTCAATTTTCTTTTAAAATTTTATCACAACATTTTTGACCATATGGTGAGTTAGAAATTTGATTTTTTATTTGTTTTTTCGCCTTTGCTTCTAGACACCGATTTGCTATCAGTCTTAGAACATAATTAATGCGCAAACCAAGATTATCATATTCTTCATTCCCCATTTTTTTGAGAAAATCAGGATATGTTTTAATACATAACTCATCCCATGGATTATGGAGTTTATGAAAAAATTGATCTAGCTAGGGTTGATTTGCTAGTGGATCAATAAGATAATAATATTTTTTAAAAGTTTGAACATAATCTTCAAAAAGACAAATATTACATAATTCTAATTTAGTCAAAATCTAATTTGCATCTGCTTGCAAATTAGTATCTCTTGCAAAACCACATAAATTTTCTTTTATGATTTTTGCAAATTCAGCTAAAATTGTGTCAAGTGTGAGAAAATTTGTTAACAAAGTCGTTTTTTGACTTTTTCCAATTTCAGATTTTTCCCACTGTCTTAACCATTGCAACACATCTCTCTGGAGAGTTGCTGCAATATAATCAAGGAATTTTTCCTTTGACCAGCTATTTTTATAGTTGGTAATAATGATGGATAAGGATTGTGCCCAATCATCTATTGCTTGTGGTTGATCCTTAAATGGAACATAAGACAAGTCTAAATAAGTACCATTTTGAGCTATTGGATACTTATGATTATTATCTTTTCTAGATATCACTGGCTCAGGTGTAGGATTGGAGGTACTTCCAATGTTAGTATCATTTTTAACTTCATTTGTTTGAATAAAGTCAAAATTTTCTCCCTTTCCCCATGTGCCAAATAATTCGGGATCAATTAGCTCTTCTGCCTTTCTTTTCCCTTTATTTATTTCTGATGAAATATCTTGATCTATTGATTCTTCAGATGAGGATGATTGGCTGTCATCATCATTAGTTGATATATTAATATCATAATTAAAGTGTTGTAAAAGGGTTTCATTTTCTAGATAAGTTTCTTTTATCTAATCTAGTAGCTTATTTCTTTCATCAATACCTAAGTCTGCATCTTTATATAATTTTCTCCAATAATCCAATATTTCAACAATATTTTCATATTCAGTTTTATTATAGGTATTGGTTTGAAGTACCATAATATCTTCTGTACCATAAAATAGTCTAGGGATGTCACTATCTCCTGGACTATTCATTCCATCATTATTTATGAAGGATATAGTTTCTAATTTTGTCACCAAATTGTTTATTTAGTTTTTTGCTTCTTTATTTAAATCAATATTTATTATAGAACCCAAATTGTCTATTTTAGACTCTATAGACTCAACTTTAGTCTCTAGATAATTTTGATTTATTTTTTGATTTTTATCTAATTTAGAAAACCAAGAACACATAATATCAGTAATATTATTTAAATTAGAACACACACTATGTATATTTGCAAATTCTTTAGTAATATGCAAACTATGATCATATTTATTATTAACATTATTTTTTGTATTTCCAAAGCATATTATATCATCAGAATTAATTGCCATTTTAGATTGGTGTTGGTACCTAAGACCCTCTTAGTGTATTATCTGGTGCCTAAAACCTCTCTTTATGATCTTAAAGACTTAATTATGACCAATAGTCAAAAGATCTTAACGAGTATATGGGCTTTGACATAAACTAAGCATATAGGTTTTACAACAACTATAAATGAAACAAATAATTATGAAGATATAAAATACAAAAGATACACAAAAAAAACTTAGACGATTTTTTTTTTTTTTTTTTATAACATAAAATACACCATACAAACTTATATATGTATCTAAAATTTATGCATAGATAGAAATACTTACATAGCTTAATCCTGCTTTGAAAAGCTCTTCACCAAGCTCTGATACCAATTACAAAACTAAAAAGGAAACGAGCTTTTTACTATTTTTATAAAGGAATTATGGTGGAATTATGGAATTAACGTAGAGAAATTAGAGACAAAGAAGGAAGCTCAAAGATGGAGAAAATATAGAGAGAATTTACATATCTCATTATGTTGGCATAAAGGCCAATATATAAACTTACAAGAGGGGAATACAAACAAAATATAACTTATTACATATCTAACTTCATATCTAACATATCTAACTTTGTAAGACTTTACGTCTAAAAGTTGCCAATTTTTCTAACTCTTTAGGCAAGCCTAGTCATAAGCATTTTGAAAAATCTTCCTAAAAGTAAATACAAAGAGATAATAAATACAAAAAGACTACAATTATTTACTCTTTGCTACAATTTTTACAATTATATACACTGATACACACTGTCTACTTTACCATATAATGGAATGGTAGGCAAAAATAATCAAAGTACAGTTGATAGATTGATTGACCCAATTAAGTAGAGTTAAGCCCTTTTGATAAGTAATTATTCAAAAAAAAATCAAAAATTTCTTCCTCCTTATTTTACTTTTTTGCATTTTTTTTTTTATTGTGAAAGTCAAAGTCTATTTGTAAACCTATTTTTTTTCACCTAATATTTTAACCAAAAAATCACTAAAAAAAAAAAGCCACTTTTCAAGCAGGTCATCAGTTCAATTGGTCATAATTTTTACATCTTTAAGAAATACAAGAGCAGCACCTATTCAAGTGAGTTATATTCCAGAACACAAGATATAGTAATAAACAGACTGCCTACCTAGTTTTACAATACATAAACACAAGATATAGTTACAATCATTAATATAAATTAGCTGAATCCTATAGAACGTGTCTTCAGCACTTCAACCACCTCTAACTGACATAACAACCATTAGTGTTGTTCTCAAAAGCATGGCGAAACAGCTCCAAAGAAACCCGACAACAATAAATATGCAGAGAGGATAGAGGCTGTGTATTCTACAATAAGGTAGTACATATTGGATTTGCAAAGAAATGCTCTTGGCAAATCAACGTTTGTTTTTTGAAGCTTTTCCCGAGAAGACCACTCAGTATGGCAGGGGGATCACTGGATGTAGTCTGATACATCTTCCGCGCAATGATGTAATTATCCATAATCATCAATTTTAAGAGGTTCTTGCTGCTCTGGAAGAGATTTAAATTCAATTATTAGGCATCTTAGCATGTGAAAATGATGGATAACAATAGAAAGCAGCAACTATTTTAGTGTGAAATAAGAAATAATTTATGATCCCTTCATTGTCGTTAATATAGAAACGTACAACCAATCACCCATCTAAGTCTACGGAAAAAAATAATAATAGTAGTGTAAATACAAGGTAAAAAAACATACCTGAGGATTCAATACATTCATTCGTATAAGAATATCATCCTGCAATAAGGAAAAGATTTATTAAAAATTTTAAACCAACATTGGAATGTTTAGAAATTTAGAACAGATCTAATTCCTTTGCAATATTTCTAAAAGGGAAGACAGAAGGTTGGAAAATCTAAATGTTCAGATCCTAACTTCACTGATTTTTATTTGAGTGCTGCTATTAGCGCCTACCAAAATTTTTTGGACCCCCCATTTTATAATTTTTTTTTATTACAATTATACTCTAAAGTAAAATTACATTAAAAGACATTATTAAATGGAACACCCACCTATCAATAAGAACTAATACTCTATAATATTGGACACCCACCCCCATCCCCACCCCCACCCCCACCCCCACCCCCACCCCTACCTCCAACTCCAACTATACGTATTCCATGTTTGTAAACCCTAAACCTATTACTTTTCATAACCAACTAATATAAGCCCTAAATCTATTATTTTTCTTAATCATCTTAAATCCTGAATCTGTCATTTTCATCACCATCATTAACGCTATTGAACTTGAAAGTTTTGCTTCAAGTATAACGTATACTTCATCACTTATTTTGCTGTGTAGAGCAATGGAGGATGAGGACAACAATTCTAGTGAGACCGGCGTTCCATTAATAAGTTTATGTGTCTTGTATTAATATTCTCGGTCGTTCTCGGTTGTTCTTGTTTCGTTCGAGCTGTTCGGTACTGGTTTGCTGACTGTTAGAATTATGTTCGGTAATACAGTACTGAACATAATCCTTTCGTTTAATACATAGGTTCCGAACATTAATGCAGATAGTCAGTTATGTAATTTTCTTTGTTAAACTAACTTAGAATGGAAAAGAGTGAATTGGAATGGATTTAAGTTATGTATTTTGAATGGATTTAATTCATGTTATTTTAAGTTGTGAATTGGAATGGATTCAAGTTACACAGTGATGAACAAATTTTGTTCGGACATACAGTGCTGACAGGATCATTATTGTTCGACAAAACAGTTCTGAACAAAATACATTTTTTCGGCTACACAGTGGTGAACAAATTCAAAATCATCACTCGAATCTGCTGATCTCCTATTGAGATTCTTGAATTCAGGGCATTTAGATGAAAGCTTTAATCTGATTCTTCTGGCTTGTCTTCAAAAACCCAGATGTAAAAATTGAGATTCTCAAAGAAATCAATGAGAAATCCGAAGCCCCGATCTACGAAGAAGTGAAAGACATGGTTTACACACACGCGTCGCTGAGCGAGACCATGAGACTCTACCCATCCATCCCCATTGACGGAAAGTAAGCTTTAAAGAACGACGTGTTGCCGGATGGGACAGTAGTGAAGAAGGGTATGAGAGTGAATTACCATCCTTACGCAATGGGGAGGTCGGAGGAACTATACTAGACCAAAGCTCCAAACTCTGAAGATTGAGTGAGTCAGGGAAGGAGAGGGATGAAAAATTAGGTGGGTGTGCATTTCATTGTGAAAATATTATGGTTTAGGGTTGGGGTCCAAAAAAATGGGAGGTCCAAGGAATTTTGGTAGGTGCTAATAGCAGCCCTCTTTTATTTTTATAACCAATTTCTAATTTTGTATGATTTATTGGTCTCAAAGTACACTAATTAAGGCTAAGAATAAAAGTAAACACTGGATATTACCACTGGTCACACCTATCCACCATGGAAAGACAGTAAACTTATAGTTAGCACAACAATATTGAACCCACTCCTACATGATTTTGTAATGCTAACTAACAGGTACATTTTAAAAGCAGAAGCAGAAGAAGAAGAAGAAGAAGAAGAAGAAGAAGAAGAAGAAGAAGGAGATGATGATGAAGCAGAGAAAGCCTGATCATAAAATTTTAACCTTCAACAATCTGTCAACATTTATCAATCAAGAAGACCAAGGAAAGTCACAGCTACACCATAAAAACACAACTTTGAAAAACAACTTTGTATTTTCAAGCATTAGAAAAACAAAACAAATTAAATTTAGGGGAAATAACATTGCAGCATAGAAGACCAAAACTGTTTACAAATAGGTGGGGATGGCACACTAAAAACTTGAACCAAAAAAGATTCCCACCCATGTGTAAATCTTTTCCCCATTTCCCACCGACATGATATTTCCCCTTAAATTTAAGCTACTGGAAAAATTCTTATTGCAGCCTCTAGTTACTAGCAGCAGCATCACCAAAAAGCAGAATGCTTCTTAAATTCAAAGTAATTTGAACATTTGCAAAATGACTGTCAATAGATTCAATACTAGAAGTTCCTATAATTTTATGACTAATAAACAATTGCAAGTTATGATAAAATCTCTAAGTTTCTCATTTACATTACTCTCATTTTCTCTTTTGGTACGTTGTTACCTATTACTGAAGCCCAAACAAAAAAATTGTACTTGGACACACCAAAAGCTTATATGAGAAGAATTTTACCTCTAATATCCCCGGATTTTGCATCACAATGCCAAGAACACGGCGTACAAGTCCCTTGTAAACAATCTTGTTGATCGTACCATCTCCATTTACCCAAGGTAATATTGGCCTGACTAACAAGTCCGTTTCACTAGAGGTATGGAAAACCTCTTCAGGAAGATTTAGAATAGTGACCTTGTGCACCTCATCAGCGTTCGTGCTTGAATCCTTTGGTGTATTAGCACCATCATCATCAGGATTTTCTGACCTTTGGTTCAAATGCCCATCATCAATTTTGGAGATTGGTAAAGCCACCTCAACATCTTCATTAAGGGTGGCCTTTGAGGTCAAAAAATACTTGGACCGGTATAATGAATCAACAACATGGACAGAATCATAAGCATTGACCTGTATTATGAGAACAAATAGATTAGAATCAAGCTCAAATGTTTACACACAAATGTTAACTCATAAAAGTCGTTGATGGTATAGAAACATAGGTTTAGACTTCTCAAGGACAAAATGTGGGTTAGGCTAGCTACTTAGACTGCATAACAGATGACAATCCAAATCAATTTGAAACACAAATCCCATGAGGACTTCCAAACCTCTTCTCCTCCTATTTACCTAAACAACCAAATCACCACCTTCTGAGAAGAACTCAAAATAACCTTGCTGAAATCATTTCCAATACTGGTCAAGTCATGAGCTCATCAATATTTATCAACAAAAAAAAAAAGAAAAGTCATGGTCTCATCAACAAAACGTGTGGACAGCTTGTGCGTATAAGAGTTGGCAGCTATGGCTAAACATGGTTCTGGTGAACTAACTTGCCATCAGGATGATAAGAAAACAAAAAGAACATATTCAGCTTGAGAGCTGCCATCCAAAGGGACATCAGATGGGAGGTTACCCGCTAATGTGTGTGCTATGCACCACAGTACAGGAAACACATTACACTAGCACTTGCAAATCCAGAAGCTTATGAAAACAAAATAATTACAAATTACTATAATAAAATAAAACTAAGTAGTATAACTAACCTTTAAAGCACGCCCAAATGCTTCAAGTACTCCAACAATAAGTTCTGGCATATTTTTCCCTGAAAACAAACACCAAGATACAATCAATATGAAGGAACTCAAGATAAAAATAAGATCTTTCCTAAAGTTGAAAGCAAAGACACACATGATACAGACACAAACATGCCCACGAAGAAAATACACTGCACACCTTGCATATTCACGACCTGGGAGAGTTCTTCCATGCTCAAACCTTGGTCACCTGCCTTTTGAATGGCAGAGTAAGCATCCCTAAAGAGCTCAGGATTAAAAGGACTTGCTGCTTGTTGATTAGTTGATAAAGACATCAGATGTTCAACATAGCTTGTCATCGTTTCCCACTCTGACTCACTGGCAGCAACTGCCATAGGAATGTTGCTCCCCTCATCAAGGATTTCCTTGACATGGTCAGAAGGAAATGCAGTGCCACCAATATTTATGCTTGAAGATGTATTGACTTGATCATTTTCACCACAAACTAGTGTAGCATCAAGGATATCACCATCTTTGAAAAATTCTATGGCATCAATTCGTGAAATTATGGCACGACTTACAGATAACCTAATACCGGGAAAACCTTTTTCACGACGAGAAATAATCTCACCATCTCCGGCCAACGAAGACTTCAGTTGTTTCCCTTTGTCACCAATGCGAACTTCATTACTATCAGATTTACGTTTCAAAGTTCTCGAATCTTCAGCCTCTCCAACACCTTCATCTGGTAAGTATGGTGAAATTAACAACTCTCCAGAAAAAACTAGGGCAAACAAATGGAAAATGTCCCCACACTGCAAATCCGCAGTGAGATCAGTCCCCTCTTCCATCAGATCTTTTTCTTTTTCATGGAGCCAGCTATCAAACTTATCAGCCCGTTTTCCAGTATTAATTGGAAAGGGAGATGAAGAAATACTTTGCAGGAACTGTGGAGAAAGTACAAAGGGATTATCTCCAATACCTCCAACCTGCCCAAGATAGAAAGTACAAACGTAAGAGAGCAAAACACATGTAGAAAGCATTTATATTAGGTTGATAGAATTGCCAAGAAAATATCTACAGGTGAATCATGAATGAAGTAATTAACTGAAACTATGAGAGGGAGAGGGAGAGAGAGAGAGAGAGAGAGAGAGAGAGAGAGAGAGATGAGTGATGCTCAAGATTTAACCCTAAAAGTGAGCTTGAGTCACCATTCAACAAATAACCCTTTCAACCATGATATCTCATTCAAACCTTAACTAGAATGAAAAAAATTCCACACATTATTTTAATTTACTGATCTTTGTTTTGGTGGAGGCAAATACATAAGATATATGAACCATATAGGTCATGAATAAACCAATCAAATTACCTCATGTTTACAAGAACTTAGAAATAGGAAAACTAAAAAAGTAAAATGGAAATTAAAAATCTTTTTGCTGTATATTCATTTCTTTATTCAAATTTGGAGAATGTCCAATGCTTAAGACTGATACCCAAATGCAAACCCCATCACAAACCCAGCAGTATATCAAAGAATTGGATGAACAGAATTTTACCATAATTTTCTTCTCTCTAAGATAGTTAAAGGCAGCAAAAAGATCATGCTCAGAATAGCGCCGTAATGTTTCCGCAAGCAACTTTGGCACCTCTGGAGCTGTTGAGGTGCTCAGGAAGACAAGCTTAAATAGCTCTGCCGCATTGGAAACTGCTAATGATTCATGTGCCCTTCTACTAACACCAATCCCTTCATTCAAAAGCTTACTATACTTTCGAGGAAGGCGATGACGCCTTGATATCTGAGGATAAAATTTATTCCCACCACCATGGTTGTGAATTTCCTCATTAGGAATGAGAGATGGAACTAGTTCAGTTCCCGAGGGATTCTGCATATGGAAAGATTAACAATTTAAAAATATTAAACCAACATCATCAAATCCTCAAATGCATGAAACTAAATTCTGATGATGATGCATCAGCAGATACCTAGAGCCACATTACAGAGAGATACTGCGATACTACAGAATATAATGAAAAAATGAACATAACAACAACCTCAGATGTATGTCCAACCACAATTGATGACATCTGAATTAAAAGAGACGACTCCTATAAATGAACTATGAAACCATGAGAGACAATAGAGATTATCTTTCACCAATGAAATGTATAAAATCTCCCAAGTCATCTCCCATCTAAATAAAATGAACAAAATCAAACCAGTAAATACTTGAACTGTAGCTCCCCAAACACCGAGCTTGCTGATTGACTTACTCAAGCCTCACTTAAGTCATGACAGAAACAAATCACCATGCATGATTTTATTTATTTATTTTTATCGGCAACAATAGAAAGAGAAAATTATTAATAAAGAAAAGGATTACAAGAAAGGCGGGGGACAATAAGTTCTCCAAAAAGGAAAAAAAAAAAAAAGTAAGCAAAGCCTCAAGCTGTCACATATTGCCCTGCAATCACTTTGATTTCACACAAAAAAAGTGGGATTCCCTCAAAAAGAAAGGACAATAAATGATAATTGACCCATAGTTCAACTGTAAAAGGAATTTGTGACTTACATGTCCTTCAGCATCTAAATATGACCATTCCTCTGCTCCAGAACCACCTCTTTTAGATGCATCCAGTTTAGCCATCCATTTGCAACGGATAACCTCATCAAGGGCTTTCTTAATATTTTCATCATTAAAATCGTCCCACCTTTCCTCAAAACCCAACTCTTCATTACATTCAACACTACTAGAGAAATTCTTGTGACAATCTTTCCCAAACAAGGAATCCCGAACTATCACGCTGTAATCACCATGGTTTAACGATTTGTTTTGCAATCTTTCAAGATGTTTGGCATATCGTTCGCTAAGCATGTTACAAAGTCTCATCACAGAACTTCTAAACTTTGAATCACTGTTCAGTAATGCCATTCTTCTTCTGCAGGCATCAGGAGGCGCTGGAAGATCCAGAAGTGAAGACCAATCTGTGCGGTGAAATTTTGCCCCAAGAGCAGCACGATATCTTACGTACTCCATCACCAATTGCCTGAGAGATGAAATCATTTATGTGAAACATAGGGCTAAAAACATACTTCATACAAAGAATTCAGACTGTAAAAAGAACTGAACGTATTGTCAAGTAGACCACAGACATTCCAAATGTAACACCCCAGATTTACATGTCTCATTATGTCTACGGATCGTTATACTTTTCATGTATTATCCTGCTAATAAATATAGGAATTTTTGAGTAAAATTTGAACATGTGCTGTTTCACTTGGTTCAAAAATCTTCTTACATTGGTGTGCATCCTTCAACAAAAATGTGCATGTGTGAATATTTGAATTTTAATGTTCTTATGGAAGTTGGAATTAACACATGAAATTTTAGAGAATAAAGTATGGAGTCCGCACGGATAAGATTGTTAGAATGTGTTAGAATATTTCCTATTTTATTCTTATGTATATTCAGTATCCTTATTTTATGCCTTAGGACACTCCTGTAATTATGGTGATGATTTAATATAAAAGGGGATGAGATACCACTCATACCTCTAACCTTTTTTCTCCTCAAAATTGACATGGTATCAGAGCCATTCTAAAACCCTAGAAACCAGAACCCACCAACCACCATCACACCACCACACCAGCCGCCGACCCCCTAGGGTTCCGCCAGCACCAGTCACAACCTTGTAGGGCTCCAACAGTCCTCACCTCAGCCTCCTAGGGCTTCGACAGCACCCTATAGGCTCGTCAGAGCTTCCTTTTTTCGGTGCCCAGGCTTGTCGGTAGGCTTTGAGGTGGGATCGGGGGTGTTTTTCTCCCTCCGCAGACTGTCGATAGTCTCTCAGGAGCTCTGGTTCAATCGGCGATCACCTCGTTGTCTGTCTTCTCTCTGGTTCAGTCGTCTCTCTCTTGGTCTGGTTGCATTAACGTCATTAATTTGTGTCCTTGGTGCTTAGTCTGTTTATTCATGTAATTCTCTACTTATTCTGTTTTCTGTCTTCTTCTTCTTCTTCCAAAAAAAAAAAAAAAAAAAAAAAAGAGGTAAAAAAAAATGTTCTCTAAAATTCTTTTTGTTCTGTTTGGTATGTTCTCCCATCTTCTGGGTTTGTGATTAGACTGGTGTTTGTTGTGAGGGTTTCTTAGTAGAGTATTCATGGCGGAATTGACTAGTAAATCTACTACTATGACTGATTCCCTCAATACTGGCCAAAAAATCACCACCTCTCTCTTTAATAGTCAGAATTATTTAACGTGGTCGCAGAGTTTGACTATTTTTTTGAAGAGCAAAAGGAAGCTGGGATATGTTAATGGGCGCATTCAGGCCCCCAATACCACAAATTTGGGTTATGATCAGTGGAAGATTACCAATTCTCTTATCATGGGCTAGTTGATTCATTCTATGGTTCCAGAGATTGGTGAGGGATACTTGTCTATGGACACAGTACAAGATATTTGGGAGGCTGTGGCCACTACGTATTCCCGCAAAGGCAATTTTTCACAGACTTTTGAGTTGTGACACTCCATTGACCAGTCCGTCCAGGGTGAGATGACTATCCTCCAGTATTTTACTTTCCTTAGCAATGGGTGGAAGAGACTTGATCATCTTCAGGACTACAAGCCTATCTGTCCCACTGATTCTGCTGGGTATTGAAAATTTGTTGAGCAAGTGCAGGTCTTCAAGTGTTTGGAAGGTCTAAATGTGGAGTTTGATCATGTTAGGAGTCGTGTGCTTAGTATGGATGTATTTCCTTCTCTCCAAGAAGTGTTTGCTTATGTGCAGAATAAGGAGAGTCATCGCTTTGCTATACTTCCGTTTGTCTCTTCTGATCGATCTGCCTTAGTTTCTGCACCCTCTCGAGATGGGGATCGTGGTTCTCGTTCTCCTTCTGAGAAGGATACCCTCTTCTGTAATTATTGTCGTCACCCTCGCCACACCCTTGAGACTTGTTGGAAGTTGCATGGGCCGCCATCTGGGGGTCGTGGCGATCGTTCTGGTTCTTGAGGGGGTCGTTTTGGTCCGTTTAGAGGCCGAGAGCCCAATGCCCGAACCCATCATTCTGATACAGTTGAGCCACAATCCCCCGCTCCAATTATTTCCTCTGCCGATATCTCTGGGTTTTCTACTTCTGAGTTGAAGATTGCTCTTCGCCACTTGCTAGACCGTCTGGCATCTAATTCATCTTCAGGTAACTTTGCCCATTCAAGTGACTTAGCTTCTTCTACCAGTGCTTTCCTATCTCATCAAACATTGCCTTGGATTATCGATTCTGGTGCTTCTGACCATATGTCTGGGTCTTCTGATTTGTTCTCCGTATATACCCTTTCTTCAGGACAGGATAAAGTTCGAATTACTGATGGTACCATTTCTTCTGTGTCTGGGAAATGTTTAATTTGTGCCACTATTCCCTTTCTTTGTCTTCTGTATTACATGTTCCCAATTTTAGTGTTAATCTTTTATCTTTGAGTCGTATTACTCGGGACTTAAATTGTAGTGTGACATTTTTCCTGATCATTGTTTGTTTCAGGACCTTACCACGAGGGCGATGATTGGCATTGGTAGACACAAGAATGGTCTCTATATCCTCGATCAAGCAGATAGGCTAGCTCATTCATCCATTCAGTTACCATCTACCGAAGCAGACCTATGGCTGTGGCACCGTCGTCATGGGCATCCATCTTTTTTGTTACTTACGCATTTTTTTCCTTCAGTTTTTTTGAAAAATAATGTTTCTAAGTTTCACTGAGAGTCGTGTCAACTTGGAAAACGCCACAGAGCGTCTTTTACTCCTTCTATTAGTAAAAGTTTAATTCATTTTTCATTGATTCATTCTGATGTATGGAGTCCCTCTCGTTTTGTGTCTTTAAAGGGTCAACGATTGTTTGTCACATTTATTGATAATTGTTCTAAGACCACCTGGGTGTATCTTATGAAGGACAAATGTGAGATTTTTTTTGTATTTCAAAATTTTCATAAAATGATTTGCACTCAATTTAGGGCGGTTGTCAAAATTCTACATTCTGATAATAGGGGAGAATACATTGACTCTGGCCTTGCCAGCTATTTTGCCACTCATGGTATAATTCATCAAATTTTTTATACCAATACCTCTCAACAGAATGGTGTTGCAGAGCGTAAAAACCGCCATCCTTTTGATATTGCGCGTTGTCTGTCCTTTGAAATGCGTGTTCCTAGATCATATTGGAGGGGAAGCTATTCTCACTGTAGCCTTCCTCATCAATCGTCTGCCTACCTAAGTTCTCAACAAACACACTCCTTTTCAAGTTTTGTTAGGGTCCCACTTTTCTGGTTTCTCCATTCCTCCCAAAACCTTTGGGTGTGTGCTTTGTTCATAACCATTCTCCTACCTGTGGTAAGATGGCTCCTAGGTCTATTCGATGTGCCTTCCTAGGTTACTCTGTTGCCCAAAAGGGCTACAAGTGTTATCATCCCCCTTCTCAGAAATAGTTTCTCTATGGATGTGTCTTTCTTTGAGTCTCAGCCCTACTTTCTATCCACCCTAGTGTCCCAGTCATCCCTTCAGGGGAAGCCTTGGTGTCAAGCGATTCCTGTTAAAATATAGAATGTTATAATATAGAAACATTTCCTATTTCATTCTTTTGTATATTTAGTATCTTTATTTATGCCATAGAATACTCCTGTAATTATGCCAATGAGTTAACATAAAAGAGGGTAAGATATCACTCATACCTCTAACTTTTCTCTTCTCTAAATTTACATGGTATCAGAGCCACAATAAGAGGAACCTACCACCTTGTCTGAGTTCGTCGCACCCCACCCAACGCAGCCGAAAGTCAGGCGACTCTCCTATGGCAGTCGCAGCCTCTGTCGACAGCCTTAGCTTGCTTCTCTAGGCCTGTCGACAGCACTTGGTTCGTCGCCTAGTGTCATCATGGTCACCTGGTTGGTCGCTTAGTGCTGGTTGATCGACTGGTGCTTTTCTGGCCCTCTGGTTGGTCGTCGGGTTTTGTCTTCTTTCTTTCTTCTCTCTTTATTCTCTGTTTGTCCTTGTTTTCTTCAAAAAGAATGTTAAAACCTATCACCTACTTCACCCACTAAACCTAACCCACTACACCACTACCACCTCACCTACTCCACTAAACCCACTACACCACTACCACCTCCACTTCACCTACTCCACCTACCACCTACTACCACCTACTCTTCTATATATAGGAATCATTGTAGCATTTAATAATTCAACAATTACAAACATCAATCAATAATACAATTCTCTTTTTCTCTTTATACATTAAATTTCTACATGGTATCAGAGCAAGGTTAAGCACTTAGTATTTTTCGCTTCACCGGCGGGCGGCAACCTCGCCTTGGCCGTCCGCCGGACCTCAACCTAATCTGCTAAAATTTTTCTACACATACCTTGAAATTTCCTTTCTGAGTGCACTACTGTTCAGTCACCGGAGACCACCACCGCTTGCACGTCGATGTCCCTTTGCCAAAGCTCCGTCGCGACACCGGCCTTCCTTGCGTCTGGTTTCAATCCCCTGCTATTCCAAGCCACAAAATAGGGCACGACTTTTGAGGGCTCGATATCTATATCCATGTATATCTTTTGGGCAGTCTATATACACACTCATACAGTGTCTTCTACACCGGTAACATGGTACAAGGGCCCAACCCTTCTTGATGCCCTCGACATGATTACAGAGCCCAAGAGGCCATCAGACAAGCCTCTTCGTCTCCCACTTCAGGATGTCTACAAGATTGGCGGTATTGGTAATTTGGCCCACTTTTTTGATCAACACCAGCATATAGTTTCAAAGAGATAACTATATTATATAATTTTTTCTATTTTAAAATATTTTTCCACCGTCCAAACCTTTTTTTTTATCTTATATATATAAAAAATTGGATGGAACTCACGTGGGTGCTACTTTTTCTTTTTCTTCTTTCCACAGCCCAACTTTTCCTTGAACCTCAATTTTTTATTATTAAAAATAAAAAAAATAAAAAAAAAATTCATTCCATCTAATTTTTCTGCTCAGTCTTGTACCTTCAAGCCATTCGGATTTGCACAATACACTCATTTTATTTCTATCGGGATTTCGCCCTGATCACAATTTTACACCAAAAAAAAAAAAAAAAAAAAAAAAAAAAACAACAAACCCAAATAACCACATCCACAGGCGGGATTTTTCTTCTCTACTCTGCCGCCGGTCTCTTCTTCTTGCCTCCGTCCTGAGCGGCCCTTGCCGGTGCTGCCTCCGTGTTTTCCACGCCGCCCAGCACGTTCACTCCCCCATACTCCTCCACTGCAGCATATGGCGGACCTCCAAATCGGAACATCACGGTGGCCTTCCGCTTCAGCTCCTTATTTTCCGCCTTTAGCACACTTATCTCTGCTCGCGCATCCTTATACATGCGCTGGAGCATAGCCAGTTGGGCGTTTAACTGCTGCACCTCATTTGTCCTACTCTGCAGCCGGTGCGACAAGTTTGTGACCGCAGTCATGGTTTCCACACATGACTTCAATGTATACTGATTGGCTTCCACATCCGATTGCACTGCCATTTTTTGCTCCACCGACCGCATCGGAAAGTTCAACGGAGCAAAACCAGAGGTGTTTGGTTGAGGTTCACGGGCCACCGCACCTGTTATCTCTCCTGTTGACTCGTTGAGGTCGGGAAAGAGAGTGAGCAGACCACGGGAAGATGAGGCCATGTTCTGGGTAGCTGAACGGGAAGAAGAGGCCATGTTTTTTGGGTTGCTGAGTGTTTCCGAGAAGGGTTGGATACAGAGTATTTACAGATTGTTTCAGAATGACAAGTTCAGAGGTTTCAGTCTGGTTTGGTTTCCTCCGCCTCCGCATTGGTTTATATTGACACTGACGACGCGGCCGACACGCCGCTCTGTCGCTCACGTGCCTCGCCGCGTCTCGGGCTCACCTTTTGATGGCTCGACGCTTTCTGTCGGGCACGACTTTTGATGAAGTGGGCGCGCCTTTTGAGGGCGCAACTTTTGATGGCACGCCTTTTTATGGATTGGGCACGCATTTTGATGGCACGTTTTTTTATGGATTGGGCACGCCTTTTGATGGCACGCCTTTTTGAAAAATTAGGCACACCTTTTGAGGGTGCGACTTTTTAAGGGTCCGACAAGACTCTGTAAACTGTCCCGACATTGATTCCGGTTAGCTCCTTCATGGGTCCGACAAGACTCTGTAAACTGTCCCTACATTGATTCCGGTTAGCTCCTTTATGGGTCCGACAAGACTCTGTAAACTGTCCCGACATTGATTCCGGTTAGTTTCTACAAGGGTCCAGCAAGACTCCGTAAACTGTCTTCTACAACGGTCCGACATGACCCCATAAACTGTCTTCTACATCGGTCCGACACGAGCCAGTGTCTTCTACATCGGTCTTCTACAACGGTCTGACACGACCATACAGTGTCTCCTATCCTCTTTTATTTTTTATGTATTTTCTTGTTTTGTTACTCTCTCCAAACTCAAGTTGGTTAGTTCCTATCCCCCTTGAGTTTGCGGGGGGCTGTTAAAACCTATCACCTACTTCACCCACTAAACCTAACCCACTACACCACTACCACCTCACCTACTCCACTAAACCCACTACACCACTACCACCTCCACTTCACCTACTCCACCTACCACCTACTACCACCTACTCTTCTATATATAGGAATCATTGTAGCATTTAATAATTCAACAATTACAAACATCAATCAATAATACAATTCTCTTTTTCTCTTTATACATTAAATTTCTACAAAGAACAACAACACACACATACACACCAAAATAAAAAACCAAAATCTTAATTTTATGATTTTCTAGTTTCTATTGTGCTTGTTCCTCCACCATCTTCCGAGTTTGTAATTGGTCTTGAGTTTGAGGGTTGCTTAGTAGAATATTCATGGCAGATTGCACTAGTGAGAGTCAACAACTTCTCAACTGCTTAAGAGCAAGAATTCCGTTATACCTTCTACTATGACTGATAATCTTAACCCTAGCCTTAAAATCACCACTTCTGTAGTCAATGGTTAGAACTATCTAGCGTGGTCACAGAATCGAACTTTTTTCTTGAAGAGCAGAGGGAAGATGGGCTATGTCAATGGCAGGATACAGGCACCCACCACTACGGACCCAAGTTATGATCAATGGGAGATCACCAACTCCCTCATTATGGGTTGGTTGATACATTCTATGGTCCCAAAAATCGGAGAGGGCTATCTCTCTATAGACACTGCACAGGATATTTGGGAGGCAGTGACTACCACTTACTCCCGGAAGGGGAACTTCTCCCAGACTTTTGAGTTGCATCGCTCCATTGAAAGGTCGGTACAAGGTGAGATGACTATCCTTTAGCATTTTACCTTCCTTAACAATAGGTGGAAGCGACTTGATCACCTTCAAGATTACAAACCTGTCTGTCCCACTAATTCTGTTGCTTACCGGAAGTGAGCGAGTCTTCAAGTTCTTGGAAGGTCTAAATTTGGAATATGATCCGGTTCCGAGCAGAGTACTTGGCATGGATGTGCTTCCTTCTCTTCAAGAAGCCTTTGCTTTTATGCAAAATGAGGAGAGTTGTCGTTCTACTATGCGTCCGGCTACCTCTTCTAACCAATCTGCCCTGGTTTCTGCACCCTCTAGAGATGGGGATCGTGGCTCCCGTCCTCCTTCTGAGAAGGATACGCTCTTTTGTGACTACTGTCGTCGCCCTCGCTATACCTGTGAGACTTGTTGGAAGTTCCATGGGCCGCCATCTGGGGGTCGTGGAGATCGTTCTGGTCCTCGTACGGGTCGCTCCGGTCAGTCTAGAAGGCAAGGGCCCAATGCTTGAACCCATCATTCTGATACAGTTGAGCCACAGCCCCAGCTCTGGATGTTTCTTCTGCTAATATCTTTGGTACTTTTGAGTTGAAGGTTGCTCTTCGCCACTTGCTAGACCGTCGGGCATCTAGTTCTTCTTTAAGTAACTTTGCCCATTCAGGTAATTTAGCGTTTTCTCCAAGTGCTTTCCTATCTTATCAAGCATTACCTTGGATTATCGATTCTGGTGCTTCAAACCATATGTCTGGGTCTTCTGATTTGTTCTCAGCATATACCCCTTCTTCAGGCCAGGATAAAGTTCGTATTGCTGATGGTACCATTTCTTCTGTGTCTGGGAAAGGTTTAATTCATGCCACTACTTCCCCCTTCCTTTGTCTTATGTACTATATGTTCCCAATTTTAGTGTTAATCTTTTATCTTTGAGTCGTATTACTCGGGACTTAAATTGTAGTATGACCTTTTTTCCTGATTGTTGTTTGTTTCAGGACCTTATCACGAGGAAGATGATTGGCAGTGGTAGAAACGAGAATGGTCTCTATATCCTGGATCAAGCAGGTAAGCTGGCTCATTCCTCCATTCAATTACCATCTACCAAGGAAGACTTATAGCTGTGGCACCGTCGTCTTGGGCATCCATCTTTTTTTTTACTTAAGCATCTTTTTCCTTCAGTTTTTTTGAAACATAATGTTTCTGAGTTCCATTGTGAGTTGTGTCAACTTGGCAAATAACACAGAGCTTCTTTTGCTCCTTCTATTAATAAAAGTTTAGTTCCTTTTTCATTGATCCATTCTGATGTATGGGATCCCTCTCGTTTTGTATCTTTAAAGGGTCAAAGATGGTTTGTCACCTTTATTGATGATTGTTCTAGGACCACCTGGGTATGTCTTATGAAGGATAAATGTGACGTTTTTTTCTGTGCTTCAAAATTTTCATAGTTTGGGGCCGTTGTCAAAATTTTGCGTCCTGATAATGGGGGGGGGGGGAATATATCGACTCCGGCCTTGCCAGCTATTTTGACACTCATGGTATTATTCACCAAACTTCTTGTACCAATACCCCTCAACAGAATGGAGTTGCAAAGCATAAAAACCGCCATCTTCTTGATTTTACGCGTTGTCTAACCATTGAAATGCCTGTTCCTCGCTCCTATTGAGGGAAGTTGTTCTTACGACAACCTTCCTCATCAATCGTCTGCCTACCCAAGTTCTTCACAAACACACTCCTCTTCAGGTTTTGTTAAGGTCCCCCCCTCTTCTAGTTTCTCTATTCCTCCCAAAACCTTTGGGTGTGTGTGCTCTGTTCATAACCATTCTCCTACCCGTGGTAAGTTAGATCCTAGGTCTCTTCGCTGTCTCTTCCTAGGTTACTCTGCCACTCAAAAGGGCTACAAGTGTTATCATCCACCCTCTCGGAAATAGTTTGTCTCTATGGATGTGTCTTTCTTTGAGTCTCAGTCCTACTTCCTGTCCTCACCGGTGCCCCAGTCATCCCTTTAGGGGGAGCCTTGGTGTGAAGCGATTCCTGTATCACTCCCATCAGTGATTAAGCAGGATGTCAAGGGTGACTCAACTATTGAGACTGTTGAGCCTGAATCTGAAACAACAGTGAAAGATGGCAAAGTTTATGTTAGGGACAAAGATAGAAAACAAGTTATTTGGGTACAAAAGACCAATTCGGAGTCTCCACTACTATCTTCTCCTTCTGATAAGTGTCTAAACTTTTGCTGATGAAACTCCAGGCAACTCTATTCTTTCTGGTTTAGATGTTCCCATTACTAATAGAAAGAGGGTTAAGTCGTGTACTCAACATCCTATTTCTCATTTTGTCTCTTATACGAATCTGTCTTCTTCTTATAAAGTTTTCCTGTCTAAAGTTTTTTCTGTGAGTCTTCCTTTTAATTTTCAGGATGCTCTTTCTACTTCTGAGTGGAAGCATGCCATGATGGAAGAGATGAGAGCTCTTGCTAAAAATGGCACTCGGGAATTGGTTGAGTTACCTAAGGGCAAACAACCTATTGGATGTAAGTGGGTGTACACTGTGAAGCACAAAGTCGATGATTCAATTGAATGTTACAAGGCAAGATTGGTGGCCAAGGGCTTTACGCAGACTTATGGAGTAGACTATCAGGAGACATTTGCACCTGTTGCTAAGATGAACTCTGTCAGAGTCCTTCTCTCCCTTGCCTCTAATCTCGACTGGCCTCTTCATCAATTTGATGTAAAGAATGTTTTCCTCCATGATGATTTGGAAGAAGTGTACATGGACCTTCCCCCCGGCTTTGAAGATGTTAAAACCAAAGGAAAAGTGTGCCGACTACGCAAGTCACTTTATGGACTTAAATAGTCTCCTAGGGTTTGGTTTGAGAGATTTACTCAGGCCATGCTGCGATATGATTTCAAACAGAGTCAAGCTGACCATACTTTGTTTCCTCCCATGGTAAGATGACGGCTCTTATTGTCTATGTCGATGATATTGTACTCACCAGAGATGATGTTGAGGAGGTTCCTTGGTTAAAGGAATATTTGGATAATGAGTTTGAAATCAAAGACTTAGGCAGCTTGAAGTACTTTCTAGGTATTGAGGTTGCTCGGTCCAAAGATTGTATCTTCATATGTTAAAGAAAGTATGTGCTTGATTTGCTAAGAGAAAGTGGAATGCTTGGCAATAAAGCTTGTGATACACCACAAGAGCCTGGGCTGAAGCTTAGTGAAGATCAAGGAGGCGAGCTTGTAGCTAGGGGAAGGCACCAGAGGCCAGTGGATAAGCTTATTTACTTATCTCATTCGCGTCCTAACATTGCTATTGCGGTGAGTATGGTTAGTCAGTTTATGTATGCTCCACGTGCAAGTTACTTAGAGGCAGTTATGCGGATTCTGCAGTACTTGAAGTCTTCTCCAGGAAAAGGTCTCTATTTCTCCAAACATGGTCATCTGAGTGTGGAGGCATATACAGATGTTGATTGGGCTGGCTCAGTCACTGATAAACGGTCAACCTCTGGCTATTGTACTTTTGTTGGAGGAAATCTAGTAACTTGGAGAAGCAAGAAACAAAATGTAGTTACATGGTCCAGTGCAGAGGCTGAATTCAGAGCTATAGGCTCAGGCTGTGTGTGAGCTCTTATGGATTCGATTATTTTTTAGGGATTTGGGGATTCATCAGACAGATTCAATGAGGCTATACTGTGACAACAAGACAGCCATCAATATAGCTCACAATCCGGTTCAGCAGGGCAGAACCAAGCATGTGAAGATTGATAGGCATTTTATCAAGGAAAAGCTCACTAGTGGCATTATATGTACTCCATTCGTGAGGTCTAGGGACCAACTGGCTGATGTTCTCACCAAAGGCTTAGGAAATAAATCATTTTGTGACATTCACAACAAGCTAGGCATGAGAGATATCTTCGCACCAGCTTGAGGTGGAGTGTTAGAATATAGAATGTTAGAATATAGAAATATTTTCTATTTCATTCTTTTGTATATTTAGTATCTTTATTTATGCCTTAGAATGCTCCTGTAATTATGCCAATGAGTTAATATACAAGACGGTGAGATATCACACATACCTCTAACTAAACTTTTCTCTTCTCTAAATTTACACTGTATCACTACCATCAGTGATTAAGCAGGTTGACAATGTTAATGGTGACCTAGCTATTGAGAATGTTGAGTCTGACTCCGCAGTGAAAAATGTTGAGTCTGACTCTGCAGTGAAAAATGTTAAGTCTAAATCCACAGTGAAAAACGGCAAAGTTTATGACAGGGACAAGAATAGAAAAAAAGTTACTTGGGTACAAGAGACCGATTCGGATTCTCCACTGCTATTTTCTCCTTCTAATGAGTGTCCAGAATCCTCTTCTTCTGATGAAACTCCAGATAACTCTATTCTGTCTGATCTCGATGTTCCCATTGCTAAAAGGAAGGGGGTTAAGTCTTGTACTCAACATCTTATTTCTCATTTTGTCTCCTACACTAATCTGTCTTCTTCCTATAAAGCTTTCCTGTCTAAAATATCTTCGGTGAGTCTTCCTTCTAATTTTCAGGATGTTCTTTCTACTCCTGAGTGGAAGCATGCCAAGATGGAGGAGATGAGAGCCCTTGCTAAAAATAGCACTTGGAAATTAGCTGAGTTACCTAAGGGCAAATGACATGTTGGATGTAAGTGGGTGTACACCGTGAAGCACAAAGCCGATGGTTCAATTGAACGTTACAAGGCAAGATTGGTGGCCAAAGGCTTTACACAGATTTATGGAGTAGACTACCAGGAGACATTTGCTCCTGTTGCTAAGATGAACTCTATCAGGGTCCTCTCCCTTGCCTCTAATCTTGACTGGCCTCTCCATCAATTTGATGTGAAGAATGTTTTTCTTCATGGAGATTTGGAAGAAGAAGAAGTGTACATGGACATTTTCCCAGGCTTTGAGGATGTTAAAACCAAAGGAAAAGTGTGCCGACTACGCAAGACACTTTATGGACTCAATCAGTATCCTAGGACTTGATTTGAGAGGTTTACTCAGGCCATGCTGCGATATGGTTTCAAACAGAGTCAAACTGATCATACTTTGTTCATGAAACACTCATCACATGGTAAGACGACAACTCTTATTGTTTATGTGGATGATATTGTACTCACAGGGGATGATGTTGAGGAGGTTCCTTAGTTAAAGGAGAATTTGGCCACTGATTTTGAAATCAAAGATTTAAACAGCTTGAAGTACTTTCTAGGTATAGGGGTTGCTCAATCCAAAGATGGCATCTTCATATATCAAAGAAAGTATGTGATTGTCTTGCTAAAAGAAATTGAGATGCTTGGAAGTAAAGCCTGTGATACACCACTAGAGCCTAGACTGAAGCTTAGTGAGGATCAAGGAGGCGAGCTTGTAAACAAGGAAGGTACTAGAGGATAGTCGGTAAGCTTATCTCCTTATCCCATTTGTGTCCTGACATTGCTATTGCAGTGAGTATGCTTAACCAGTTTATGCATGCTCCACGTGCAATTCACTTAGAGGCAGTTATGTGGATTCTGAGGTACTTGAAGTCTTCTCCGAAAAAGGGTCTCTATTTCTCAAAACATGGTCATCTTAGTGTGGAGGCATATACGGATGTTGATTAGGCTGGATCAGTCACTGATAGAAGGTCAACCTCTGGTTATTGTACCTTTGTAGGAGGAAATCTAGTTACTTGGAGAAACAAGAAACAGAATGTAGTGGCAAGGTCCAATGTAGAGGTTGAATTTAGAGCTATAGCTCAGGGTATGTGTGAGCTATTATGGATTAGACTATTTTTGAGGAATTTGGGGATTCATCTGACAGATTCTATGAGGCTATACTGTGACAATACAACAACCATCAATATAGCTCACAATTCAGTTCAGCATGACAGGACCAAACATGTGGAGATTGATAGGCATTTTATCCAGGAAAAGCTCACTAGTGGCATTATATGTACACCATTCGTGAGGTCTGGGGACCAACGGGCAGATGTTCTCACCAAAGGATTAGGGAATAAACCATTCCGTGACATTCTTAATAAGCTGGGCATGGGAGATATCTTTGCACCAGCTTGAGGGGGAGTGTTAGAATGTATTAGAATATTTCCTATTTTATTCTTATGTACATTCAGTATCCTTATTTTATGCCTTAGGGCACTCCTGTAATTATGGTGATGATTTAATATAAATGGGGATGAGATACCACTCATACCTTTAACCTTTTTTCTCCTCAAAATTGACAAAGATCTTGTTTAGTTTGACCTACATTTTATAGCACAAAGTTTAGATAATTTGAGTATTTAGCAAACATGACCTAACCTTTGCCATAATTTGCACAAAGTAGCTGCCTTCAGGTTCAAACCCACAACCTCAAGATTAATAGATCGTTATCTATTGAAGAAAAAAAAAAAAAAAAAATTCTGGTACCTTTCGGCCTTTTCTGTCCATGAAAACTTTCTTTGACGTGTTGGTTTCATCCTTGAAAGGGCACACTCGTGAATAAAAGAACGATGCTCCGCTTCTTCATTTGACTCTGCCTCTTCTATTGCCTCCATGTGATCTTCATCTTGACATGATTCTAAATTACTGTTATGCTCTCCCAAAGAAGCTGAGAATAAATTTTGTTCTTCTGTGAACTGATTATCAGCATCAGATAATCTAACACACCTCTGCCCACTTGAGTGCCTATCTGCAGTGTGAGCTTTTCTATGCCTTGATGACCTTCCTTCTGAGGTTTTTTTTCTATTCCGTGAAGATGAAACACGTCTTTTCTTAAGCGGCTGAAAGTCCTCCCCTTCTACATTTAAATCTCTTTGATATCTTGTAAGACGGTGTTGCCGCTTATCATAATAGACACGAAGCACCTGCAAGTGACATTTTCCCATGTGGCTTAGAAAAACTAACTGAGCCAACACTAATCATTTTAAGCCCAAATCATTTTTCTTAACAAAATAATAAATAAATAAAAAGGTAAATATCTTAAAACACCTTGAAGAGAAAAGGGTGTGTAAACAATTAATAAGCATAGAGGTATTTTACAATGCAGTTCAAACGAGCTAAACACTGTAATAACGATAATAACAACTTAATTAAACTCACAATGCTTTAATCAAAGAAAATTAGGGTGCCACGTAAAAGGGGGCTTCATCAAAAGACACAAAGGGGAAACCCAAACTTTAAGGTTAACATCGAGTGCATGCAAGATTAATAAAAGTGATGCGAGATTAAAATTGAGTGGCTCAAGGCAAAGGAGATCTAGCACAGGGAGTGCTGACCGTGAATTCAGCAAGAGGGACTTAGATCCGTGGGATGTTGATTCATCTAAAGGATTGTAAGCAACTCTTGTAATCACTCATTGTTTATATTATTTAATTCTCCAACATTGTGCATGTGGTTTTTTTTTTTCTCAATTGAAGTTTTCCATGTTAAAATTGCTGGTCTCATGTGAGTTTTCTTGATTACTTGCTATTGCAATTTTGAAGAAGGAATAGTTCATATATAGAACTTGGCTAGTTGTTCTTAATTGGCTCTGAGTACATTTGATTAAGTTATATACTTTGTTGGTTGTGTTGATCTCTTAGCAAATCCATATTTGAAGTTCATTTGGAATGTCAAAGCCTGTTCCTCAATAAATACAATATATTTTAGTTATTCTGTGATTTTGATGGCGGGCAATGTTAAATCACCACTAGTCCCAAAAGCTTAAGTTATCAGCAAAGGGGATCAACAATACATATCAAGCTCTCCAACACCCTCCCTCAAACGCAACCTCATCTTGCACATGGAGATGCAAACATACAAACATGTAGAGAAACAGAATACAAAAGGAAAATAAATATAAATGGAGAGACTTTTCTTTTGGCCTAACCTCTGATACGATGTTAGATCACTACTAGTCCCAAAATTTAAGCTGTTAGGAAAGGGGCCCAACAATGCATATCAAACTCTCCAACAAGCAATAGTAATAATACTTGCATGACATGTTTCTACAATAATAATCAATGGAAAAGGTTGTATTAAAGAATAGAAAAAGATTAAGCGCCATTCTCAAATTCAGACTGCAGCCTTTTTCTCCAATAATGCCAGTGATCTTTCACCCACACCCACACCCACACCCACACCCACACCCACACACATAAGCTGGCATGCTCTCCAATTGCAACCATGAAGAGCAACTGTTAAGGGGGGTTCAAGTTTATTGCGGTGAAGAAACATCTAAAATGACAATAACGAAGGGTCGTCATTTTTTCGAAGCTGCTTCACCAACATAATTTAAGAGTGTAATTCTCACATTCTGAGCTCAATATATGCAAAGCGGAATTGATCAAACAGCCTCATTTATGATGACACTTCAGATTCTACAATTTGCTAATTTCCTAGTATCCTATTATTATCAGACTATAGGTAATAGAGCTGGGGGGTTTTCTTTCGTTTTTTTGTGGCAAAGGGGGGAGAGGGCATACATATAATTATCCCTAAATGTCCAAAGGCAATTTCAGATATTAAAAGTCAAAGCTATCCAATTAATCAATACATTGATATATTAGGGTAAACCCCCAAAGCCAATTAACTGACTGCACTAATAGATCATGTCAACATAATTATTGCAAGGTGATTGCAACCTGTTGAATGACTATTATAGTTTCACCAAACAAAAAACAGAAACATGTTAAGCAAACTGAAACAGAAACTCACCTGCTCTAATGTCAAATTAAGATCATTTGCAATCTTCTCACACTCTTTAAATGAAAGTTTTTTATTTGGGTCATCATTCACAACACGCTTGAGAAGCTCGGCACGTTGATCTGCTGTCATTACTCGAACCGAGGCCCATGATCGGAAAAAAAATACCTGAATAAAATATTGTTATGATTCTTCACACTTAAGCAAAAGAAACAAAAGAAAATTAAGGGAAGAGAGATACTTGGTGCAAATCATTATTTTGAACATATATATGTTAGAATAGGAATTAAGTTAGAATAGGAAATACGTGATTTTGTGATTGTGTTTCCTTATATTATGCCTTATGACATTCTTGTAATTACTCAGTATTATCAATATAAAAGGGAATGAAGTCTACCTCATTCCCTAACTCTTTCTTTTCTCTAAACCTACATGGTATCAGAGCCTCATCAGGAGGTACCTAAAGTCAATCATAACCTCCTTCTCTTCCACCGTAGGACTACCCATGCCACCCAAACCCTTGCCTGGGACAGTCGTCAACCCTCTCTTGTTTGTCGAGAGCCATAGTGATTTCTTGGTAGGTCGCCTAGGCCCTTTGGTGGTTGTCGCTTGCTCCTGGGTGTTCGACTAGGGCCATCGTGGTCTCCTGGTTGGTCAACTAGGCTTTTGGGTGACTGTCGCTTGCTCATGGGGGTTCGACTAGGGCCGTCGAGGCCTTCCCACTGGTCGCCTAGGGCCTTGGGTCCTCTCTGGGTGGTCGGCTAGCCTCACGAATGGCCCTGGTCTGACCTTGGTCGTATTTGGTAGTTTCTGTTTTTTTTCCTGTTTAGTCTGTTTACATTTTTTTAAATTAAAAAAAAATAAATGCAGTAAAAAAAAAAAAGGCAATAAAAAAAAAAAACCAAAAAAAAAAGTTCTTTTTCTTCTTTATGCTTTCATAGGAGTTGTGTCTTTCCTTCCACTCGTTTTTCGGGTTTGTGATTGGCATCGTGTTTGAGGTATTGTTAGTGGAGTCTCCATGACAGATTTGACCAGTGAATCTCATACCTCTTAGCCATCTCAGAGCGAGAGTTCTATTATCCCTTCCACTATGACTGATAACCTCAACCCTGGCCTTAAAATCACCACCTCTCTATTCAACGGTCAGAATTACCTAGCGTGGTCACAAAGTCTGACTATTTTCTTGAAGAGCCGAAGGAAGATGGGATATGTTGATGGGAGGATCCAGGCACCTAGTATTACATACCCTCGTTATGACCAGTGGGAGATCACCAATTCTGTGATTATGGGTTAGTTGATCCATTCTACGGTTCCGGAGATAGGCGAGGCTACGTGCCTATGGACACTGCCCAAGATATTTGGGAGGTTGTCACTACTACTTACTCCAGGAAGGAGAACTTCTCCTAGGCTTTTGAGTTACGTCGCTCCATTGAAAGGTCTGTCCAAGGTGAGATGACTATTTTTCAATATTTTACCTTCCTTAATAATGGGTGGAAGCGACTTGATCACCTTCAGGACTACAAGCCTGTCAGTCCCCCTGATTCTGTTGGTTTCTAGAAGTTTGTGGTACAAGAACGGGTCTTCAAGTTCTTGGAAGCCTTAAATGTGGAGTATAATCCAGTTCGGAGAAGAGTACTTGGTATGGATGTGCTTCATTCTCTCCAGGAAGCCTTTGCTTTCGTGCAAAATAAGGAGAGTCGCTGCTCTGCAATGCTTCCGTCTACTACTACTGATCGCTCGGCCTTGGTTTCTGCACCCTCTCGTGATGGTGACGGTGTGACTCGTGGTTCTTGTCCTTCCTCTGAGAAGGATAATCTTTACTGTGACCACCGTCGTTGACCTCGCCGCACACGAGAGACTTGTTGGAAGCTGCATGGAACCCCCTCTGGTGGCCAAGGAGACCGTCCTGGTACTCACGGGGGTAGGTCTGGTCAGTCTAGAGGCCGAGGGGCCAATGCACGAGCACATCTTTCAGACACTGTTGAGCCACCATCTTCATCTCCAATTGTCTCCTCCGTTGCTAATGTTTCGGGGTTATCTGCCTCGTATTTTGAGATTGTTCTTCGCTACTTGCTAGACCGTCGAGCCTCCATTTCTACTACAGGTGCACCCTATTCTTCTTTTGCCAATTCAGGTAACTTGGCTTCCTTCCCATATGCATTGCTCTCTCATGTGACTGTACCATGGATTATTGAATAGATGATGAGAAGAAGAACGACAAGAGAGAGAGTTGTTGTATTCTTTAATTCAAAAACATAGGGTTTCCCCCTTACATAGAACTATTTATACTAATAAGAATAAGACATAAAGACCAAACTACCCTTAATACTTAACACTCCCCCTCAAGTTGATGCAAAGATGTTTCTTATGCCCAACTTGTAACAAATAGGGTGAAAGACTTTACTACTAAGACTCTCAGTAAAAACATCCGCCAGTTGATCTTCAGACTTAACAAAAGGCATACATACCACGCCCTTATTCAACTTCTCCTTAATGAAATGTCTGTTAATCTCAATATGCTTAGTCCGGTCATGTTGAACAGGATTGTGTGCAATACTAAAAGCAGCCCTATTGTCACAATACAAAGTAATGGGATCACTCCAATCAAGCCCTATATCACTCAATAAAGATTGAAGCCACATTAGTTCACATGTTCTATGTGCCATAGCCCTGTATTCAACTTCAGCACTAGATCTGGAAACTACCGCGGGCTTCTTACTACGCCATGTGACTAGATTTCCTCCTACAAAAGCACAATAACCGGAGGTAGAGAGTCAGTCATCTATAGAGCCTGCCCAATCTGCATCTGTGAACGCTTTCAACCTCAAGTGACCATGATTAGATAACAAAATTCCTTTTCCAGGGGCAGATTTAAGGTACCTCAAAATGCGATAGACTGCATCTAAATGAGTTACACGAGAATCGTACATAAACTGACTCACTATCCCAACTACATAGGCAATATCTGGACGTGTATGAGAGAGAGATATCAGTCTTCCCACAAGTCTATGGTACCTTTCCTTCTCCACAGGCTCACCAACCCCACTACAAAGACGATGATTAGTCTCAATCAGTAAATCAGCTGGTCTGCAGCCCAACATGCCCGTTTCCTCAAGAAGATCTAGAATGTACTTTCTTTGAGAAATGAAGATGCCTTTATCAAATCTGGCAACTTCAATCTCAAGAAAGTATCTCAATGGACCAAGATCTTTTATCTCAAACTCCTTGGCTAACTGCATCTTGAGATGGGTCACCTCCTCCTCATCATTACCTGTCACAACTATGTCATCCACATATACAATAAGCACTGTTACCTTATGTACATTGCGTTTAACAAACAAGGTGTGATCCACATTGCTTTGCTAATACCCAAATCCCAGCATTGCCTTTAGGAATCTACCAAACCAGGCTCTAGGAGATTGTTTCAAACCGTACAAAACCTTCTGCAATCTACAAACCTTTCCAACTATAGACTGAGATGAGAATCCTAGAGGTACATCCAAATATACCTCCTCCTCCAAGTCCCCATGAAGAAAGCATTCTTCATATCTAGTTACTGTAAAGGCCATCCCAAATTAGCAACACACAACAAAATAGCTCGAATGGAATTCATCTTTGTTACTGGGGCAAAAGTTTCTTGATAATCTATTCCATATGTCTGGGTAAATCCCTTGGCCACTAGTCTTTCTTTGTACCGTTCAATCGTCCCATCTGCATTGTGCTTAATGGTGAACACTCACTTACATCCAACTGGTTTTTTCCCATTAGGAAGAGACACTAACTCCCATGTGTTATTTTTACTCAAAGCTTGCATCTCTTTTACCATGGCTACCTTCCACTTAAGATCATTGATGGCTTCTTTCCAATCCTGCAGAATACACACAAAAGAAAGAAACGAAACAAAAGCACGATATGGAGAAGACAACGAATCATATGACACGAATTTAGAAATAGGGTGTTGAGTACAGGCTCGAACCCCTTTTTTGAGAGCAATAGGAAGACTCAAATCATCAGTAACAGGACCATCAACAACAGGTGAAGAAATGGGTTGAGGATCATTACCTGTAGAATCAATGGAAACTGGGTGTGGAACTGGCATAGGAGATGATGATTGACTTGGTGGCACAAGAGAAGCTTGCTCTTTCTGACGCCGTGAATAAGTCTTAAGATCAGCTTTATCGAAACGACCACCGATATCCGACTCCTCATCAACAGAACTACTAGGCTCTCCCTCACCACAAATAACAGTCCACTAATGAGAAAGGAAAAAAGACAACTCATGCTAATATGATGCCGTCTCATCCGCGATCTCATCAATACCGCTCTCCCTCTAAGGAGATAGCGGAGAACCAGAAAAAAAGGACTCGGATTGGGAACATGAAGGTAGACCATGTTATACACCTCTAGAACTGGCCAGAAACTGAGTAAGGATCAAAAGGGAGATCCAGTGGACAGGGAGAGATACCAGAGACTAATGGGAAAGTTCATATATTTATCTCACTCACGTCCAGACATTGCCATAGCCGTGAGTATGGTGAGTCAGTTTATGCTTGCTCCAAGAACTTCTCACAGTTATGAGAATCCTGAGATACCTGAAAGCTTCTCCGAGAAAGGGTCTCTATTTCTCAAAACATAACCATCTCAGTGTGGAGGCATTTACTGATGCAGATTGGGCTGGATCCGTCACTGACAGACGATCAACTTCGGGGTATTGCACATTTGTTGGTAGCAACCTAGTCACATGGCGAAGTAAGAAACAGAATGTGGTTGCTAGATCTAATACTGAGGCAGAATTCAGGGTTATGGCTCAGGGTGTATGTGAGTTACCATGGATTGAACTGTTGTTGGAAGACTTGGAAATCCATCAGAATGACTCCATGCGACTATACTGTGACAACAAGGCCGCAATCAACATAGCTCATAATCCAGTTCAACATGATAGAACTAAGCATGTGAAAATTGATAGGCACTTCATCAAAGAAAAACTCACTAGCAGTATCATATGTATTTCATTTGTGAAAACTGGAGACCAACTAGTCGATGTTCTCACCAAGGGGCTAGGGAGCAAACCATTTCATGGCATTCTCAACAAGCTAGGAATGAGAGATATTTTTGCACCAGCTTGAGGGGGAATGTTAGAATAGGAAATACATGATTGTGCGATTGTGTTTCCTTACATTATGCCTTATGGCACTCTTATAATTACTCAGTATTATCAATATAAAAGGGAATGAAGTCTACTTCATTCCCTAACTCTTTCTTTTCTCTAAACCTACAGTATATACTTTTTGTATCTTTTCTTTTTTCTTTTCTTTTTGATAAGTAAATATGAACAAACAGAAAGGCACCAAGGGGGTGCCATCCATATACAAAAGAAAAAGGGCATCACATATACATCCAAAGGGTGCATCCAGCAATACATGTTCTACATAAGCCAACAGTTTTTACCACTCTCAAATAGGTTATTTGAAAAAACAGTCAATCTAAAAAATCACAAACATGCTTAATTCTGAATTTTTTTTTTTTTTTTGGTACAAAAAACTTCAAAGCAGAATGTATACTACAGTTCGCAGGCAACTTGTCTAGTATCATAGGCATATTTAATCAACTATTAGAGACAAACACAAAACATTGTCCATACCTCATGAACAACAGAACCAGGGAATGCATGTAAAGCAGCTTTTGAATCAGCAGTAGAATAACTATACTCTAAAGTGTTCCAGTACTCCTCAACAGCTTTTCTGCTTGAAAGAATAAAATCATGTCTGATTTGAGGGCGGAGATCGAAAGAAATGACACCAGAAGATGGCATAATTATTGAGACAGGTTCTTCAATGTAAGGCTTCAGTTCCAATGCGTATGTAAGAGTGGCATGTGGGACATTGGCTGCATCTTCTGAATGTCCATCCCTTACCAGCCGAATCAACTGTCATAGAATCTGCAACTAGTCAGGAATTAAAATAATAGCAGAGAAGCAACTAGATACAAAATCACTCTTCAGAAAAGTGACAGACCTACTCTACAAAGAGGACATATATATATATGAGAAAGATGGGGAAAACAGAAACTTGTGTTCTAACACCAAACCATTAATGGGTGTGTGTGTGTGAGAGAAAGAGAGATGGGATAACGTGTCCTTGATAAAACAAACCATCTGCAAAAAATGATTAATAAGAGTTAAAAAAAAAAAATCAAAACTATTATTAAAATGTATTCAATGCAAATTTCTCTACAATCAGTCTGCAACATGTTTATACTGTCTAAAGAATGTAAAACATAAAATCATTAATAAATATTTTACTAAACTTTCAGCACGGAACCATAAATCATAACAAGTCATTTGTATGAAAGAAACAGGATGTGGCCTTCTGTAATTTTAGCTCCCTCATATATCAGTTTGCTGATCATGCTACTTTGAAACAGTGCAAGGCCCCTAACCCAATTGCTAAACAGATGCAACTCCGTATCCTTCAGGTAATGCATATGGAAACGCAAAAATCAAATAACTATAGAGCAGCAGAAATGCTGAGAACATTGATTACAACAATATTTTTCTATAGATGTCATCAAGCGTTAGACCTTCAAACGTCGCAAAATGTCAATAAGCCATGACAGCCGTCCAGTTGCTTGAGTATCCATCAGGAGTTTGTATTCCTGTTCAGTAAGATCAGAAAGCTGCAAACCACTCCTACATTTATCAATCATATCTTCAAACTTTTGAGTGGACCCCACTACTTGCAAGAACAGCTCAAGTGGCATGGCCTTAATAGCCGCATCCAGTGCAAACAATTTGCAAGTGCTATGAGGATTCTTCAGGTCATACCCATGTTTACCAGATGATAGAGCATCATCCCAACCAGGTGAACTACTGAGGTAGCCCCATAGATGGATGTGCAGTAGCTTTGTGCGAACCATCTTTGCCAATACAAATCCATTAGCGCGCATGGCTTCTGACCTCTCAGCTTGGAAATCTAATTTTGCAGGTTTTAAAATTCTCTGGACACCATCCAATATAGGGACTGATTGACCCTTCTTTAATCGAGAAGAGCCTTGGGCACGAATTTCCATATCAAAAGACCTCAATCTCTCATGAATTTGACCCAATGTTTCAGGGGATACATGAACAGATGGTTGCAGAACCACATCTATTATACGACTGCGACCACAGTTTGAGACAGCAGGAACACTAACTCGAATGCATTTACAGTGTCCTTCTTCTTGAAGTTTATTCAGAATACGATCTAAGGTCCTTCTGTCCATCATTGTATGCTTGTCCTTCTCAAGACTCTCAAGCCCTCTATGTAGCTCAGCTCTAATAATGAATTTCTCCTTCTGCTCAAAGAGAAATGAATCATACAGGGGTTTAAATAAGTAGATGTGTGCCCTAGTAAATTAAAGAAACAAGAGTTACTGGATGATGAGAAAAACCTGCAACCTTTGAAGTATCCACTGCTCCCTTCGGGCACTATCTGCAGTTAAAGTGAGACATGGATACCTCTGATATGATCGTTGTCTAGGAGGTGTTGACACAAGAAGGGGTGATGTTTCCTGTGGACCAACATTTGATGCAGCTTCTGTACTCACCACACAAAGTTCTGCATGAGAAACTATACCAGTTAGCTCATTGGCCAAAATTCTGTAGATTGCTTCTACAAAAGCATCATAATGTTGCACTCACCATCTGCTGGAGAACCATGAGAAAGTTCTGCTTCAATCACCTTCTCTTGAGATTTCCTGATGTCTCTACCATCAACTTTAGAAGTCCAAAGATCTAACGCTGGAATGGTTTCAGCTGACTTCTCTTGCCAAACAAGATCCCCAGCAGAAGGATTAGAAGCACCATTTTCATTCAAGACATTTTCTGGCTTACTCGCAACAATATTAGATGTTTCAGGATTGAAGTTCCCATATGTCCAAACTCGATAAGCCACACCTCTATTATGGCTTTCTGCCTGCAGATGCATTCCAAACCTAGAGAACATATTAAGAAGCCGAGTATAATGCCGTTTGTTGTTTATCCCAAGCCTCTTGCAGACCTGTTCATAATGTTATAAACATGCATGAAAATTAGTGATCTGCATTGCAATATAAAGGCATTTTCAAGAAGGCATTGTACGAAACCAAACCATAAAAACACACCTTAAAAGAAAATATACATACCATGAACATAATCTAGAACCATAGTCCACCAAAATCAAACTTCTTTTAGTAAGTAAATTTTATTAGCAAAAAGCACCTGAAGGGTGGAGCGTGCTCAGAAAGTACACACACCCAAAAAAAAAAAAAAATCTAAAAGCCCATCACCAAAGTGGAGCTCACCTCAGTAATAGTTATCCCTTTTGCTCCTGCAGCATCAACCATATCATAGATTTGATGTTCGATGGGAAGCTCCACTAGCTGGTCAGTGATTTGACCTCTCTTTCCCAGTTTCACCGGTTGTTCCGTGTCAGGATCATCATCTCCAAGTCCAGTAGTTTTAGGCTCAAAATTCTTTGGGGAAAAGCTTTTCAGCAAACGCAAACAGTTGACCGCCTGTTAAAAGAACAATGATATCAAGCAGTGAACGAAATGAAGAGTTCTTGTCCACAAACTGTCAGAAATTCGTTCAGTTGGAAACAACAAGATATTCATGCATAATATTTCAATAGGTAAAAATGTGCATGTGTAGTGCATAATGTGTGGATGAACAAGACCAAATCATCCACATTTAATCTGCTTTCAAGTCAACCTATAAATCACCTTCACATTTAATCCTATAAATACGTAAGCTTAAAAAGCATTAGGTTGAACAACCCAGCAAATGACTCAATCTCATCAAACTAATTTCAAGGACGAATGCACTCTTGCGGAGGATGAAAAATGAACCAATGGTACTCCAAATGAATCAACAAAAAAAGTTTGTATTAACTGACTACTCCTATTTGTACCATAATATGACGAATCAAAGAAAATTGTGCAAATACCTGTCTTAGTGTTTTTTTTTTTTTTTTTTTTTGGATAAATAAAATACCTGCCTTAGTTTAACAAGATGGGAGAAAAGTAAGGGAGTGAAAATGAAAGCAATAGTTTAATTATATTTAAATAATGGAAATGAAATAAAAGGAGAAAAGAAACTAGGAGTTTGAAGTAACACAGAGTCATCATTCAGAAACAATGCTTTTGACTTACTTTCTCGTTCACTTTTGCACAAAATTCCTCAACTACACGAGCATCTTTCAGCCTGTTAATGATCTAAAAAACACATTGCTGCGAAAAATCAGTAAAACAATTGAAAGGATAAACAATCCATAGTTAAATGAATAAAAATTGAATATAAACTTACATTTCTCCAAGCCCTATGTCCAGGAGTTCCTCTGTAACCAAGGTCCCGCTTAATATCTGCCACAACAAGAATCTTCAAAGGAAAAAACATATCATAAACCAAGTTTAGCATAATGATACACAAATAGCCTTATGGGCCTGCAGAATGTAAGTACAAGTCACCTTGCCATCAGCTTGGTCAAGTTTATCGCAGATGGCTTTCAGTGCAGGCAGATAATCTTTTACATACACATCCTCTTTAGCGCATTCTTCAGCAGCACCATCACCACTCACAGCATTTACATCCGCGTTCTCATTAGCCACCAAGGTTTTATCCTCTTTAGTAATTTCAAGTCTTTGTTGACAACCCAAATGCTTTGCATAACGGTATAAATGAAGCATATTGGTATTCACAATTGAACTATTTTTTGGAACCCCTTCACTGCTACTTTCTTTGGTCCTCACAATTGTTGACTGCCTCACAATCAGCCCTCGGCACTCTAGATTCCGCAATATATAGAAAATGTTGTTTCCTTTCATGCCAAATTCCTTAGCAAGTTCACTTTGGGTAATACCATTTGTTCTGCAAAAACCCAATATGTCAACAAACAATGCAAAACAATATTTAGACTTTCTCTATAGGTTTCTTGGCAAAGAGTACATTCACTTATCTTATAGATAGTTTAGATTAACAAGTGAATTCAAAAATAACATAGTTCATACTTCATAGCAAGGGATTCATAAATTTATGTAACCCTGTGTACGCTACTGATAAGAAGTATATGTACATGTATATATGTCCATGCATCTGATTTTCAAGAGCTTTTTTTTTCTCTCAAGAGTCAAGAGATGAACCAGAAAATGTGAATAACAAAGCAGAATGAATGGTTACATTAGTCTCAGTTCAGTTATAATGAAGTATCTTAAAATCAAAACATCAATTTCATTTCCTCCATTCCTTAGTACCAACTGAGTAAAAAATATAATATCCAAAAATTGCAAAACAAACATTAGAGGAAAGGCAATAACCCAATATTGACCTGATTCTCAAGGTTCACTGCATTCCCGAATGCTCTATTTGGTTGACTGGAATGAAATGGAATGATCATTCCCTTACAATGTTAAATGATGATTCCATTTACAATGTATTATTTATTAACTTTTTAGTCAATCAAACATGAGAATGGATATTTTGATGGAATAGTCAATTCAATTCTATTCCACTTCATTCCATTCCAATGAACCAACACTACCTAATAATAGTCTAATGAACAGACCCAATTGAAACCACCAAATCTAACCAATTGGGCTACTGCTTCCTCTTTGTGTTAAAGCAGTATCTAACCAAAGTATTTATCCAATAAGGGTGTTTTTTTTATTCTGATGTATCAAACAAAAAAATAAGGGTGTTTGGGGACAACCTAAAAAGGTCAATTTTTGGCTTTAAAAAAGCCTAAAGGCCACTAAGCTACCTATTTTGGGAAGTGGATTTTTGATCCAAATAAACCAATAAGCTGCTTTTTCCCTAGCTGCCAAAATAGAAACTTTTTCATTAAAATAAATAAATAAATAAATAAAAATTTTAACAACTTCTCAAACACATTCTTTTATAGCTCTAAAAGCATAAAAATAAAAATAAAATAAAAAACCCAAACACCCTCTAATTCCAATCAATTGCACGTGGCAATCAGCCAATCTCTCACCCACAAGGAACTACCTTTGACATACCGTGAATTCTTTACCAACCCAATAAACAGTTCTCAAAGTTCCATATAACTGCTCTCTTGTCCATGTAAGAAAATGTCCAAATTCATTGATTTTCACCCTTTTCAAAACACTTCTACACAAATTCTAATATTAAACAATGCACAAGTCACTCATTAGCACCCTTCTACACAATTTCCAATTTAAACGATACACGAAGTCACTCATTAGCATAAATCACTGAGACAAACCTGGCAATGGCGAGACGCTCAAGCGCGCGACGCTGGGGCTGCGAAACACCAGCATCAGAAGCCTTAATATCATAAATCCCAACAAAACTATTGCGAAGATGCTCAGCCGCAACAATCTTCAACTCCAACCTCTCACAATCCTCCAACTTCCGAATCTCCGGATCCTGAGAATCATACAAAACACCTTGAGCTTCGAATTGAAGCCCCGGGAGGTTGAGGAGGTTGGTCCAGATTGCTTTTTTCACGTTGTGGCAGAGAGGAAGGCCATGGGAGGAGAGAGAATGGAGGAGATTGGGCCAGAGGGTTGAGAGTGAGAGGCCATTGACGCCATGAGAGCAGATTTCTTCGAGAGCTGAGTGGACGATTGAGTCCATTGGTGAAGGAGGAAGAGAAGAGCATGAAACGGTTATGGTGGTTGGAGATTGGGTTGGGTTTTGGCGCGCAAGAGAGAGGGTTTGGTTTGATCGAGAGTAGTGAAGCAGAGATGTGGATTGGAGGTTTTTGCAGAGAGTTTTAGGTTTAGGGTTCGAATCGTACTGCAGAGAAAAAAGAGTGATTATTAATCAAGCAATTTGTGAAAATTCTGCGTTGCGTTTGGTCAAAAGCCGAGATTATTATTCTTTTCCCGGTAAATTTCCATCACATCGGTTGTTTGGGATAATCTAAATAAATATATTTTTTATCTTTTTATAAAAAAATATACAAAAAAATAGAGAGATAATGTGATAAAAAAAGATAAAAAGTGTATACTTATTTAAGATAGCCAAACTTGACCTAAGTTGTTAATCAAAAAAGTAAAAATTAAACATAGTTTTAATTTTTTTTAAATTAAATTTTTTTATTTTCGTATTTTTTTTAATATTTAGTGAATTTTTAAAAAACAATCACAAATATTATACTTTTAAAATGTATTTATATTAAGTGTAGCTAAAAATTTTTAAAAATTCTTAAAATATTAAAAAAAATCACTGAAAACAAAAAATATATATATATATACAAGAAATAAAAAATAATAATTTTCTAAAAAAATAAATTTAAAAAATTGAAACCAAATAAGATGTGTAATGTTAAGTAAATAAAAATAAAATATAATATTTAATATATATTGGTTGTAACCTCATTTGGTAGTAGTCTTTTTTGTTAACTTTGTGATTTTAAGTTCAAGCCTTGTTCTGACTTCTGCTTCTTTTCTTTTTTTTATTATAAATAACTGGACATTTGGCATAAAGAAAAAAAAGTTTCAAAACACTAATCTAGGTGCTCACATATATATCTTGTTATCTAACTTATTCTTCTCCGTCTTTTTATAGATAACTGAACACTTCGCATAAAATCTAGATACTCATATATATAGTAGTATAGATAATCAATTTTTTTTATTTAAATTATTATTTTACAATGTGAAGGTTTGAATGAGAAGTTGCATAAATATTTATTAGTTAAATCGATGTGAGTTTATATTTAAACAAAACTAAGGGGCTGTAACTAGGGGTGGGCGCGGGTCGGTTGCGGCCACGAAACTTTCAATCCACCATCCGTCCGCCAGATTGGTGGATTGGAGAAAATCAATCCGCATCCGTCCGCCAATCCGACGGATGTGGATTGAGCGGTTCGGCGGTTTGGCGGATGGATGCGAATCGGTTTGGTGGTTTAAAATTTTATAAATTTTCAACATAATTCAACTTATGCACTTCCTCAAAAAAAGAAGAAAAAAGTATTATAGTCAATGACTTAAAAAAATATTACAATCACTGCATGCCTCATTCAAAGCGAGAAAGTTTGAAACTTTAGAATATCACAATCGCTGCATGCCTCATCCACATAAAGTATTACAATATGTGGTTCTTAAAATATAAAAATAATTCAAACCACCAAAACCATGAACAAAACAGTAGTAGAGATTGTATGTCTCTGTATTGTTGCATCTATATCTGTTTTTGAAAACAAAAACCAACCAACATATATCATATTTTCTATTTATTATTTTTAGAGATAGATTTAAAAACCAAAAAATATAGATAAATAATACGTTTATTTTTTTAATTCAAAAAAGATATTCAAGTTGAAAATTTTTTTTCAACAGAATATTTAAACTCTTTTTTAATTGAAAACACAAACAAAATATTTAAACAAACTGAAAATACAAAGTCTTATAAATTACTAGGGGTGCTCGCGGTTTGGCGGTTCGGTTGCAGCCAAAGGAATCTCAAATCCGCCATCCGTCCGCCAGATTGGCGGATTGGAGAAAATCAATCCGCAACCGTCCGCTCGTCATCACGCATCCGTCCAAAATGCGGCGGATCGGTTTGGTTCGGTCGATTTTGGTGGATCGGTATATCCGTTGCCCACCCCTAACTGTAACAGAGTCTCTTTTAAATGGAGGATTTGGATTCCACTTTTAAGAGTGGAGCAGAAGAGCAACGTCTAAGTGGTTATAGGGAGAGGACAAGAGTTTAACTCTTCTTAGGTATTAATTTAATAATTAATTGTTGGCTTTAGTTGGTAAACAAATTATATTTAAATGAAAAAACTTTAAATAAATTTACTATTACAACGGTGCAAGTGTATTTGCTTCTTTTGGCAACTTTTAATTTTAGTTAAAAAGTCAAAAAATTATTATAAGTTATCATATCACTATCTCTATTTTATGCATATCTTTTTATAATAAAAAAACAAAACATTACTAAAATATTTAAATCTTAAATTAATATTCATAAGAAAGAGGTAACAGAGCTAGAGTTTAACAAAACATAAACCGGGGATAATTTAATCCCTTCTAGAGCCAACATTCATCATGTCAGCAATTAATAAAGCAGATATGGATCTAGGTGGATCGTCTAAGAATATGAGATGTTCCTGTTGATTAACTCCTAAGTTGGCCATAGCATCTGCACTTTGATTAGGTTCCTCGGGTATGACTTTAATTGAGCATTGGCATCTTCTTAGGAGGAAGTTTGCATATTCGATAAGTGTTTTGTCTAGTGAGTTTGTTTTAGCTCCATCTCGAATGAGCTCCATAGCCTTCTGGGAGTCAATCTCAATTTAAATGTTAGCCATTCCTTTCTACACGATAATAGTTAAGCCTCTATAGATGCCTTAGAGCTAAACCTCCAGACCTATGCAATTGCCCAGGTAGCCATAGAATCCCCACACCCAAGTGCCTGCTTCATCTCTGAGTAATCCTGCATATCTTGTTTGCCTAGGGTCTCCTTTAGACCTACCATTAGTCTTCAATTTAAGCTTACTTGCAATGGGACAAGACCACATCATTAGTTTAGGACCTCTATAATTTGGGTTCAAAATGGCCTGAAAAGCTTCCAGAGTTTCCATGGCTTGATTTAAAATGAGTTTAGCTTGTTCAAAGTCAATCTCAAATTTGTTTGGGGAGTAATTATTATTTTATTTTTTTGTTAAAATATGAGGTGAAAAAAATTAAAATACGTTATAATATATTTTTTACTTTTTACAAAAAAAATAAAGAAAATAAAAAAAATAACCTTTTTATATGACTCATAATTTTTAAAAAAAATTTAAATGACTTTTTAATATTTTAAATAAATTAACCTGCCAAATTTAAAGTTTGATAGTTGATGGGGTTCCACTAACTCAACTCACAAGTACTAATCAGCATTATAATAAATTGAATGGCATGAAATGTCAAGGAGTCATTATAACTATAAACTCTAGATATTATTCTAAAGTGGGTGTTTTGGGTGCACTTTCTATCTCTTCAGACAAATCAACAGGTTAAATAAACTTTTAAAGCTATTCCACTGGACCATACCATTACCTAGCTTAGAGCATTCTAATGGGATATTTAAAATTAGGGCAAATTAAAAAAAAAAATATTCCAAGGTTTTGTGTGTCTTTCAAATTAAATTCCATAATTTTAATTGTATCAAGTTAAATCCTAAAATTTTTCAATTCCTATCTTCTGTACAGTTCTGTTAACTTTTTTAACAGAACAAGATTTAATAGAACACATGGCATTACTTTACTGGTTCTTTTAATTTTATTTTGATCTCAACTTTGATTTTGCCGACACCATATTAGTACCAAGATTTATCAACCATCAAATAAATCAAGACCACCCATCATGAAAGGTACAGTACGTTAAACACATGGGATCAACTGTCTCTCTCTCTCTTTGAATTCTGGCAATTCATGATCACCAACAGCATTAATTTCCTACCCTTAGTGAATGGCCCTAATCTCATCTTCCTCCGATCTATTGGTCTACCATACCAGACACCAAGACTTCGTGTGTCTCTCTCCAAACACCAAACCAGACTCTCTGTTTCTCTCTCTCTCTCTCTCAACTGGGTACAAACACTAAACCAAACACCATACCAATCTCTAGCAGTAGATTCAACCACTTACACTTTCTCTATCTACACGTAAGCCAGCCATGGCCTCATATTTATCTCCCACTCTTTTTTCAAGCCATTTTCTCCCGCTCCACCACTCACCCCCATGGATCTTCTAACCCTTTCGACCATCATCTCTCTCTCCTCACCTTCTGAGACGATAAAGAGGGTAATGAATCTGAGAGAGATACAAAGGGGGATGGCATATCTGAGGAAATAGAGATGGGTGAGTAACGATTCCAAACGATGTGGTAAAGACAATGACAGATCTGAGGGCGGAGGTCAATGGATTTGAGTGAAACGGTGATATGTAATGGTGAACCATGGTGGATTTGAGAGAAGTAGTGGCGGGAGAGGTGGACTTGAGAGCTAGTGGTTGCAGAAGAGGACTGCCGATGGTGTGGGTGGCGGTAATTTGTTGATGGCGATAAGCAGCAGTGAGGGGGAGGAGATGGTGGGATTCAATTCGAAGCTTTCTAAGCCACATCATTAGCTCTATTATTCAAGAATCTTGGGACATGAGTTACATTTGCTATATGAAATTGAGAAAGCAGATGTAATGCAACAACATAGTATGGCAACATGCTTATACTTTGACATTTGAAAATCCCTTTCACTTGGTTAACCACCAATTGAGAATCTCCAAATATGTCAACTTCATGAACTTGTAATCCAATAAGAATTTCCAATCCCACTATCAAGGCTTCATATTCAGCTTGATTATTAGAACAAGTAATTTCATCCACTCTGAAACCATGTGTGGTTTTTATTCCTTGTGGTGACTTAATCACTATACCAATTTCCAGTTAGGCCATTGGCTTTCGATCCATCGAACCACATTTGCCATGGCTCAACACTAGCCATACCAAGTTCCATTATCTCTTGGCTTTCTGTTTGAGATGGATGGTCTGCCAAAAAATTGGCTAAAACTTGTCCTTTCACTGCCTTTTGAGAAACATATTCTAAATGAAATTCTGATAAGGCTAATACCCATTTGCCAATTCTTCCCCTCAACATAGGTCTAGATAACATATACTTAACCAAATATGTGGTTGCAATTACTAAGACAGTTGTAGGCAAAAGATAATATCTTAATTTCATTGCAGCAAAATACAATGTAAGGCACAGCTTTTCTATAGCTGAATATTTACATTCACAAGAATTTAAAAACCTACTAAGGTAATAAACAGCTTGCTCCTTGTCTTCTTCATTGTCTTGGGCTAAGAAAGCTCCCAATGAATCTTCTGTTGCAGTTATGTACAACTTCAAAGGCTTATCGCCCTTTGGTGGCATCAGCACTGGAGGGTTGGCCAAGCAGGCTTTGATTTCTTCGAAAGCAATTTGATGCTCTGCTGTACATACAAATTCCTCTTCATCTCTTAACCTTTGCAAGGAAGAAAATACTTTAGTTTTCCCTGCAGTGTTAGAAATGAATCTTCGAAGAAAATTAACTTGTCCAAGGAACTTTTGTAACTCCTTCTTACTTGATGGGGGTCTGGCTTCAATGATGGCTTTGGCTTTATTCTGGTCAATTTGTATTCCTTTCTTGTGTACTACATAGCCCAAGAAATTTCCAGATGATACGCCAAAAGCACACTTAAGAGGATTAAGTTTCAACTTGAACTTTTTCATTCTTTCGAAAGCTGTTTCTAAGTGAAACAGATGCTCCTCCATGGATTGGGATTTAACTACAATATCATCAATATAACACTCTAAATACCCTCCAATGAGGTCGTGAAAGATATTGTTCATAGCCCTCTGATATGTAGCCCCAGCATTCTTCAGACCAAATGGCATTTTAACCCATTCGAATGTGCCAATATTTCCAGAACATCTGAATGCTGTTTTGTGAACATCCTCCTCTACAATGCAGATTTGGTTATAACCAGAGTGCCCATCCATCATTGATAAAATTTGATGCCCTGCTGAACTGTCTACCAGCAAATCTACTATAGGCATAGGATACTCATCTTTTGGAGTTGCTAGATTTAAGTTTCTAAAATCAATGCATACACTCATTTTACCATTCTTCTTAACTACAGGCACAATATTAGATAGTCATTCAACATATCTGGCTGTCCTAATAAAGCCTGCCGTGAGTAGTCTAAGAATTTCCTCCTTAACTTTCTAAACCACTTCTGGACCCATTCTTCTTGATTTTTGCTTGTATGGCTTGAAGTTAGGTTTCATAGGGAGCCTATGTTCCACTAATGACCTATCCAATCCTGGTAGTTCATTATAAGACCATGCGAAACAATCTTTATATCTCCTCAGAATAACCAACAACTAGTTCCTGTCAAGAGCATTCAACCAAGCACTTATATAAATGGGTTGTTGTACAGAACCTTCCCCTAAATTTATTTCTTCTAAGGGGTCTTGTATCTGAGAACTTACTGGAGCTCTTTCTTTGATTCCTTCTGGCTTCGAAGCAATCTCCTTGTTGTGTTCTGTTCCCAGGTTCTTTGATTCAACCTCTTTACCTTCCTCCTCATAGACAAAGTCTGTCCACAAGGCTTCTTCTTCCTGTATTTCCTGGACTTTTGTTTCAATGTCCAATGCACAGTATTTATCAAGGGCCAAAACTCTGGTTTGTTGCTGCTCCTGCTTGTAGCTAATTATCATGGCTTCTTTCTCTTGCTCCTGCACTTTCTGGACTATTGACTTTACATCCAATACTGAAAACTTAATTAGAGCCAAAGACTTGGCTTCTGGTGCTTCATCTCTTTGCCTACAACCAGGCATCATCGTCATCTTTAACAACAACCTCTTCATCAGCACTCTCCTGGACTAAGTGCTTCAGGTGTGTCACTTCCTCATCAGCCGTCACTTCGGTTGAGCCATCAGATTTCCTCAGTATATTGAGTGGTGTCACTCCCTCGATATACAACTTGGCCTCTGCGAAGTTTGCGCAGGCTATGAAAGGTTGAGGATCTGTATCAATTTCCTCTGTCTCTCCATTGCCCAAGGCCATCATCATTTTCTGATGTAAAGAGGAAGGCACACATTTGTTAGTGTGGATGCAATCTCTACCAAGTAAAGCATTGTACTTAGCATTACTGTCGATCACGAAGAATGCTGTCATGCAGTCCCTAGTTCCCACACTCAGGTTGATGGGTAGAATTCCCTGAGCCATCTGTTTGTCTCCAATGAAACCAGCAATGGTTGTACTGGTTGGGATTAACTTGGGATTCCTCTTTCCTAATTTCTTCAAGGAAGATTTCGGTAGTAAGTTCACCGCTGCCCCATTATCCACTAAGACTCGGTTCAATTGTATCCCATCGAAGAAGGCCTTAATATACAAAGGCTTGACATGCTGTGTCATAGAATTCGAGGGATACTCAAAAGGATATGAGAGGTTAATACTCACCACTTCTTCACTCTCATATTTAGTTTCCATTGGGGTAACCATTCCGGAATTATCTTGCACCATACTCACTTGTGAGTCTTCACTAGAGATTGAAATTGGGTCAATTTCTTGCCCCTCTTGATTCTCATCTCCATCTTGGAATTCATGCGGTAGTATGTGTACCATGTTCACTGACACTGAGCCAAATTGGATGGCTGGCTGTGTCTCTTTCTCCTTTTGGCCACCTTGTTCAGTTACTCCAAAAGCATCCTCCATGCTGCTCTTTGGCACTTCATCCTTCGAATGGTCTGTCACGACTGGTTTTTCAACCAGAAATGTTTGTTCAGCCATGAAGGCTTCGAACATTTCTTCCTTAACCATTTCTTTCTTTTGGCCTAAGCCAACTTCCGTCTCTGCCTCGCTGTCACTCTCCATCGATGCCTTCTCCAATCCCGCTAAACTGGACTTCTCTCTGGCTTTTAGTTCAAAGTGAACTTTGGCCAACTATTCTCTGCTGCAACCCATTTTGCCTTGTAGAGTTGGTTTTGGAGTATGGTCGGACTTTGGATTCTTCTTTCCTTCTGTCTGTACCAATGAAGAACTCTCTCCATTCTCTTTCAGGTCTCGCTGGTACTGAGTGTACCTACGCTGAATTTTTCTCCTTTATGATCTAAAAATTACAGGGACCATATCTGGTTCCTTTGTTTTTGGGTGCTTAAGCAACACCCAATTGTTTGGAGCCACCAAAGGAGGCTTAACCATCCTGCCTTGGTTTCCAATTACATCTCTTTGGATAAACACTTCCCTAGGTTTATTCTGAATCACAAACCAATTTGGGACCCCAGGTACCCACGAACCTACTGACCCTGTCGTTGAACTGCTTCTTTCCTCTTTCGAAGTCATCTTCGAAGCTAGCTGCGAAGGCCACTGTTTGGTCCTGACTTCATGCTTTGAGCCTAACTCAGGCCTTCGATAAAGGTGTCCACTTTCTGTCTTGCGTGAGGCTGGTCTAGGGGGTCAATCTCTGGCTTTGATCCCATAAACTGAACCTCTCTCCAATCTCCTCTCAGAATGACTGCTCTCCATTCTGTAATAATTAGGTGGCCTGGATTCATGTAAAGGCCTCTTGCCTTTGGAATGCATCCTATCAACTGTTCGTTCAACCCTCAATGGCTGCTGCCTGACACCAGATGGATATGGCCTTTTATTGTAAGCATTGGTTGGTTTAAGACGTCTCTGCGCATCCTTGTAATATTGCTTCCCATCAATTGGAAGTCCTTTCAACCATTTGTAGCTTAGTCTGCACCTAGGACACATCCTTTGCATTACAGCTGCTTCTAAAGAATCGTCATCCAGTGCTTCTTCCTCAGAGTTTTCCCACTGGTGTGAGAAACCTTGTCCAATAGTTGGTAGATTTCCAGTGTCTTTCTTGATAGTTGTCTGGTTGGCCACATGCATCTGCACATTGACTTCTTCCAATTCTTTCAAAAATAGGTTCTGAAAATCCAGCATAATGACATTGGTAGCCACCTCTCCAATTTCTGGAAATGGATTACTGTCGATCCCCATGGCCTTTTTAGCTTGGGCTGGGAATTTCAAAATTCTTTTCCGAATTTGTTCTTGGATCGTGTCTCGAAAAACAATACAGTTTTTAGTCAAGTGAGACCAAGAATTATGCCATTTACAATGTACTTTTCCTTTAAGTTCATCAATAGATGAAATTTTAACCCCTTTTGGTAACTTAAGGAAGTTGGCTGCAAACAAATGATCAAAAATGTCATCTGCCTTAGTTAAATCGAAAGAGTATTTCCTGTGAAGGTCTTTCTTTCCAAACTGTTGGTCAATTGTTGTATCCTTATGAATTAATGCTTCACAGATCACAGGTTCTTTCCCCACAATCTCTGCTGCATCAATCTCATAGTTAGGATCTTTGTAGTATGTCTTGTATGATACATTATTTCGATCTTGTTCCTCTTCTAGTAATGCTTCATACCTAGATACCTTATAAGTCAGTTCCACTAAGTCCCTGAACTCTGTTGAGTCAAACGTCTTTCGAAGCCTAAACTCTAAGCCATTTTGAGCCAATCTTACGAATTCTGGCTCTAGCAAGATGACTCTACATTTATTTCGAGCCCTTTTAAATCTGACAATAAACTGAGTAGCCTTCTCTTCAGGCCTTTGACTCAATCTTACCAGGTCTGCCATGGAAACCTCTAGCTCCGATTAGAAGAATTGGGCATGAAATGCCTCTTCCATTTGTTGCCAAGTTTGGATTGAGCCAGGTGTAAGGTTAATGTACCATACAAATGCTCCTCCAGTTAGAGAGTTTGGGAACAGTCTCAGCTTCATATAGTCATTATTAGTGAATTCTCCGCATTGAGTAACAAACCTAGCAATATGCTCTATTGTTGATTGGTTTTCATTCCCATAAAAAATGGGCTAAATCTGGTATCCTGAAACCTCTTGGGTATTCATGTACCCTATCTACCCATTCTGGGTATGGTTTTCTGTACACAAGAGTCTGGACCCCCTGAGCCATCGGTCCACACATCTTCTTAACGATGTCGGCAATTTGGTCCCTAGGGACTATATTTTGTGCTTGTTGAACCACTACTGGAGGGGCAAACACAGGATTTGGTGGGTAAACTTGTGCCTGTGGTCCTCTTGGTCCATAAGGTGGTATATTTGGGACTAGTTGTCCCTGCGGTGCAGGTTGCTGTTGGGGGTGTGGGTAACCCTTTTGAACCTGTCCTGCGAAAGGTGCTGGAACTGGTGTTGTATCTCTTCTATTTGTAGGAAAACCTTCCAACCCCCCGGGTATAAATTCGAATAAGGGATTAGTGAAACCCCTTGTGCCAGGTATGGCTTCGAACATGGAATTTTGAACCATTCTTATGCCATTTTATTGTACTGGGCCAGATCCACCAAATTGCATGGCTTCACTGTTAAGTACTGAGGCATTTTGACCTGCTATAGGCCTCGGAATAGGCTCGTACCAAGATTGAGGTGATGGTCTTTCACAGTTCTGATTACTAGTTTGACCATTAAAATGTCCATTAACTTGCATAGGCTGTTTATCTCTAGCCAATCTTTGCTGAGGGACATTTGAAACTTCCTCTATGTGTCATATGTTTGTTAATTGGTGGTTATTCATCCGATCCAAAAAAGACGTTGCCCACCTTTCCATTGTGTTCATTAATTGCTGTCCCATTGCATCTATTAAGCCACCCCATGGATTTATTGGCTGAGTAGATGGGACAGTGGATGGTCCAATTCCTTGGTCTCGTCCAACATTACGAACATGTGGTACTTATTCTGAAGTACTGGTCTGTTCGACCATAGGTTCTGATAAAATGGAGATTTTCACAGGATATGTTATCACATCATCCTCTGGATTAGGTATCTCTACCTCTCCTTCCACGCCTTCTTTCAAGCGTTCATTTTCTCCTTATCTCCTACGTCTAGCCATTTCAATTGGTCCCACTGGGCGTGCCAAAAATATATGTTGACTTTTTGGCTTTTGAAGGTTATTAGTGTAATTACGAGCGTGCCAGCAAAGATCAATCAGTCCTTACAGAAATTTAATTGCCAACCAATTATCAGACGATTGTGTTTTAGTTCTCTCAACCTCAATGAAGAGGACTTTTACTGGTGGCTTGATTTAGGAGAATTAAGCAAAATGTCAATCAAATAAAGAACAACTGAAGCATTTCATTAGAATGAAAAACTTAAAATGATTCAAACTCAGCCTCGTAGAGGTTTACAGCGACAATCTACTTGAAACTACTCCTATGAATGAAGTGCAGTGCAGGAATTTAAAGTACTGGAATGTAAATAACAGGAATGTAAAACTAAGTAAAGTAGAATAAGACTAGTTTTTTGGATCTGAGTCTGAGGCTTTTTTCTGGGGCCTTCTCTGCTATTTATACTGCTCAAGGATGACCATCGAACTGTATTTCCAATCGTCGAACTGCTCCTCCATGATCGCTGATCATGTTGCCTCAAGATTAGCTCTATACGCCATTACTTGCAGTTAGGCTTCCTTCATAAATTTGAATTTAAATGTGAGTAACCGTTGATGCCACATCACCTTGTATCTCTTTGTTGATCCACTGCTACTCAGATCTCATAACAACCAATACTAACTGCCACGTGTACGATCAGGATCGAAGATTTGAATAGTCTTCCCGTACTACCCTTACTTTGCCACGCGTCGAATTGTAACTGGCTTGTACAAAATATGTAGCCAACAATAATACATTAAGTAGAACATACCTGTAAAAAATAAAGTTAATCGAATATCGTTTACCCTTTCATTCACTCACATTTGTATTCATTTTAATACTTTAAATCATAATTGTTATTTATTTTTGTAGATACAAATGTGAGTGGAGGAAAGCGTAAACGATATCCGATTAACTTGTTTTTTTGCAGGTATGTTCTACTTGATATATTCTAAAATATGAACGGTTTGAATTATCAAAATGAGCCCCAAAATGAACCCATTTTGCTGTACAATAATGGCTGTTGTGCATCGCCGTACAACAGCCACTCCAAACTCTCTCTCTCTATATATATATATGTGTATGTATAAAAAAATAATGATAATAATTTACAAATATATGGTTAGTCCCACCCTTTCCGCTAGGGCAGAGCAAAAAATTTGTATAATTCATAATTCGATCCAGTCCAGTCCAATCTGATAAGTTTGGATTAATTTTTTTGAATCCATTGTTCGGTTCTGGATTGAAAATTTAAAAATCCATAGACCACAGATTGGTTTTGGATTGAACTCCACGGTTCCAGATTGAAACCGATCCGGACCGTATACAAATAGTCTATATTTATATTATAGACCCTCTCACATAATATCATTTCTGATTTCATATAAAAGCTAAACCAGTTTTCTTATTGCTTTTGTTTGATACTATGTTTAATTTTAATACCGAGAAAAACTCTACTTTGTGTAATGTGTATCCAATTTTATTGCTTTTGTTTGTTACTTTTGTTTATTGCTTTTGTTTGATACTATGTTTATGTTTTTATAAAATTAAAATGTTATATATTTTTTTTGTTATTTAATTATGTGAATCTGTGGTCCTAAACCTATCCAATTCGTGTTTAAATGGGTTGGTTTGGTTTGGTTCCACGATTTAAACGGATTAGATTGATTCCAATTTTTCAGGAATCGTAGATAACAAATTAGTACTAATTTTATCCCAATCCAAACTAATCCGAACCATACTCACCCCTAGTTGCCGCATCTCTTTCTCTCTTTTATTCCTTTCTCAATTTAGATTAGACTTGTAAATTTACCTTGGGGGCATTTCTAATATCTGACGTGTTTATCATCAAAGTTATTGTTTATGGAAAAGTTATTACAAAATATTTTTTTTAAGTGTTTGTATCTTAATTAGTTTATATGATATTTTTATTTTTCAATAAATCATATTATTTGAACATTTAATCTATCAAATTCTAATTTTTATATTTAAGGTATTTTATAGACATTTCTACCATTATAAATATTTTTTGAACTGTTAGCAATTTGGTGATGTGAACATTTATATTTTACAATGTGAATATGTCACGACCCAAACCCGCCCCTATGGGTTTAGCACCGTAACCGGCCAGTAATCCAAGATTACCGAAGGCCTGCTTAACAGTAATACAGTAAAACAGAGTACAGGGGCATGGCGGAAGCCAAAACAGTAAATAAACAATGTCCAATGAGCTGTGACAGTTTGTATGCCAAAAAGACTTTTCATATACATATACATGAACAGTACAGAACAGTATGTACATATATACAATCATTCAGTTCAGGGACCTAATCCCTGTTAAACAGTACGGTAACAGTTTACAGTTCACAAGACAGAACAGGAGGGGGAAAACTAAAACACCTCATAGCCTTAGCTTGATAGGCTCGGAATCTCGCAGTGAGGCACATAGGTTGGCTTAACAAAACTGGAGTTTACCCCGACGCTTCTAGCTGCGGTCTGGTGCCTGTACACCTACATATATATATGAGCAGTGAGCTAAAGCCTAGTGAATAACATAATACGTAAAGGGGTTTAGAATGAATGTCCTTACAGTAATGAAAATAGTTCATTAAATCAGTATTTCAGTCGTTCAGTCAGTACAGTCATATGTGGTACATCCATTAACATAATAGTACAGTAAACAGTAGGTCTTGAAAGACCGAACAGTAAATGATGGCCATCAATCAGTGAACAGTAGTGGTTCCAACAAAGGAACCGACAGAGATCTCTGTAACAGTAACAGTAAACAGTAGTTGCTAAGGATGCCACAATACAGTTCAGAATATAGGACATACATTCATTCAATTAACAGTAACAGTTCAGAAAGCAGTACAATTCAATTGTTAAGAAGATAATCATTTTGAACATATCTTTACACAGTTGTTACTCATAGAGTTCTGGGCTACAGTAAAGCTAGAGCGCGTCCCCAGTCGCCAACCCTACATAGTTTACAGATTGAACACACACTAAGCTACACAGTTGGGAAAGATAATAGCTTAATTCCTAAATTGCCTCGATGTGTTCTACATCTATATTCTCATTAAGATGTCTTAAACTAGGCCTAAGAATGCCTAGGATGGGATGAGGATGCAAAGATGCACTTTAAAAGCATTTTTAGAATTTTTAGAAAACAGGGTTCACGCTTGAGCGTATGTTACTCCGCTCGAGCGGACATGCAGACAAAGGTTTCCGCTCGAGCGTAGAATTACCCGCTCGAGCGTTCAGCAAAACAGTCAAAAGTGCTGGATAAGTAAAAATCACGCTCGATTGGGCGCTCGATACCCGCTCGAGCATAAGACACAATGTCCCGCTCGAGCGTCAATTATCCCGCTCGAGCGGACATCAAAACAGTGCGAAGTACTGGGAGCACGAATTTCACGCTCGAGCGCCAGTCACCCCGCTCGAGTGTGAGTTCAAAATCTGGAATTCCTAGATTTGAACCTCAAGCTCAAATTCAACTTTTAAAACATAAATTTCGATCCTCTTGGGCCAATTTTCTAGAAAACATCCCAAAACTCATAGTTTAACATGATTCCAAAGCTCAATTGTAAAATCAAAGCCCAAGGGTGTTTCAAACAACTCAATTTCAAACCAATTTTCAAGAATATAATTCAAACATAACATGCATGAATTTAAACCATTTCAAAGCTTCAATTTCATGCTCTAATGAGCCAATTCTTTCAAAGACAAGGTGAAAACATGGTTTATGATCAAAACATGGACATGCATGTGGCAAATTCATGAAGAACAAGCTCTAAAATGCAAGAGTATGCCATGCATGCAATAATTAAGCTTCAATTCAACACTATTGAACCAATTCTTGACTTAACTCTTTAAACTACCATGATCCATGCTAGAAGGAACTTAAATACACAATAAGGAGGATGAAATTCATACCTAGGTTCCTCAATTACAAGTCTAGAGGCTCAATTATGCACTTAAGCTTTCAATTTCCCTAAGCCTCCAAGCAAAATCAAGATGAAAACAAGTTGAACTCACTTCTCTCACTCTCCCTCACTCTCTAGCCAGTTATACACTCAACAAGGCTGATGAAATGTACAAAATAAAATGAAGGCAAGTCTCAAAATGTATAAGGTAGTGGCCACTAAGTGGCACTAATGTAATTAAGTCAAACTATGCAATTTAACACCATTTAGCCTAATTTAATCATACCGAATCGATTTTCAGATAATTACACCATTAAATCACATAAATTCTACTGATCATGAAACACTAATCAATTTCTGGTTCGGCCATCGATAAGGCCTTCAATTTGTAGTTAAACACAAAGGCATGAACAGATAATCAAACAGTCAACAGATAGACATACAATTAAACAGATATACTTAATCAATTCAGTTCCAGATTTTAGTCAGTCAGTTCAGTACTTCAATCAATTCAGTTACCAATCATAATCAGTCTCAGTTCAGCAGTAATCAGTGGTTAATCGGTAAATAGTGACAAGGGTTGTTACAGAATATTCACATTGATAGTGTGAACATTCACATTGACAATATGCATATTCATATTGACATGTTAACATTCACATTGACGATGTGAACATTCACATTGACGATACAAATATTCCTATTGACGATGTGAGCATTCACATCACCAAACATTTGCAATGTAAATGTGAATATTATTAAGGGTATTTTGGTAACTATATCATTCGTAGGACTTATTGGAATATAAGAAAATAATGTGGATTAAATAGAACATAAGTAGATGAAAAAGGATTTATGGAAAGGGTAATGCTAGGGATACCAAATTGCGTACCTCATATCCATATGAGACATTTGATCATTTATTTGATAGAAAAATTGGGGTCTATAGCATTTTCCTTATAAAAAAGTGCCCAATTATTTATATAAATTATTTATTAAAAAGATAATTAAATTAATATAAGGGAAAATTACCCAAAAATCCCATTCGGAAAAATATTGCTCCATTTAGTCCTGGACGTTTTCTTTCAAACCAATTAGTCCTTTTATTTATGGTATATTCTGAAGTTTACTTGTTTATCATTGAGTGTTATTTTGATTGTGATTTTTTCCATGTTTGGGTGGGTTGGTTATGGTACGGTGTTAATTTTTGAAATTTTTGTGCAGGATTGTGTGGAGTGATTTGTGGGTTAGTGATGTTTAGCCATTTGATGTGGAGGGACTGATGTGGAATCATAGTATTGTTGTTGGTTGTTATTTATTTATTTATTGTTTAATTTAACACTACCACCCACACAAGACCTACTGCATACATGATTATGACAAATGCACATTCATTACCATGCACTTCAGTAACATGTATACCTCCAACAAATCATCACCAATAACATGCAAGTCATCAACATTTGATAAAAACTCCAACATACCTACACACACTGACATAATGGATTCATTGCTTCCATTGAAATTGGTTAATTTTTACTAACATGGAAGTCACACGTCCTAACATTTACGTGGACAATCGCAATCAAATATTACACAAAAGTCAACAAAATCTTTCACCACCAATACAACAAACTCCCACTGAAACATAACACATTTCCGAAGGCTTCCATTAAACATCCTAAGCATCTACATTATCAATACCACTCCAAAAAAACGTAACACTTTAATATAACACTCTAAAAAAACTCCTTAGTGTAACACTCTAATGTAACACATTTTTTTTTTATTGTAACACTTTAATGAAATACCAAAAAAAAAAAAAAAACTCCTTAATGTATTTTTTCCAAACGTAACACTGTAATATAACACTCCAAAAAAATTCCTTAGTATAATACTCTAATGTAACATACGCAAAAACTCCATAGTGTAACACTTGAATGTAATACAAAAAAAAAAAAAACTTCTTCGTGTACTTTTCCTAAATGTAACACTCTAATATAATACTCTAAAAAAACTCTTTAGTGTAACACTCTAATGTAACACACAAAAACTCCTTAGTGTAACATTTTAATGTAACACACAAAAAAAACTTCGTAGTATACTTTTTTCCAGACGTAACACTTCAATATAACACTCTAAAACAATTCCTTAGTGTAGCACTTCAATGTAACACACAAAAAAAACTCTTTGGTGTACTTTTTGCAAACGTAACGCTCCAATGTAACCGAAAAAAAAAAAACTTCTTAGTGTATTTTTCCTAAACGTAACACTTCAATGTAACATTAAAAAAGAAAAAATGTGAGATTCTTCAAACCATTCCAAAAGGAATATAAATATTCCTTAGTAAGTTTTTGGCAAATATATAATTTCAAACTGTGAGTATTACATTTGGATAAAGTATACTAAGAAATTTTTTTAATGTTTTTGTGTGTTACATTGAAGTATGTGATATTGGAGTGTTACGTTTGCGATTACACTGATTGGAGTGTTACGTTTGGAAAAAGTGCACTAAGGAATTTTTTTTTTTTTTTTTTTGGTTACATTGGAACGTTATATTTGAAAAAAATACACCAATGAGTTTTTTAGTGTGTTACATTGAAGTGTTACGTTATTAGAGTGTACATTAGAGTGTTAGGTTTTTGTTCGTTCTAAAATGAGAAAAAATCCAAAACTTTTATATTGCAAATTGCCCAAATGTGTAATTTTACATTTTGAAAAATCCACTTTTATCCCTAAAAAATTAAATCCAAACATGTAAGTGACTACCATTTTATGTAATTTCTACTTTAATAGAACCTTTGGGTTCATAAGAAAAAATGGAGAACTAAATAGTTCACAAGATCACATTTTGAGATTTATTAGTGTTTTACCCTTAATATAACTATATTAACTACAATATTTTTCATACGTCATTAAAATTGAAAAAAATAAAATAAAAATGTAGGTAAAATCAGTAACATCGCCTCCAATTTTTTTGAAATATCACCACCACCTCCTTAATATTTGAAATACCACTATCACCCCTTGTCAATTGGCATCCATACCATTGAACCACCTTCACCAGGGACTTTGTTGCACTTGTGTATGTATGTAGGCAAGTCTCATTTGTGTAATAATATATATATATATATATATATGCTTTTGTGCATATGAGATTTGAAAATACAGATTGTTTTACGAAGTTGGTTGAAAATCAACATGTAAATCAAAAGAAAAAGTTCTTATTTAAATACGTGTGTATGTATCTAGGAAAAAGGAGTTGTTCCCTTGAATATATATATATATATATAATAAGGGAGAAGGATTTTTGAAAATATATAAAATGTATCAGAGATACATTTAGTTTCAAAGGCTCAAATCAATTTTGATAAACATCAATGTTTCAGATGATGATTTATTCCCGCCCAAACACCCTGTGATGTCTCCCTCTCCCACCTACCCACGTCTCATTCCCCATTCCCTATTTATCTCTCTCTCCTTTTCTGTTGCACGTCTCCTCCTTTTATCTCTATCTCCCTCTCTGTTCTTATTTCCTACCCTCTCTCTCCAACTCAGCCTCGATTTCTGTCTCCCCCCTCTCCTCCCTTCTCTCTCAGTGCTCACTGCTCCCAAGGTAGGGTTTCCGATTGAGAATTGGCTCACCGAATTGGCTCCTCTGTTCCACGACCAACTCACCACCACCACAGATTCTCTCTATGTTCGATCTCTCTCTCCCTCTCTTCTCCCCCCTTCTTTCTCAGTGTTCACTGCTCGCAAGGTAGGGTTTCCGATTGAGAACTGTACCGCTGTTTGTTTGTTAGTGGAATTAAGGTCTATAATGGTTTAAATTGATGTTTTTGTTTGTCATCATTTTTGTTTATCATCATCTTTGTTTATCATCATCAAAAGCATCATCTGAACCTCCATTGAAAATAGTAGGTGATGCTTTGGTTCAGATAATTGTCTTCTCACTGCCAATGTAGTTATTCAGATGATCCTTTGGTTCAGATAATTGTCAATCTGTTTGATTGAATTTGGGGTTTTATTTGTTTTTATGTGTATGATTTTCATGGCTCTCCTTTCCCAGATTTTCTGGGTTTGTCATATGGGGTACTTCAATCCAAAATAACATTGAAAGTCTTAGAGGATTTGGACTACAACTATTTTCTTATGTCCTTGAAATATTAAGTTTGATGTCTCTATGGTTTTGAGATAATTTTGGATTAATGGTTATGCTTGTGTTGAATGTCTCATTATTCGATATATATTCATGGTTATGCAGATTGTTGTTACTTGCGGGTGGTTGATGTGCATTTGTGTTATTGTCATCTACTTTCTGTTTGTAGAAAATGTCAAAATAGATGTAGTATGATGAACACATTAGATTTATCTATATTTTTATTTGTATATTTCTGGGTATTTTTCATAACCAAACAGGGCTATGTAGGAAAATTATCCAGTTTTATGTCACATTTCTGGGTATTTTTCCAAAAATGAAAAACAGATGACAGAAAATGAAAACACAACTAAACAAGTACTTATTTTCGAGTATTCATATATATAATCATAAATATTAAAGTGATGGCCATTTTTAGAAATTTTCATTGTCTTCGTTTTTCAAAAAAACTAAAAACAGAAACACAACTAAACGGCTAGGAAAATTATTTGTTCTATGTCACATATCGGGGTCATATACTACTTTTCCAGAAAAATATATAGCAGAAAAGAAAATCTATACCTTTTCCCCAGATCTCATGTCAATTTTATCTCACACTGCAGGGAATAAGTTATGCAAAGCTTGCGAATTTACCACCTACAGTCGGCCTCTATGAGTATTCAACACCCTTACTACTCTGTTTTTCTTGCTAATTAAGTTCAACAAACTATTAAATTCACAAGATTTGATAGTCTTTAATGTATTAATTTTACTTGAATTGGGTTTTTTATGCAGACTCAAGCTTGATTTCTTTTCATTTTATATTGTTGGGTTTGAGTTTTCCAGAATTCTCTCTAAGGGGCTGTTAACAGGTTATTTCTGCGACATTTGGACAGTGAAAATAATTTCTTTTCATTTTAACTAACAGGGTTGTTAACAGGTTATTTCTGCCAGAAATAATTTCTTTTCAAATAACATTTTCCGCAGTTCAAGCTATCAGTTTTACCCAAGGTAATTTGCCCTAAACTATATAACATTTGTAACAAGTTTACAAATACAAAACTTACTACATAAAACAATTTTGGAAACACATCAATCTGTTATAAAAGATAGAGTTTTAGGTAGATTACTCTACTTATATTTTCTGTCTTCAGTTCTATGTCTTATGATAAGGTTTGGACTCAGGTAATGTTTAATAAAGTTGAAAATTAAAAATTAAGTATTGAAAATTGAATGTTAAATTTATTGAGTTAAAAAGTTGTTTGATCAAAATTTAAGTACTAAACTAAAAACAAATTGTTTGATATGTATAAAATAAAATTTGAAATTTATTATTTTCAAATCGTTACATATTTTAATTGTTGTGTATGGTTTTCTTTGTTCAATTTCATGCTTTTTTTTTTTTTTTTTTTTTGGGAATCTTTGAAGTGTTGGTGCTGTGAAATGTGTGAATTGTTTTGTTAATGTAATGTAAATAGAAAGGAGGCTATAATGTGGGTTTTGCTTCATGTGGTCTTTTCCCTTAATCTTTGTCAATGGATCACAATGTTTTAATGATAGAAGAGTTTTTTTTTTCAATGACTAACTGTTTGATTGATTTTGAAGGATATACATTTGGAAATGGCTTACTCTCTGTTTTACCTGTTTTGTACATTTTATGAAACACGAACAAAAAAACAGTAGTAGTCTGTCTTAATAGTTAACATGACCAACAACACATAGAGAAGATGACTAAGAAGAACTATAGTCCATAACTGCCACAACACATAGAGAAAATAAATAAGAACTATAGTCTATGACTGCCACAACACATAGAGAAGATGAATAAGAAGACTCGCTTGAGCAAAATTGAAAGACCATGTCCTTTTCAAATTGAACTGAAAGGGTGCTTAAAGCTTAAGAAATAAAATTTGCTTAATTACCAAAGCATCCTTTCTCCTAACCAAAACCAACACCCCTCTCTCCAAATTTTAAAATCAAGAAACGGTGCATGTACATCAAAAAATTTGATTATACCTTCTATCATTAGTTTTGTCAACCTCAGTGACCCGAGAAGCAGGTACATAATCAATTTGGTAATCACCTTTTTCCCTGGTTGCAACATAAGAGATGTTATACAACAATACTTATCCAAAAACAATATATAGATGTTATACAACAATAGTTGAATAAATGACATCTAAAATTATCAAATTTACATTTGTCTTTCACGCACACGTATGAGCGAGTCTTGCATTCACAATAGCTGAATTTTTTTTTTTGACACTAATTAACACCCTTTCTAACACTATCAGTTTGTCATCATAAGCATTACTTGAACACACCATCTCTATTACAATCCTAGAACAATATTACATACTAGAGACCTAACAATGAAATACAATATTACATGTGTGTGTATGTGTCTGTATTGGAGAATAAAACTAAAATTTCACCATCTTAAGTTCTTAACCACAAAACTACGTAACTGAATTTTTGAAAGATTTAAATGAAATAGCAATAGAACTGCTCTGCTTATATAAAATACCAAAAGATTCAGAGACAAGACAAATTAGTTACTTTGAATCCTAATTCTTAACTTAAACCCATCAATAGATAAGCCAAATTAGTTGCTTTGAATTCTAATTCTTAACTTAAACCTATTGATATATAAGCTTATTTAGCTGCTCTGGTTTGGTTCCCCTCTATTTGTGGCAAGAAATGGAGATCTCAATTTCAATGTAACAGGTTGCAACATATCATCAAAACACAATATTATAAGTCCAAGGACAACCACTTTCTGATGGAGCCCACCATAGAACAACAACCCAAACTTTTTCTTGGCCTTCTTTCTCAATGGCACACAAAACATCTGATTTGGCTTATTTAGTTGCTCTTATTTAGTTACTCTGATATCCAAAAAATTGAGTAATAATATAACTTTTATGGGATATTATACCTTCACATATGGATCAACTATAGAAGTTGGAGCTCTTAGGGAGGTAGTTCAGGATATTCAACAATCTGGTTCAATTTGATGCTACTATGGTGTTAAAAGATTGTCTTAATTAATCCTCCATACTCACATTATGGAAATTTCTTAGTTTGGTTATTGCTAATGGTTTGCTTCGAATCCATAACTCTTAACTTAAACCCATCAATAGATAAGCCAACTTAGTTGCTTTGAATCCTAATTCTTAACTTAAACCTATTGATAGATAAGCTTATTTACTTGCTCTGATTTGGGTTGTGAGAGGCGGCCATCATCATAACATTTTTGAATGATTTTTATGGACAATTAGTTTTGTTTTATTTGTATTTCTTTTAAATAATGTATTGTTAATGTTAGACAAAAGAAAACACCTAAACTATATAGTTAAATAATGTATTGTTAATAGTGAAAAAAATGTCAATTTATCTCTATACTATATAGTTAAATAATGTATTGTTTCTCTTGCTATTAGGCTCAATTTTCAACTTATCCCTATATAGTTAGGTTCTATTATAATCCCCCAGTCTCTTAGAAGTTGGATTTTGTAGACTTCCTCGAACGCCCCGGGAGGAACGAGTCCACCCGTTCCGTTCGATATTGGGCTCACTATAGCTCAGGATTCTCAAATTGTCATGGTTCTAAGTCTGAACCAAAATATCCAAATCTGGCAAATCGTTTTGAGAAAACAGATTTTTAGAAAATAAGTGCCAAACATGGACTGCTTTGCCAGATACAGAGTCGCCACCTAAATATTTTATTTTGGGGAAATTTAGGAAACCCTGACTCGTTTGCCTTACGATTGGGGAAGGTCACTTCGTGAGCACCCCCGCTCGCCCGATCAAAGATCGGCCTCTACTAACCATGATATCTATTTTTGAAAACTTTATGTGTTCTTATTCCGATTATTAGCCTAGATTACTATGTGATGCGCACAACATACAAGTATAGACTGGGTCGTCTGAATTGGAACAAAACATTTCATGTTTGTTTATTTCGAAAATGGTTTGATGGTGCTACCTGCAAGTAGGCTAAGACGTGGATTTGCCACCCTCGGGTGGGCTTAGAAAAACATGATTTTGCCACTATCTAGTGGGCTTAAAACACACATTTGATGAATTGTTCCAATTCAAATAATCCAACCTTCACCCACAAGCATTCAGGCAGTTATATCACATAAGCAAATAGCCTCATGGTAAGCATGCTATTCATGGCAGTCACTCACACACATACAAGGATGCTAAAGCATAAAACTCACCGAGTACTCCAAGCCAAAACAAAAGCTAATTAGAAATCCATGCATGATCCTAATTATACAGAAATGCCTAATGCAACACATGCAAAAGTGCAACTATAGTAGGCTCGGCTATTCTAGGCATGGCATATGAAATGCTACAGCTAACATGTATTCAACTTGGAATTGAAAATACAATGCAGTTAGTATGATGCGCCGAGCCCGGTGCATGCAAAACAGATGAATGAATGCAAGCATGCTATCATACTGTATGTTAATTGAAATATACCCTAATCTAACCATCATAAGCGGATAAATAAAAGGGAGAAAGACGTGGGGTTGGAAGACATACAACACACATACGCACACTTATTACAGTTGTGCCCTCGCGTAGAGGGTCCGAATAAATAGTACAGTCCCGAATAAATATTACAGTCCAAATAATTACAAAATCCTAATTAAATTTACAAATTTAACTAAGAAAGCTGTAAACTAGCATGCAAGCTAGGGACTGTCTCAACTCCACTCCGGATGATGAATGATGCATGTTCGGGTTGCCTTGCGCGGAAATCCACTAGGATGCCCCAATTAGCCTATGTTTTGCGATTATTCTTGGAAAGCGCGCCAAGCTCCGGAAGGTTGCTAATTCTTGATTTGCTGCAACAGAGAGCAGAAAAGGGGCATAACAATGTATTTTCACAAATGTATGCATGCCTCGATCCTCGTGCCACCAATCACGCATCTCGATGCATGATGGCCGAGGAGTCGAATTGCATGACTCAATATGGAATGAATGCACACATAAACACAACAGGACCTAACTCCATCATGGATAATCCGGAGTGTCGGCGACAGGGAATTGAGACACGTTCCATCACTCGGAGTACGAAACGTACCTCGTTTCCCGTGCCTGGACTAACTCCTATCCCAAGCACAATGCAATATGCATGATATGCATGAATGCAACTAATATACAACCTAGCATACACAATGCTATGAAATGGCATACACGATGCACGAGATAACATGGCATACACAATGCGCTAACATACAACCTAGCATACGCAATGCTATGAAATGAAATGGCATACACAATGCACAAATGGGCTTACACTAACATGAGTGGACCTCAGCCACACTCGCATAAGAGGCCATTAGATGAAAATGAGACAACTCGGAATGCATGCACACGTGCACGCAAACCGAGGACCGATCCTAAGGCACAAAATGCCACTCTAACAAGACATGGCAAAGCATGGAATATGGCATACAAGCATGCAAATTTCAGAGGCAATAAATGATGCAAAGCAACCCCGAAAGATGGCAAAATAGCACCCGATGCATGAAATGAAACCGAAATGCAAAACTAGGCCTATGCATTGGCCTATAGCTATACAAAACATGAATTATTTGAACATGGAATGTAAAGACAGAGTCAAGACAGCCCAAAAACAAACATTTTTACAGTTTTAAGCAAGGTCAAACAATAAACACAAATAGGGAAAAACTAGCATGCAAAAATGGCCCTAAATGTGAGATAAAGAAGCAACTCACAGCTGCTAACCCCAAACAGATTAGGGCCCTTCAACAATATTGAAGAGGGGCCCAAAATATGACCTTTTACAGTTTATGGAAAACCACAAAAACCAACACAGGTATGGCTAATCTCTCATGCAAGAAATGGGCCAAAAGAGGGTCAAAGAAGCAAGTGGTGGTTTCTGGACTCAAACACAAAGGGGCCCTTCAACAATGTTGAAGAGGGGCCCAAAATATTGCACTTTACAGTTGATGGCCGGACCCAAAACAGTATGCATGCAAGCCTAAAATACTACACAAAATAAGGCCAAAAAGAGAGATATAACACAAAGTATAAAAAGGATGCCTCAAACAATGAAATACCCTTAATGAAACATGAAGATGGGGTCAAAACAAGGCCATTTTTAGTTTGGACCAGAGCCCAAAAACAGAAGCAAAAGAGGCTAACAAATCATGCAAAAATATGGCCAAAAGAGAGATATAAAGGAAAGTGGAAGATATAAGCCTCAAACAGTGATGAGCCCTTCAACAATGTTGAAGAAGGGCTCAAAATAAGCAACTTTTCAGTTCATGACAGAGCTCAAAACAGTTTATACATAGGCCAAAAATACTACACAAGGAATAGGCATACAAGAGGGGTAATGAAGAAAGTGCAATAAGGAGGCCTCAAACAGTGAGAGGCCCTTAAACAAATATGAAAAATGGCTCAAAATAAGCCTAATTCCAGTTAGGGTCGGAGCCCAAAACAGCAAGCAAGAATGGCTTAGATAGGATGCAAAAATAAGCTTAAAAAGAGGGGAAGTGTTGCTTACCCTTGTAGACCAAACTTCAACACTTCTTGGCTTGAGAAAAGATGCCTCCTTAGCTCTGGAAATCAGCTTCAAGCTGCTGCAATGGAGGTTGGAGGTATGGTGCTAGGTGGTGGTGTAGAGAAGGGTGTTGGACTTAAGAGGTTTTGAGCTTGGGAGTATAGAGAAAGAGAGATACAAGGCAAGGGCTTAGGGGGGTTTTTTGTAACCCTAATGACAGAGCTGGAGCCCCTGTTATAAAGGCAAAAAGGGGGGGGGAAAGTGGGGGAAAATGGAGGGAAAACAAACGAAGTTTCCCTCCAAAAAGCAGCCCCCCCGGATACAGAATCTGGGGGAAAAAGAGGCTGTATCTGCACTGTAGATGATGTAAGGATTCTGGCCGGCCAGTTATCTAGGTTGCAGGTGGCCGGCCGGCTACCTCCCATGGCCGGCCGGCTAGGGGTCAAAAGGTTCAAGTGAATTAGTGGCCGGCCACCACAGAAAGAGGGCCTCCTATGTGTGCACAACACAACCCTGTGGTCAAAAACTGGAGATAGTGAACCAGGAGAAAGAACAACCCACTTTTCAAAGGGGTTCAAAAGGGTCAACAAAAATTACTGGCCGGCCACCAAATATTGGTGGCCTCCCAGATGTGTACATCACAAATATAGGGTTTAGGGTGCAAGAAAATGCCTCAAGGGTGGTCAACATTGGCTTTGAAGTAAGGAAAATCAGGCGACGGAGGGCGATGAAGGGATAAAGTTGGCTGACAGAACAATTACTAGCCTCCCACCCCTCTACGGCCTTCTTACCAATGAAACAGAGGTCCCTACCAAAAATGAACCCAAATCGATGCAGAATGAAGGTTCGGGGACCGAAACGCGCAGCTCGAGGTCCCGAAAATTGACTGTTAGGCACCGGGAGTGGTGTTCGACCATGAAGTTAGTCTCTCGGACCACAGTGTCCCTTGAAAGGGAGCAAAAAAGATGTATGCCAAAAATCGGGACAAACGGAGATGGTTAAGCGGTCCCGAACTGAGGCACACGGCCAACGATTCTGAAAAACCGAGAACCGGACTCCAAACGGGCAAAAATGGCCTACGACCACGAAACGTAGCCTACGGCCACTGAGAGATGATCTACGAGACCTCTCCCTCCCTTCGCGAAGAGAAAACAGAGAAAATCGAGCCTGGTTTACAAACCGAGGCAAAGCACAAAAGAGTCCGGAAGTCCGGAGGCAAGGCTTGCAGCCGAGACTCCGAAACCTCTGAACGAGTACGATATACAACATCACCAAGCACTCAACTGGTGACGTCTGAGTCTCAAGGTCGGTCAAAAATGGGGTGTCTATAGTTGCCCCTCTTTGACAGAACTCGAAAGTCATAAGTGACGGGAGTGAATGTCAAAGCCTAGAGACGACCCATTTTTGACAAGGCCGAAGACTTAGACAAACATATGAAATAAACAGAGATGCGCCCGCGGGCATGCCCGCAGACAGGGGCAAAATGCAACCGAAAATGCAAGAAGCCGAAGGTAACTCAATGATCGTGTAAATGCAGCAAGCCGTAATGAAGCAAGTATTCGCAAATAGATGCAACAGTTTTAAGCGAGAATGCAAAGCAACAACTGTATTTCATGCAGTTAGGAATGCAGAGAATTATTCAATTCTCGTCGCGTCTCACACGGAGAAAATACGATACCTGCGCGATTCGTCTGGTCGCACCAGCCTCAAATGAACCGTACATGCAATATCGTGCCTGATGGCGCTGGAGATCTCTCGTTTCTTCTTCGTTGAACCACAAGTACTACTTTTCTCCCTGACTATGGTCGCAGCTTTCCCTATTCTCCAACAGGGTGACAGACTAGGTTGGATCAGTATCCAGAATTGAGGTGCATACAGATGCTATCTCAATCTATGGGGCTGCCATACAGATTTTAAGCCAAGGATATACCCCTGGGTATTTAAACCAGACTTTAGTCTCGGAAATCCCGAACCTTTGCGTTCTAGGCATAAGCCATTCGAACTCTAGTTTCCACCGTCTCAGTTGGTCTCCTAGGAACTCACCGCAAACACAGGCAGGTGGCTATACCAAACCACCAGAAGTCGTTCAGGCACGACAAACACCAAATGAATTGCACCTTTAGAGGATTTAAGGTCTCCTAGACCGGAAAGTGCACAAGACGGTGCGAATAAATGCAAGTGCGATGAGCAAAACAACGCGAATGATGATGCAGGATTTAAGGTCTCCTTAGACCGAAGGATTTAAGGTCTCCTAGACCAGGTGAGCGCACAAGATAGTGCGATACAAGTAAGGTGCGCAAGATAGCGCGAGTATAAATTGCACCAAACAATGCGATGCACAAAATAGCGCGGTAAAATGCATGCACAATGCAAGTAATGGTCACAGCGCAAAATAGTGCGATGAGATGCATGCACAATGCAAGACTTAGCACACAGCTTACGACATAGCATTCCATTCAGTTGGCAAACAGCTCACACCATAACACTTTGTTCGTTTGGTCCACCGCTCACAACACAATATTCTGTTCATTTGGCACGCAGCTCGAAACACAACACTCTGTTTAATCTCGGCACACAGCTCTTTTGGGCAGACAGTAGATCTCGGGCACACAGCGCATTCTTCGGGTACGCAGTTCATTTTTGGGCACACAGCTATTTCTTTGGGCACACAGCTCATTTCCGGGCACACAGCTCGTTTTTCGGGTACATAGCTCCTTCTCCGGGCACACAGCTCCTTTTCAGGCACACAACTCATTTTCCGGGCACACAGCTCGTTTTCGGGCACACAGCTCCTTTTCAGGCACACAGCTTATTTTTCGGGCACACAGCTCCTTTTTTGGGCACACAGCTCATTTCCCGAGCACACTGCTCGTTTTCGGGCACACAGCTCCTTTTCTGGGCACACAGCTCGTTTTTGGGCACACAACACTTTTTCTGGGCACACAGCTCGTTTTTGGACACACAGCTCATTTTCTGGGCACACAGCTCATTTCTGGGCACATAGCTCATAACACTGCTCAATCTGAACACTTAGTCCATAACACAGCATTTGGTTTGCATTTTGAACACGCAGCTCAAGCACTTGAATTTCTGAACACGCAACTCAAACTTTTGGCGTGACCACGCAACCCATATTTTTGAAATCTGAACACACAGCTCAAACTTTTGTCGCGAACAAGCAGCCCACATTTTCTTGAAATCTGAACACACAGCTCAAACTCTTGCGGTGAACACGCGGCCCACATTTTCTTGAAATCTGAACACACAGCTCAAACTCTTGCGGTGAACACGCGGCCCACATTTTCTTGAAATCAGAACACACAGCTCAAACTTGTTGTCGTGAACACACAGCCCACAGTTTCTTGAAATCTGAACACACAGCTCAAACTCTTGCGGTGAACACACGGCCCACATTTTCTTGAAATCTGAACACACAGCTCAAACTCTTGCGGTGAACACGCGGCCCACATTTTCTTGAAATCAGAACACACAGCTCAAACTTGTTGCCGTGAACACACAGCCCACAGTTTCTTGAAATCTGAACACACAGCTCAAACTCTTGCGGTGAACACGCGGCCCACATTTTCTTGAAATCTGAACACACAGCTCAAACTCTTGCGGTGAACACGCGGCCCACATTTTCTTGAAGTTAGAACACACAGCTCAAACTTGTTGTCGTGAGCACACAGCCCACAGTTTCTTGAAATCTGAACACACAGCTCAAACTCTTGCGGTGAACACGCGGCCCATATTTTCTTGAAATCTGAACACACAGCTCAAACTCTTGTGGTGAACATGCAGCCCACATTTTCTTGAAGTTAGAACACACAGCTCAAACTTGTTGTCGTGAGCACACAGCCCACAGTTTTTTAAAAGTTGAACACGCAGCCCAAACTTTGAGGTGAACACACAGCACACACTAGTTGAGAGTTGAACACACAGCCCAAACTGTTGAATTTTTGAATACGCAGCCCAAATTTTGAGGTGAACACACAGCACACACTGGTTGAGAGTTGAACACGCAGCTCACTGTCTTTGAAGTCTGAACACGCAGCCCGAATGTTGAGGTGAACACAGAGCACACACTAGTTGAGAGTTGAACACGCAGCCCAAACTGTTGAATTTCTGAACACGCAGCCCATTTTTTGAGGTGAACACACAGCACACACTAGTTGAGAGTTGAACGCGCAGCCCAAACTGTTGAATTTCTGAACACGCAGCCCATTTTTTGATTGTGAACACGCGGCGCACACTTTGTTGAAAGTCGAACACGCAATCCAAACTTTTGAATTTCTAAACACGCAGCCCATTTTTTGATTGTGAACACGCAGCACACATTCGTTGAAAGTTGAACACGCAGCTCAAACTTTTGAACTTCTGAGCACGCAACCCATTTTTGATTGTGAACACGCAGCACACACTTGTTGAAAGTTGAACACGCAGCTCAAACTTTTGAACTTCTGAACACGCAGCCCATTTTTTGATTGTGAACACGCGGCGCACACTTGTTGAAAGTCAAACACGCAGCCCAAACTTCTGAATTTCTGAACACGCAGCTATAATAACCCTCATCACTGCTTACCGATAAACACTGATTACCGTTGAACTGAACTGATTATGACTGATAATTGAACTGATTAAAGTACTGAACTGACTGATTGAAAACTGGAACTGAATTGACTGAGTATGTATGTTAATTTGTATTCTATCTGTTTGATTGTTTATTTGATCTATTCATGTTTTATGTTCAAACTGCTAATTGGAGGCCTTATCGGCGACCGAACCAGGAATTGATTGATGTTTTACGACCCTCATAATTAATGTGATTTTATGGTGTATTCATCTGAAAACTAAGTAGGTATGATTAAACTAGATTAAATTGAGCGAAATTGAAAGAGTTTGACTTATTTACAACCTTGCCCTTGAGTGGGCCACTACCTATACACCTTTGAGTTCATTTCAATTGAAACAAACATTTCATCAGTCCATATCTCTTGTTCTTGCCGACCTTGAGGGAGAGAGGGAGAGAATAGAGTTGTCCTTAAGGGATTGGCTTAGTCAACTTGAAGAATTGCTTGGTGATTGAAGTATAGATTACATATTTGAGCTCCTAGTCTTCTAATTCAAAGACTTAGGTAAGGATTTCATCTTCTCATTCTTGTGTTTGAGCTAATTCTTGCATGGTCCATGTTAAATTGTAGAGCTAAGTTATGTTTTAGTTCATACATGTTGATATAGAGCATACTTCATGCATGCATGTTTGAATTGTTGGATTTTGAGTTAAGTTCATGGCAAATTGTTACATGCATGTCCATGATTTTGTAATGGTCCATGTTTTCATCTTGTTTTTGGATCAATTGGCTCCTTAGAGCATCAAATTGAAGCTTCAAACTGATTTGAATTCATGCATGTTTGCATGTTCATCTGGTTCTTGAAAAATGGTTTGAAATTGAGTTTGAATTAAACACCCTTGGGCTTTGATTTCTCAAATTGAGCTTTGAACCATGTTATTCTATGTGTTTACAAATGTTTTCTGGAAATTCAGCCCAAGAGGTTGAGTTTTGAGTTGTAAAACTTGGTTTGAGCTTGGAGGTGCAATCTGGGTTTTCCAGATTCTGCACTTCCGCTCGAGCGGGGGCTAGTGACGCTCGAGCGGGGAATCCGAGCATCCAGTATCTCTGCACTATTTTACAGTCCGCTCGAGCGGAGGATTGGGCGCTCGAGCGGAGTCATGTGTCTCCAGCTCGAGCGAGAGTCGAGCGTCCGTCGAGCGGAGATTTCACCCATCCAGTACTTTTACAGTACGCTCGAGCGGGATATTTGACGCTCGAGCGTGTACCTTTGTTGCATGACCGCTCGAGCGGGGAAACCTGAGCTCGAACAGGACTCTGTTTTTCTGAAAACTCCTGAAACTGTTTTCTAATCACATCTTTGCATCCTCATCTCATCTTAGGCATTCTTATGCCTAGTTTAAGACATCTTATTGAGGATATAGATGTAGAACACACCGAGGCAAATTAGGGATTAAGTTATTATCTTTCCCAGCTGTGTAGCTTAGTGTGTTCAATCTGTTAACTGTGTAGGGTTGGCGACTGGGGAGACACGCTCTAGCATACTGTAGCCCAAACTCTGTGAGTAACGATTGTGTAAAGATATGTTCAAAAATGATTATTTTCTGAACAACTGAACTGTACTGTTTCTGAATTGAATACTGTTAATTGAATGAATGTGTGTCCTATATTCTGAACTGTATTGTGGCATCCTTAGCACCTACTGTTTACTGTTTACTGTTACTGTTACAGAGATCTCTGTCGGTTCCCTTGTTGGAACCACTGCTGTTACTGACTGATGGCTATCATTTACTGCTCGGTCTTTTAAGACCTGCTGTTTACTATACTGTTATGCTAATGGATGTACCGCATATGACTGTACTGACTGAACGACTGAAACACTGATTTAATGAACTGTTTTCATTACCGTAAGGACATTCATTCTTAACCTCTTTACGCATTATGTTATTCACTGGGCTTTAGCTCACTGCTCATATATATATGTAGGTGTACAGGCACCAGACCGCGGCTAGGAGCATCAGGGTTACTCCAGTTTTGTCCAGCCAACTACCGTGCCTCACTGCGAGGTTCCAAGCCTATCATGCTAAGGCTTAGGGGTGTTTTAGAACTCCCCCTTCTGTACTGTCTTACTGTTTTGTAATAACCGAGTGGATTGTATAGACTGAATGTTTATTGCACTGTTATATAGGGATTAAGTCCCTATTTTGAATGATTGTATATATTGTGCATACTGTTCTGTACTGGTTATGTATATATGTATGAAAAGTCTTTTTGCATACAGACTATCACAGCTCATTGGACACTGTTTACTTACTGTATTGGCTTCCGCCAGGCCCTGTACTCTGTTTTACTGTCTTACTGTTAAGCAGGCCTTTGGTAATCTCGGATTACTGGCCGGTTACGGTGCTAAACCCATAGGGCCGGGTTTGGGTCGTGACAGAGTGGTATCAGAGCGATACATACCATGAGTTATACCGCACACACGTGTCCAAATGAGCTATAGGGTGTCCTAGAAAAGTAATTAGGGCATCTCATGAGCATGATAAGTGTGTGGTTATATTATGACTGAATATATGCTAACGTGTTAAACCGTTAAACAAATGACTGCTTATGTTTAAAACTGTTATAACTGTTTATAGTGAAATGGATAACGCAAACACTGCAAATGAAACTGAAACCTCATCCTCTGAGGCCAGAATGGCCAGACTGGAACAAATGATGGAACTGATAACTGCAAGACTGGACCAACAACTGAATCAACAGCCCCACCTCCTCCTCCGGTTGTACCGGAGCAGAATGTGAATGTAAATGATAGGGACATAATTGCACTCACCCATAAGTTCAGCAAAATGAAACCGCCGTCCTTTTAGGGAGGCCTAGAACCGTTAAAAGCTGAAGCATGGGTTCTGGAGACTGAAAAATTGTTTGAAGTTTTCCCGTGCTCTGAAGCACACAAGGTATTGTTAGCCACCTTTACATTGCAAAAAGAAGCTAGAAGGTGGTGGATGCTTATCCGTGATGAAAATACCATTCTGACTTGGACTCAATTCAAAAGAGCCTTCTTTGAAAAGTACTTCCCTCAGTGTGTTAGGGACAGAAAAGTAACTGAGTTTGAACAGCTGAGACAAGGAGCAATGTCTGTGGCTGAATACGAGACGAAGTTCACCGAGCTTGCTAGATATGCACCGCATATGGTGGATACTGATTATAAGAAGGCCAAAAAATTTGAAGGCGGCCTTAATGTTGCAATCCTTGATCGAATTAATGTTTTGAAGCTACCGAATTATGTAAATGTTCTTGACAGAGCCTTGATGGCTGAATCAAACATTGAAGCACTGAAAATTGAAACACCAGCGTCTGAATGGCGTGGTAAAAGGCATGGATTTAAGTTTAAGAAAGGCAAGCATAGTCCATCGAACAAGAAACAGAATACGGGGTCAACGACTACGTCTAGTCAAGGAAACCGTACGGCACCGCCCTGTCTTGAGTGTGGTAAAAATCACAAGGGAGTCTGTTACAAGATATCAAGAGCTTGTTATAGGTGTGGCAAAGTGGGCCACATGGTTAAAGACTGTCCCTCTGCCCCACAAGCTAGTAGTAAAGCTACACCAAGCGTAGCGGCATCAACTGTTACACCAAAGCCGAACCCCAAAGCTACCGGGAAAAAGCCTATGAGGCAGGGCCGAGTGTTCGCCCTAGTACCGGGAGACGTCCAGAATACCGAGACCGTTGTGTCAGGTATTCTCTCTATTTGCACTCAAAATGCTTATGTACTGATTGATTCGGGGTCTACGCATTCTTATGTATCGCATGCTTTTTCGCGTAAATTGAATAGACCCTTAGAACCTATGAATTATCTGTTAGCTGTATCATCACCCGTTGGGGGATCTATGACCTGTGCATACATGTACCCTGCTTGTGAAATCATTGTTGGAGATGCACATCTGTTTATCAATTTACTGCCATTGAACATTGATCATTTTGATGTAATATTGGGGATGGACTGGTTAACGAAATATCATGCCACCATAGACTATGTAACGAAACAAGTAGTTTTCCATCCACCTGATCTACCTGAATTTGTGTTTAATGGGGTTGGAGTAGTACCTCCCCCGTATCTGATTTCATCTGTGAAAGCTGTAAAACTGATTAGAAAGGGCTGTAAGGGATATCTGTGTTCTGTATTGACTGTGTCTACTGATGATAATGCTAATGTGAACTGTATTCCTATAGTCAGAGAATTCCCAGATGTTTTTCCAGACAATTTGCCGGGGGATTTGATTGATAGGGAGATTGAGTTTACTGTTGATGTGGTTCCCGGAACACAGCCAGTTTCTAAAGCTCCTTACCGCATGGCTCCAACAGAACTGAAGGTGCAACTGCAAGAACTATTAGACAAAAAGTTCATCAGACCTAGTACCTCACCGTGGGGCACACCTGTTTTGTTTGTAAAGAAGAAAGACGGCTCACTGAGACTGTGTATTGACTATCGTGAACTGAATAAGGTAACTGTAAAGAATAAATACCCATTACCGCGTATTGATGACCTGTTTGATCAGTTACAGGGTGCTCAAGTATTTTCGAAGATTGATCTCAGATCCGGATACCATCAGTTGAAAGTTAAATCAGATGACATTGATAAAACTGCTTTTAGAACGAGGTATGGACATTACAAATTTTTGGTTATGCCTTTTGGAGTTACCAATGCACCTGCTGCATTTATGGACCTTATGAATAGAATTTTTAAACCATACCTTGACAATTTTATTGTTGTATTTATTGATGACATATTGATTTACTCCAAGAGTATAGAAGAACATGAACATCATCTGAGACTTGCCCTACAAACCCTAAGAGAACAGAAACTGTATGCTAAACTGTCTAAATGTGAATTTTGGCTTGACCATGTTATGTTTTTGGGGCATGTTGTTAGCAAAGATGGAATTTCTGTTGATCCGCAGAAAATCGAAGCTGTAGTGAACTGGCCTAGACCAACCAACGTGACTGAAGTCCAAAGCTTTTTGGGTTTGGCTGGATATTACAGAAGATTTGTCAGAGATTTCTCCAAAATTGCCTTACCATTGACTCAACTGGCTCAGAAAGGAATATCATTTGACTGGACTGACCAAAGAGAATCTGCTTTCCAGGAGTTGAAAACTCGATTAGTGACTACACCTGTTCTGACCTTACCTTCAGGTACGGATGGTTATACTGTGTTTAGTGATGTTTCTCATAAGGGTTTGGGGTGTGTTTTAATGCAGAATGGGAGAGTAATCACCTATGCTTCCCGACAACTGAGACCGCACGGAAAGAACTACCCGACCCATGATCTGGAACTTGCTGCAGTGGTATTTGCACTGAAAATCTGGCGTCACTATCTGTATGGGGCAACGTGTGAAGTATACACCGACCACAAGAGTTTAAAATATTTCTTCACACAGAAGGAACTGAACATGAGACAGCGGAGATGGCTAGAACTGATCAAAGACTATGACCTACAGATATTGTACCATCCGGGAAAAGCCAATACCGTTGCCGATGCATTGAGCCGGAAATCAATTGGAAACTTAGCATGTTTACTTACAGGACAGAAAGAATTGCTTTATGACCTTGAAAAATCTGAAATAGAAATTGTTTTGCGAGAACAAGGTGGAACCCTAGCCACTATTTCTGCTCAACCGGCACTGATTGAAGAAATTAAAGAGAAACAGCAACTGGATGACTTCTTGAAGAAGATCATCGAAGAAAGAGAATCTAAACCGAGACCGGGATTCAATTTGAGAATAATGTACTGAAATTTCAAGAAAGACTGTATGTACCGAACGATACTGAACTGAAAAGAAGAGTTCTGCAAGAGGGCCACAACTCAAAATTTTCTATCCATCCAGGGAATACAAAAATGTATCAAGATCTGAAACTGAATTTCTGGTGGCCGGGAATGAAGAAAGAGATTGCTGATTTTGTATCGAGATGTCTTCATTGCCAACAAGTTAAAGCCGAACATCAACGACCCGCAGGCTTATTGCAGCCCTTACCAATACCGGAATGGAAGTGGGAGCATATCACCATGGATTTTATTGTGGGATTGCCTTGCTCCAATAAAAGTATGGACTCAATTTGGGTTATTGTTGATAGACTGACTAAATCTGCTCACTTCTTACCTGTCAAAACAATTTATAATGCGGATAAATTGGCCGTGATTTATATTGATGAGATTGTTAGACTGCATGGAGTGCCTGTGTCCATTGTTTCTGAAAGAGACTCGAAGTTTACATCGAGATTTTGGCAAAGCCTACAGACTGCATTGGGTACCGAACTGAGACTGAGTAGTGCTTATCATCTTCAAACAGATAGCCAGTCAAAAAGGACCATCCAGACTCTGGAGGATTTACTGAGAATGTGTGTCCTTGATTTTCAGTGAAGCTGGGAAAACCATTTGCCATTAGCTGAATTCGCCTACAACAACAGCTACCATTCGAGTATTGGTATGGCGTCTTTCAAGGCATTGTATGGCAGAAAATGTAGATCTCCGATTTGCTGGGCAGAAGTTGGAGATGGGCCTTTGCTTGGGCCCGAGATTGTAGATGAAACAACTGAGAAAGTGAAACTGATACAACAGAGATTGAAAACTGCACAGAGCAAACAGAAGAGTTATGCTGATGTCAGAAGACGAGACAGAGAGTATGAAGTGGGTGATCACGTATTTGTGAAAGTGACACCGATGAAAGGCCAGACTCGTTTTGGAGTCAAAGGCAAATTAGCACCGAGATACGTCGGGCCATATGAGATTATTGAGAAAATCAATCCAGTGGCGTATCAAGTTGCGCTTCCTCCTGAAATGGAGCATATGCATAACGTCTTCCACATTTCCATGTTGAGAGACTACCTCCGGGATCCTTTTCATGTGATAGAGCCTACTCATGTAGTGCTGAGTGATGGCTACACTTATGAGGAACGGCCTATACAGATTATAAACAGACGGATCAAGAAACTGAGAAACAAAGAAATTCCGCTGGTAAAAGTTGACTAGCAAAACCATGGTGGTGTGTATGCCACTTGGGAAAGGGAAAAGGACATGGCTAAAAGATATCCTGAACTATTTCCACTGAATCCTGTTTTCTTCCAGAATGAAGGTAACTCGAGTTTAGAGGACTAAACTCTTTATAAGAAGGGGAGACTGTAACAACCCTCATCACTGCTTACCGATAAACACTGATTACCGTTGAACTGAACTGATTATGACTAATAATTGAACTGATTAAAGTACTGAGCTGACTGATTGAAAACTGGAACTGAATTGACTGAGTATGTATGTTAATTTGTATTCTATCTGTTTGATTGTTTATTTGATCTGTTCATGTTTTATGTTCAAACTGCTAATTGGAGGCCTTATCGGCGGCCGAACCGGGAAATGATTGATGTTTTACGGCCCTCATAATTAATGTGATTTTATGGTGTATTCATCTGAAAACTAAGTAGGTATGATTAAACTAGATTAAATTGAGCGAAATTGAAAGAGTTTGACTTATTTATAACCTTGCCCTTGAGTGGGCCACTACCTATACACCTTTGAGTTCATTTCAATTGAAACAAACATTTCATCAGTCCATATCTCTTGTTCTTGCCGACCTTGAGGGAGAGAGGGAGAGAATAGAGTTGTCCATGAGGGATTGGCTTAGTCAACTTGAAGAATTGCTTGGTGATTGAAGTATAGATTACATATTTGAGCTCCTAGTTTTCTAATTCAAAGACTTAGGTAAGGATTTCATCTTCTCATTCTTGTGTTTGAGCTAATTCTTGCATGGTCCATGTTAAATTATAGAGCTAAGTTATGTTTTAGTTCATACATGTTGATATAGAGCATACTTCATGCATGCATGCTTGAATTGTTGGATTTTGAGTTGAATTCATGGCAAATTGTTACATGCATGTCCATGATTTTGTAATGGTCCATGTTTTCATCTTGTTTTTGGATCAATTGGCTCCTTAGAGCACCAAATTGAAGCTTCAAACTGATTTGAATTCATGCATGTTTGCATGTTCATCTGGTTCTTGAAAAATGGTTTGAAATTGAGTTTGAATTAAACACCCTTGGGCTTTGATTTCTCAAATTGAGCTTTGAACCATGTTATTCTATGTGTTTACAAATGTTTTCTGGAAATTCAGCCTAAGAGGTTGAGTTTTGAGTTGTTAAAACTTGGTTTGAGCTTGGAGGTGCAATCTGGGTTTTCCAGATTCTGTATTTCTGCTCGAGCGGGGGCTAGTGACGCTCGAGCGGGGAATCCGAGCATCCAGTATCTCTACACTGTTTTACAGTCCGCTCGAGCGGAGTCATGTGTCTCCAGCTCGAGCGGGAGTCGAGCGTCCGTCGAGCGGAGATTTCACCCATCCAGTACTTTTACAGTACGCTCGAGCGGGATATTTGACGCTCGAGCGTGTACCTTTGTTGCATGACCGCTCGAGCGGGGAAACCTGAGCTCGAGCGGGACTCTGTTTTTCTGAAAACTCCTGAAACTGTTTTCTGATCACATCTTTGCATCCTCATCTCATCCTAGGCATTCTTAGGCCTAGTTTAAGACATCTTATTGAGGATATAGATGTAGAACACACCGAGGCAAATTAGGGATTAAGTTATTATCTTTCCCAGCTGTGTAGCTTAGTGTGTTCAATCTGTTAACTGTGTAGGGTTGGCGACTGGGGAGACACGCTCTAGCATACTGTAGCCCAAACTCTGTGAGTAACGATTGTGTAAAGATATGTTCAAAAATGATTATTTTCTGAACAACTGAACTGTACTGTTTCTGAATTGAATACTGTTAATTGAATGAATGTGTGTCCTATATTCTGAACTGTATTGTGGCATCCTTAGCACCTACTGTTTACTGTTACTGTTACAGAGATCTCTGTCGGTTCCCTTGTTGGAACCACTGCTGTTACTGACTGATGGCCATCATTTACTGCTCGGTCTTTTAAGACCTACTGTTTACTATACTGTTATGCTAATGGATGTACCGCATATGACTGTACTGACTGAACGACTGAAACACTGATTTAATGAACTGTTTTCATTACCGTAAGGACATTCATTCTTAACCTCTTTACGCATTATGTTATTCACTGGGCTTTAGCTCACTGCTCATATATATATGTAGATGTACAGGCACCAGACCGCGGCTAGGAGCGTCAGGGTTACTCCAGTTTTGTCCAGCCAACTACCGTGCCTCACTGCGAGGTTCCAAGCCTATCATGCTAAGGCTTAGGGGTGTTTTAGGACTCCCCCTTCTATACTGTCTTACTGTTTTGTAATAACCGAGTGGATTGTATAGACTGAATGTTTATTGCACTGTTATATAGGGATTAAGTCCCTATTCTGAATGATTATATATATTGTGCATACTGTTCTGTACTGGTTATGTATATATGTATGAAAAGTCTTTTTGCATACAGACTGTCACAGCTCATTGGACACTGTTTACTTACTGTATTGGCTTCCGCCAGGCCCTGTATTCTGTTTTACTGTCTTACTGTTAAGCAGGCCTTTGGTAATCTCGGATTACTGGCCAGTTACAGTGCTAAACCCATAGGGCCGGGTTTGGGTCGTGACAGAACACGCAGCCCAAACTTCTGAATTTCTAAACACGCAGCCCATTTTTTGATTGTGAACACGCAGCACACATTCGTTGAAAGTTGAACACGCAGCCCAAACTGCTGAATTTCTGAACACGCAGTCCATTTTTTTGATTGTGAACACGCAGCACACATTCGTTGAAAGTTGAACACGCAGCTCAAACTTTTGAACTTCTGAACACGCAGCCCATTTTTTAAAGTTGAACACGCAGTCCGAACTCTTGATGGTGAACACACAGCCCACAGTTTTTAGAAGTCGAACACGCAGCTCATTCATTTCATTTGCACGCAGCTTATACATCACACTTTGAACACACAGCTCACACATTTCACTTGTGAACACGTAGCCCACACATTTCTCTTCTGAACACGCAGCTCATTCATTCCATTTGCACGCAGCTTATACTGAACACACAGTTCATACACTTCTCTTCTGAACACACAGCTCATTCATTTCAGTTTGAACACGCAGCTCACATATTTCAATTCTGAACACACAGCTCATTCATTTTCATTTGCACACAGCTCATTCTTAATTCTGAACACGCAGCTCACAAATTTTCACTTCTGAACTCACAGCTCATTCACTTCATGTTGAACACGCAGCTCACATACTTTAATTCTGAACACACAGCTCATATACTTCAATTCTGAACACACAGCTCATATACTTCAATTTTTGAACACGCAGCTCATAACATAACACTGCTCAATTTGAACACACAGCCCATAACTCAGTAGTCTTTTAATTTTGAACACACAGCTCATTCTGAACCTACAGGATGTGATGACGGAACTTGCAAAAGTTGAAACAAACTCAGATGTCCGACATCTTCCTCCTTTCCTTTTGCTTTGAAGTTTGGAACCTATATAGCTTCAGATGGGTTTTGGCTTTACTGGTCCCACATGGCTCGAGTTGAACCCTGCGTTTTTTTTTTAAAGAACAAAATCTTGTTTTGCACAAATGTGGAGAACGACACGGCACTCTGAGCACAAGACAATTTTTTGAAATTAAAAAATGTGTTCTTAACTGGGCATTGAGCCTACGACTGAACACAGCGAAAAAGACTGAACAATGGAAAAGAAAAGGTAAACAACCTAAACGCATCGAGACACACTCGGAACGCCTCAAAGCAAGAATCGAGACAAACAAAACAAAAGACACGACACACAGACGTGTTACAAAAACGAGAGACCTCTCAATACGTGAGGAGCCAGTTTCTTCGGGTATTGTTTCCCACTCTTTCTCATTTGTGATTCTCACATCACTCGGCCCTCAGGCTCTGTTTTTGTTGAAAAAACCTTTTTCCTCACTTTTTCTCTCAGCGCACATCTCTCTATTCTTTAATCTCTCATTGTTTATCCCTCCCCTGGGTGGTTGATGAATGAACAGGAAGTTGCAGGCTCACGCCCAACATAATCAGCTCATGGCTATTTCCTTTGGTGACATCTGTCGATGCGCCGGATGAGGGAATGGAGCATCTCGATCCATTCCAATTCGTGCTTCGCACTTAGCTTGATACCTCGCTGCTTGGAGGATGAGAGAGTTTTCAGCCCTTTGTTGTTAACTTCAGTTATCCCCTTTTCTGGCGCATACGGTGCCCTTTCCGACAAGTAGAGTGCCCTTTCTGGCAAGTATTTTGACAAATGGGAAAAGATAGAACACCTGACTCAACTGTGCCCTTAGTTCATTATTTTGACCATTTTTGGTTTTTGACGTTCTGTTAAAACAATTTTGACCAACATGAGAGTTAGATTAACATGCTTGTTCGATTTCCTGATTTAAAATCATACAAGTTAGGTTACGAGCACTGTAGATTTTCTTTTTTTGGGTCCAAGAAATGGTCCAGTTTTGAAAAATGGAGTACTTTTCGAGAAGATTAGTCAACCTCAGTAAAAATTCTCAAAAACTATTTTTGCAAACGACCACTGCTCAACGAGCACGGAACCTACTCTTGAGATGCACAACTTCGGACCCATAGCAATGGAGAATTGCCCCTTGTCTGAGGGACACTGCATGGCAACGGAAAGTTGCCCATTGTTTGAAATAATACTGCGGCGTTTTGAATGGCAACGGAAAGTTGCCCCTTGTTTGGATAGCACCGCAGCGCATTATAGTCAGTCCTCAAAGCGACGAACACAACCAGACTCTCGGATATAGAGAAGACAAAGATGACCAAAACCATTGCATGGACACAATCGAATTTGGAAGTGTTTGTGGCTGGACTTCAGAATGAAGTTGCCTACGTATCCCAAACATGGGAATCAAGCCTTACGTAGTTCGGGGTTAAGGTACACTCGGGTATTTAACCTCTCCTTTTGCGCTCTAACTTTTGCCAAGGCCGCCCTTCCGGGTTTTCAGCCTTGCGAGCTTTGTTCTTCTTTTTTCTTTTTCTCAATTTTTCTTTCTTTTTTTTTGATATATTTTTTTGCATTTTTCTTTTTCTTTTCTTTTTGCATTTTTTTTTGTCTCGCTCTAACTTTTGCCTGGGTCGCCCTTTTGGGTTCTCGGCCCAACGAGCCTCTCAAGGGTAAAAGTGTAGCTTGGTCCATGTCAAATGGTTCTGAGATCTCGAATCCGTCTGAATCCAAGAGAATGACTGTTGTTCGTTGATGATGTAGGAGTCTATCAAATGGGGGGGCTGAATTTGTCCCTAGTGTTGTAGATCGAAACTCAGTTTTTCTTCAGCAATACTTTCTTCTTTCTTCCCTTCTGGGATTTGGCATTCTTGCCGATCTTTATTAGCTTGAGAAACATCCCAATTTTTTGACTCTTCAAGCACATCTAACAGTTTTGCCCCTAGTTTGAGGGCTTTTGATCTAGCTTCGCAAGCTTCCTTTGAAAATACTTGATCTTCTTGATCTGACTTTCCTTGCCCCTAGTCCGAGGGCTGCTTCGAATCTGGCCACGCAGGCCTCACATTATGGTTGACCTTTGAACTTTCTGAGGCCGAGTTTAAGGTTTGAAAGCAAGGGGTCGAGTCTCGAGGCTGAGAGCGATCCTAGGCTGCACAATCTCAAGAGCGATTCCACACAGGTCTTCGCAGGACCGCGCAAAATATTTTTTGAAATCTTTTAAGAAAGCGACTAGTCGCTTGCGCTGAAGACAATGTAGAACCAATCTGGATCAAGCCAGGATCTTTCTCAGTACTCACATTAACAAGCATGATCTCATTCATTAAGGGCTTAGCACGCCTCTCTTTCTCTCAGTTGATCAAATTTTTACAAATCCCGAGGAATTCCTTCATCTCTGTTTTCACTACAGTGTTAGAAAAAAGTTTTAAAAACTTAGGTCAATGCAATGAGTTCAAGGCACAGAAAAGACACAGTTCTGGTCAAATACTGCCATCTCAATCAAAACTTCTGGCACAACTGGCACACGGCAGAAGCAAATACAAGAGCATGAAAATTACCGCTGTTCCATTCAAATTTGTTGGTGTAACTGGCTCCAAGCAAGAACAGACTCAAAGCAAAACAAAAAGACAAACAAAAAACAAAATGGTGATGCCCGAGGTAACACCCCCGGAATCACCCGACCTTTGTACAACAGGACTGACTCGATGCAACAAGACAGACCCTGAATCAAGAAGACTAACTCGAGACAATGAGACAGACTCAAAACAAAACTACAGAACTGACTCAACACCCATGTCAGAAACTACAAAACTAGCATTCGCAAATGCTCAAAATAGTGCGTGCCATACGCCACATCCGAGGTAAACCGCGCGCCGCCCGCAGGTGGTCCAACCCCTGATCACATACTTGCATTATCCTCGAAATCCACCAACCCGGTGGTGACAGACTTTGCCGAGCTTGGAGGGAGGATGACTTCATTGTCAATCAAATCTTGCACTTCGTGGCGAAGATGGAAGCAGTTGTCGGTGCTGTGACCGATTTGCTGATGGTATGCACAGTACTGGGTACCATCATGCTTAGCTGGAAGGGGACTCGGGAGAGGCCGAGGCTCGAGGGGTTTGAGATGCCCTTTTTTGACGAAGATTTGAAGGGCCTTAGACAAAGGCATGTAGAGGGCATAGGAGACCTTGTGACCTCGAGGCGGATACTTCGAGGCTTGCTGACTTTTGCTGGACGCACTCGAAAAAGGGTCGGCAGGTGCTACCTTGGCTCTCTGATATTTTCTAGGTGCAGGGTTAGGATTGGAAGGAACTGTTCTGGTACGACAGTCCCCATCTCGATTTTCCCTCTGGCTTAAACTGCTCTCGGCCTGAGTGGGGAAGATGTCATCCACAGTTTTTACAGCAACAGTGAACACCTGCTGTTTATTCAATCCTCCAGCTTTCAAAGCCTCAACAGCCCACAGGAGTTGTTCGTAGGGATCGGTATCCACCCTCATCTTGTTCTTGCCACTCGCCTTGGCTTGGCAGAAGGTTTGAGTTGCTACATCAGAGCGGAGCCCCGTTGTTGTCGACATGCCATTGCCGGAACTTGGGATGGCTTCAGGTTGGCTAAGTTCGATTACAATTCGTCCCAGTAACGGGGGCTCCTCCGGTATGAAGTTCCCGGCATACGATATGGTTGGTGGCGGAGCCGACATTCCGCAGGCTAGATCCGCCACAGATCTTTGAAGGTCACCAATCATTCCCATCAACTCGAATGTTGTGGGCTCATGGGTTTGACATAACTGGGGTTCCCAGATCGGATGTGCGGCAGGTGACCTGGGTGGGTGTGGCACTTCAACATTGGTATCACTTTGCAATGTGATTCCTTGGTCTGATGCGGCTGCCATAATTTCTTCCGAATTTTGCGTCATCACGAGTTTTACTTAACTGAACAGAGGTGATATGACTAGTGACTGACGGATCAGATGGACCGGACTGGTGACTAACGGATCTGAAGAACCGGTGAGCCTTTTTCTGTCTTGCCTCAGCAAAGGAGAACACTGGTTGCTCTGAACCGAGTCTCTGAACCCCCCCTGAAAGAGAAAACATGCGGCATCTCAGCCCAATCCCACTAATACAGACATGAGCATAACTGAATAACTGCATTCGACTGCTGATCACTGTTTCCAAAATTACCCCCCAAAACTGAATCCGATACCCGCAGATATAACTGATTCCCAAAATGCTGAACTGGTGCCCGCAGGCCCTTGATACCCAGAAACACTGAACTGGTGCCCGCAGGCCTGATGCCTAAACTTGTAAACTGATACATGCATTCTTGTAGAGACACACTCTAAAAGCACATAACAAGAAAGTGAGAGCCAAAACACCCCTATGGTGGGGTAGGATTTCCCTGTCCTATTTTGTCAGGAGCTAGAGTTTCATTACGCACGCAGCGATTTCAAACAACCTATCGGGTAAGCAACCTATCCTAGTTTGGAATGGTCACTACGGATCCGAATATACACTAGGTCGAATGGTCAAAAAGGGTGCCCTGGTAAAACCGGGGTTTGTGTTCCCATACTGGCAGAGCCCACAACCGGTCAGCCTTATGGTCATGCCTTGACAAGACAAGCCTCCGGCAAATCGTTCAGGAATAGCAGATGGCAAACACGGTGTCCTAAGCGCACCAATGCAAATGCAATGCAAAGAAACACATAAGTGTAGTCAAAACAAGATATCATGAGTTCGAGTCAGGTTCTCTAAGTCCCCAGTAGAGTCGCCAGAAACTGTAGACGTCCCCGAACGCCCTGGGAGGAACGAGTCCACCCGTTCCGTTCGATATTGGGCTCATTACAGCTCAGGACTCTCAAATTGTCACGGTTCTAAGTCTGAACCAAAGAGTCCAAATCTGGCAAATCGTTTTGAGAAAACAGATTTTTAGAAAATAAGTGCCAAACATGGACTACTTTGCCAGATACAGAGTCGCCACCTAAATATTTTATTTTGGGGAAATTTAGGAAACCCTGACTCGTTTGCCTAAGGCCACGTGTCCGTCATCACCAAAGTTGCCTCGGCTCGGGAACTTGGGTACGATTGGGGAAGGTCACTTCGTGAGCACCCCCACTCGCCCGATCAAAGATCGGCCTCTACTAACCATGATATCTATTTTTGAAAACTTTATGTGTTCTTATTCCGGTTATTAGCCTAGATTACTATGTGATGCGCACAGCATACAAGTATAGACTGGGTCGTCTGAATTGGAACAAAACATTTCATGTTTGTTTATTTCGAAAATGGTTTGATGGTGCTACCCGCAAGTAGGCTAAGACGTGGATTTGCCACCCTCGGGTGGGCTTAGAAAAACATGATTTTGCCACTATCTAGTGGGCTTAAGACACACATTTGATTAATTGTTCCAATTCAAATAATCCAACCTTCACCCACAGGCATTCAGGCAGTTATATCACATAAGCAAATAGCCTCATGGTAAGCATGCTATTCATGGCAGTCACTCACACACATGCAAGGATGCTAAAGCATAAAACTCACCGAGTACTCCAAGCCAAAACAAAAGCTAATTAGAAATCCATGCATGATCCTAATTATACAGAAATGCCTAATACAACACATGCAAAAGTGCAACTATAGCAGGCTCGGCTATTCTAGACATGGCATATGAAATGCTACAGCTAACATGTATTCAACTTGGAATTGAAAATACAATGCAGTTAGTATGATGCGCCGAGCCCGGTGCATGCAAAACAGATGAATGAATGCAAGCATGCTATCATACTGTATGCTAATTGAAATATGCCCTAATCTAACCATCATAAGCGGATAAATAAAAGGGAGAAAGACGTGGGGTTGGAAGACATACAACACACACACGCACACTTATTACAGTTGTGCCCTCGCGCAGAGGGTCCGAATAAATAGTACAGTCCTGAATAAATATTACAGTCCAAATAATTACAAAATCCTAATTAAATTTACAAATTTAACTAAGAAAGCTGTAAACTAGCATACAAGCTAGGGACTGCCTCGACTCCACTCCAGATGATGAATGATGCATGTTCGGGTTTCCTTGCGCGGAAATCCACTGGGATGCCCCAATTAGCCTCTGTTTTGTAATTATTCTTGGAAAGCGCACCAAGCTCCGGAAGGTTGCTAATTCTTGATTTGCTGCAACAGAGAGCAGGAAAGGGGCATAGCAATGTATTTTCACAAATGTATGCATGCCTCGATCCTCGTGCCATCAATCACGCATATCGATGCATGATGGCCGAGGAGTCGAATTGCATGACTCAATATGGAATGAATGCACACATAAACACAACAGGACCTAACTCCATCATGGATAATCCGGAGTGTCGGCGACAGGGAATTGAGACACGTTCCGTCACTCGGAGTACGAAACGTACCTCGTTTCCTGTGCCTGGACTAACTCTTATCCCAAGCACAATGCAATATACATGATATGCATGAATGCAACTAATATACAACCTAGCATACACAATGCTATGAAATGGCATACATGATGCACGAGATAACATGGAATACACAATGCGCTAACATACAACCTAGCATACGCAATGCTATGAAATGAAATGGCATACACAATGCACAAATGGGCTTACACTAACATGAGTGGACCTCAGCCACACTCGCATAAGAGGCCATTAGATGAAAATGAGACAACTCGGAATGCATGCACACGTGCACGCAAACTGAGAACCGATCCTAAGGCACAAAATGCCACTCTAACAAGACATGGCAAAGCATGGAATATGGCATACAAGCATGCAAATTTCAGAGGCAATAAATGATGCAAAACAGCCCCGAAAGATGGCAAAATAGCACCCGATGCATGAAATGAAACCGAAATGCAAAACTAGGCCTATGCATTGGCCTATAGCTATACAAAACATGCATTATTTAAACATGGAATGTAAAGACAGAGTCAAGACAGCCCAAAAAAAACATTTTTACAGTTTTAAGCAAGGCCAAACAATAAACACAAATAGGGAAAAACTAGCATGCAAAAATGGCCCTAAATGTGAGATAAAGAAGCAACTCACAGCTGCTAACCCCAAACAGATTAGGGCCCTTCAACAATGTTGAAGAGGGGCCCAAAATATGACCTTTTACAGTTTATGGCAACCACAAAAACTAACACAGGTATGGCTAAGCTCTCATGCAAGAAATGGGCCAAAAGAGGGTCAAAGAAGCAAGTGGTGGTTTCTGGCCTCAAGCACAAAGGGGCCTTTCAACAATGTTGAAGATGGGCCCAAAATATTGCACTTTACAGTTGATTGCCGGACCCAAAACAGTATGCATGCAAGCCTAAAATACTACACAAAATAAGGCCAAAAAGAGAGATATAACACAAAGTATAAAAAGGATGCCTCAAACAATGAAAGACCCTTAATGAAACATGAAGATGGGGTCAAAACAAGGTCATTTTTAGTTCGGACCAGAGCCCAAAAACAGAAGCAAAAGAGGCTAACAAATCATGCAAAAATATGGCCAAAAGAGAGATATAAAGGCAAGTGGAAGATATAAGCCTCAAACAGTGATGAGCCCTTCAACAATGTTGAAGAAGGGCTCAAAATAAGCAACTTTTCAGTTCATGACAGAGCTCAAAACAGTTTACACATAGGCCAAAAATACTACACAAGGAATAGGCATACAAGAGGGGTAATGAAGCAAGTGCAACAAGGAGGCCTCAAACAGTGAGAGGATCTTAAACAAACATGAAAAATGGCTCAAAATAAGCCTAATTACAGTTAGGGTCGGAGCCCAAAACAGCAAGCAAGAATGGCTTAGATAGGATGCAAAAATAAGCTTAAAAAGAGGGGAAGTGTTGCTTACCCCAACACTTCTTGGCTTGAGAAAAGATGCCTCCTTAGCTCTGGAAATCAGCTTCAAGCTGCTGCAATGGAGGTTGGAGGTATGGTGCTAGGTGGTGGTGTAGAGAAGGGTGTTGGACTTGAGAGGTTTTGAGCTTGGGAGTATAGAGAAAGAGATACAAGGCAAAGGCTTAGGGGGGTTTTTTGTAACCCTAATGACAGAGCTGGAGCCCCTGTTATAAAGGCAAAAAGGGGGGGGGGGAAAGGGGGGGAAAATGGAGGGAAAACAAACCAAGTTTCCTTCCAAAAAGAAGCCCCCCCGGATACAGAATTTGAGGGGAAAAAGAGGTTGTATCTGCACTGTAGATGATGTAAGGATTCTGGCCGGCTAGTTATCTAGGTTGCAGGTGGCCGGCCGGCTACCTCCCATGGCCGGCCGGCTAGGGTCAAAAGGTTCAAGTGGATTAGTGGCCGGCCACCATAGAAAGAGGGCCTCCTATGTGTGCACAACACAACCCTGTGGTCAAAAACTGGAGATAGTGAACCAGGAGAGAGAACAACCCACTTTTCAAAGGGGTTCAAAAGGGTCAACAACAATTACTGGCCGGCCACCAAATATTGGTGGCCTCCCAGATGTGTACATCACAAATATGGGGTTTATGGTGCAAGAAAATGGCTCAAGGGTGGTCAACATTAGCTTTGAAGTGAGGAAAATCGGGCGACGGAGGGCGATGAAGGGATAAAGTTGGCTGACAGAACAATTACTGGCCTCCCACCCCTCTACGGCCTTCTTACCAATGAAACAGAGATCCCTGCCAAACATGAATCCAAACCGATGCAGAATGAAGGTTCAGGGACCGAAACGCGCAGCTCGAGGTCCCGAAAACTGACTGTTAGGCACCGGGAGTGGTGTTCGACCATGAAGTTGGTCTCTCGGACCACAGTGTCCCTCAAAAGGGAGCAAAAAAGATGTATGTCAAAAACCGGGGCAAACAGAGATGGTTAAGCGGTCCCGAACCGAGGCACACGGCCAACGATTCCGAAAAATCGGGAACCGGACTCCAAAAGGGCAAAAATGGCCTACGACCTCGAAACGTAGCCTACGACCACTGAGAGATGATCTAGGAGACCTCTCCCTCCCTTCGCGAAGAGAAAACAGAGAAAACCGAGCCTGGTTCGTAAACCGAGGCAAAGCACAAAAGAGTCCGGAAGTCCGGAGGCAAGGCTTGCAGCCGAGACTCCGAAACCTCTGAACGAGCACGATATGCAACATCACCAAGCGCTCAACTGGTGACGTCTGAGTCTCAAGGTCGGTCAAAAATGGAGTGTCTACAGATTTGTTGATTGAGATTTTATTTTATTTTATTTATTTATTTCACTATTTTGTCAACCATTTCAGTTTCAACCTTCTAAACCAATTACCCTTTATCATCTGAGGAGGCATCTTATATGTCATGCATATGTGTATTTTAATGTATGAAAGGTGTGGTCTGATGTATTAATTCTGTGATTACATGTCAAAATGACATATAAATTTGGTATAAAAATTGGTAATCACACAACAATACTCTGCAAAAAGTAGGCATCTTGCATTTGGAGATGAAAATAATTTTGTTGAATGATAGAATTTATGTGCGCGTTATATTTTCTGTAGTCAATTTCTTAGTCTCTACCATTTCTACATCCAAAAACTACTCTATTTTTTTGTTTCTCTAAAAAATAAAAAATTAAATGATGAGCTTATTTGAGATTCTACTACTCTCTCTCTTACCCAATTCTAAAACAACATTTCCAGAACAGAATGATTATGTAGTTTTCTCTGTTTGGTATATTTCTATTTGGTATTTTTTCACCTTTTTTTTTTTTCTTTCACCTATTCAATTTTTTTTTTTGTTTGGCCCAAGTGTGGAGTCAATAATTATGTGTCGTCATCTGAGAGAATATGTTAATTAGGTATTGTTTGAGTAATAAAGTCCGTTTCGGAATTATAATTTTAAATTAAAAGTTTAAAAATCACTATAAAATATTGTATAGATTTTTTTTTTTTTTTTTTTGTAAAGCATGTTATTGACACATCTTCTGCAAAGCATACAAATTCTGGAAAGCTTTAACCCACTTTTTTTAATAAAGTTTAATCCATTCTTTTGGTGTATAACAATATAATGTTCGTTTTTCTTATATAGTTATAATTTGATTGGTAGCAGTAGCACTAACTGGTGTGCATTTTTGTTTTAATTTCTTTTAAATTACAGAGTACTGGCTGGTGTGCATCATTTGATATTTAATTTTTTTTATATTTGATTTGTTTGAAATTATAGAGTACAGTCTATTAAATATATTTTTATAACTGCATTTTAATCTTAATATTATTTACACCGTGCCTTTAGGCACGGGCATACGCTAGTATATACATAAATGATTTGAAAATTAACTGAATTCGATTTTCTTTTAATTGTCTAAAATCAAAATAAGAAGTTCAACTTTTAATTAATTGCACAAATATTTCAAAAGGGTCTAGCTTTCCTCCAGTTTCAGATTGGATTGGAGGATACTGTTGGGCCCGTGGAGGCCTACTATAGGTCCCATTTTGATAATTCAAACCGTTAATATGTAGCACTCGTCGAGTACTATATGCCTGTAAAAAATCACATTGATCAGATATCAATAGCTATCTCATCAGATCAATTCTCTGTCAATCGTTTATTTTTTCACCGTCTATTTTTTTTCTTATAAAAAATTGATTTGGTCACGTAACTATCGATATCCAATCAACGTAATTTTTTATAGACATATAATACTCTACAAATTCTACATATTAACGATTTAGATTATCGAAACGGGTCTGTGGTGGACCCTTACAGGCCCAACAGCCCCTTTCAAACTGGAGAGAAGCCAATGCCATTTCATAAATATAAAGGGAGTGGCAGTGTAATTTATCCTAATTTTTTTCTAATTAGAATCTATATACTATATATTAAGCAAAATGGGGTTTTTAACCCTAAGTCTTGTGGGAGCTCCAATCTCCCAATCTAAATTTCTTGATTTTTTGATTTAAAAAAAAAATCTTAGTATTTATTAACATTTCCCAACTCCCAAGTCTTACCCTCATAATAACACTTTAATGCATTAAGAACAAGCATAAAAAAAATTATTTGAAATCCAGCAAATGAATTTTTTGAAAAGTTACAACACATATGATTATTATTGCTCATAATAACACTTTAATGCATTAAGAATAAACATAAAAAAAAATTTCTTGAAAAGTCCAACCTATATGATTATTATCAAAATATTAAATTTTAATATAATATAATAAAAAAAAACACATTTAATTCATTGAAAAGTCCAACACATATGATTATTATCAAAATATTAAACTTTAATATAATATAAAAAAGGAAAAAAAATAAGACATTTAAAAAAAACATTTAAAAATCACAATTCACATATATAGATAATTGTAAACACAATAAAATAGGAGGGCATTCATGTCTACACGTTTTTTTTTATAAGATCTCCTCCATTATAGTAAGATAGCACTTTATTTCTCTCATCTTATAATCTACATATATATTATATTATATATTATATATATTAAGGAAAAAGTATAAAAAAAATTCTTTGAAATCCAACGCATATGAATTTCTTGAAAAATCTAACCCATATGATTATTATCAAAATATTAAACTTTAATATAATATAATAAAAAAAACACATTTAATTCCTTGAAAAGTCCAACACATATGATTATTATCAAAATATTAAACTTTAATATAATATAAAAAAGGAAAAAAAATAAGACATTTAAAAAAAAACATTTAAAAATCACAATTCACATATATAGATAATTGTAAACACAATAAAATAGGAGGGCATTCATATTTACACGTTTTTTTTTATAAGATCTCCTCCATTATAATAAGATAGCACTTTATTTCTCTCATCATATAATCTATATATATTATATATTAAGCAAAAGGGGTTTTTTAACCCCAAGGCCTATGGGAGCTTCAATATGTCAATCCTAATTTTCTAATTTTTTGTTTTTTTTAAAAAAAAATTAACCTCAGCATTTATTAACTTCTCTCAATCCTCAAGACTTTTTAACTTCTCTCATAATTACTGCAGTACCTTTTCCAAAACAAATCATTTGTATATTAAAAAAAAATTAAAACAAATATCTATATCTATATCTATATCTATTTATTTATTTATATCTATCTCTAACTCACAATTTTTGTGGGAGTTCCAATATCTGAACCTTAATTTCTTGATTTTTTTGATTTTTTTTTTTAAAAAAACGTAGCACTTAATAAATTCTTCCAAGTCTTTTTTACTTCTCCAATACGCACACTCTTTTTAACTTTTCACATACCTATTGCAAACAGTGAATCTCCTTTTTATTTTTTCCTTCTTGACTTCTCACTTCTACACTTTCAATTTCAGTGACCACGTATGCAAACCGTAAGTCTTCTTTTTGTTTTCTCCTTCTTGACTTTTCCTTTTGTTTACTGTTTTAATATTGTAGTTACATAGCGCATAAAAATATTTGTGATTTGTCTAGCAATAAAAAATTATAATTTGATTTTTTAATATTATTGAAGTTAGATAAGTATAAACCCTTACAAAGAGAAAAATGTGATTATAATTAGTTGAATGATTCTTTTTTTTTAATGTGATTGTAGTTAGTTTAATAGTTCTTTTTTTCATTTATTTATTTTATTATGTGAAAAATGTGATGTGATTGTAATTTGTTCAATGACTCTTTTTTTAATATGATTGTTGTAGTTAGTTCAATGGTTTTATTTTTTAATGTTATTTAATCTTTTTATTTACTATTTTAATTTTATTTTTGATTTTTTAATATGATTGAAGTTAGATAAATATAAACCATCACAAAGAGAAAAATGTGATTATAATTAGTTGAATGATTCTTTTTTTTTAATGTGATTGTAGTTAGTTTAATAGTTTTTATTTATTTATTTATTTATTTTATTATGGAAAAAATGTGATGTGATTGTAGTTTGTTCAATGGCACTTTTTTTTAATATGATTGTTATAGTTAGTCCAATGGTTTTTTTTATAATGTTATTTAATCTTTTTATTTACTATTTTAATTTTATTTTTAATATGATTGAAGGTAGATAAACATAACTACTCACAAAGAAAAAAATGTGATTGTAGTTTGTTCAATGGTTCTTTTTTTTTTAATGTGATTGTAGTTAGTCAATGGTTCTTTTTTTCATTTATTTATTTATTTTTATTATGAGAAAAACGTGATGTGATTGTAGTTTGTTCAATGGTTCTTTTTTTTAATGTGATTTAATCTTTTATTTACTATTTTAATGGTTTTTCTTTACAATCTATCTATTTATCTATCTATCTATATCTATATCTATACTTCTATACTATTTATTAAGCAAAAGGGGATTTTTAACCCCCAAGACCTGTGAGAACTTCAATATTCCAATCTGAATTTTTTTAATTTTTAATTTTTTATTTTAAAAAAAAAAACTCAGTATTTATTGATTTGGTCAAAATCTCCTGATCAACATTTATTAAATCTTTTCAATCCACATGTAGAGATGGCAATTTAAACCCGGCCCGACGGGGACCCGATCCCCCGACCCCGAAATAAGTGGCTTTTTCCCGAAAAATATCCCCACGGGGACGGGGATGGTATTAAAAAATCACTCCCCGATCAATTTCGGGCCGGGGACGGGGATAGGCTCGTCAGCCCCGGCCCCGGCCCTCGCCTCGCCCCGGAATTTCCCCGATTCCTCCCCGCCACTGATGATTAGTTGTATTATTAAATATTAGTTGTATTATATTAATTTTGATGTCAACTCTCTCATTTCATTTCCTCTCATTTCCTGTGTCTCTCTCTCTCACCGACCGTGGCCCTCATCTCTCTCTCCCTCAAATCTCAGACTCTGTCTCATCTCTCTCCTTCCCTCTTCCCCTCTCCCGCTCCCTCTCCCTCTCCCTCTCCATCTCCCTCCGTCCGTGAAGCGTTCCATCGTCAGATCCCTCCGTCCGTGAAGGCTTCACGGTGAAGCCCTTCGTCCATCAGATCGTGAAGCTTTCCGTCAGATCGTGAACCCTCTCCCTTTCCCTCCGTCCGTGAAGCGCTCCCGTGAAGCCCTCCGTCCGTCAGATCGTGATTCATGAAGAAGAACAGAAACAGATCTGAAGAAGAAGAATAGATCTGATTGTTGAATAGATCTAATTTTTGATGATTGTTACATATATATAATTTTTTTTATGATTGTTATATATATATATATATATATATCTATGACAGATTTTATTTTTATTTTTATTTTTTTTTGATCTTCTTAATGTTGCTTTTTGAGCTGACTGATTGAGATGTTGAGATTTGTTGATGTTGTTTTTTAGCTGGGGATTTTCGGGGTCGGGGAAACCCGATCCCCGTTAGGGGGCGGGGGTGGGGGTGGGGGTGGGTTCCCCGTCGGGGACGGGGGAAAGTTCTGCCATCGGGGATCGGGGACGGGAAGAGTGATCCCCGTCCCCGCCCTGCCCCGTTGCCATTCCTATCCACATGCCTACATTTATTGATTTGGTTAAAATCCACTAATTAGCATTTAAAATCCCCTTATACAAATAATTATAGATACAATCCGTGTATAGTTACTGCAGTACCCTTTTCAACTTTTCTCATATAGTTAGTGATAAGATTGTTAAATTATTTTTATAAAAAATCTTAAAAAACATAATTTATATATTAAAAAAATCTAAAATAAATATAAATATCTATAATTATTCCGTGCATAGCACGGGTGATAGGCCAGTATGAATTAAACGAAAGCAACCCTTAACTATTTAGCAGGGCAACCAAAAAGTTTTCGAAAGAAAGTGTAAAATTCATTGATGGTAAGCGTGAATTAAAAAATATATAATTTATTTACCAAATTTTAAAAGAAAATATAATAAAATAATAATATTTTTTATTTATTTATAGATGATCAATATCAATAAATAAAGGGATTTTTATTGATGAATATCATTTAGAAGTGTTTTAACCTAAGAAATTCATGAATGAATTTTTTAACTCACTTTGTCCTATGTGTTTATACTTTTATTTCATAAAGTCCATTTTCTTGATTTACACTATTTTCTTAGACTTTTATGCCCTTACATTTAATATTGATATTTAATGTTGGAGGAGGAGAGAGAAGGAAAAGGATTAAGGTATAGAAAATTTCATATACAAATTAAATAACATTGATGTTATTATTTTATATTATTATATAATGTGAATATATTTCTAATTGACAATAAATTAAAAATAATGTGAATATTTTCTCTCATCTGATATGAATATATTTTTAATTGACAACACATTAAAAATAATGTGAACATTCTCTTTCATCTGATGTGAATGTTCACAACACCTTTCTAAAAAATTCTCTCTCATCTAATGTAGTGATGTAAACATTCACAACATGTGTACCTTCTTATTTTTAATTGACAACACATTAAAAATATTAAAAATAACGTTCATTATATTTTTAATTGAAAACACATTCTTATTCACAACATGTAGTGATGTGAACGTTCACCACATGTGAACATTCTCTCTTATCTAATGTAGTGATGTGAACATTCACATTCGTATGTTTTAATTAGGGGTGGGCGCGGGTCGGTTGCGGCCACGGAACCTTCAATCCGTCATCCGTCCGCTAGATTGGCGGATTGAAGAAAATCAATCCGCATCCGTCCGTCAATCCGGCGGATGTGGATTGACGGTTTGGCGGATGGATACGAATCGGTTTGGCGGTTTAAAATTTTATAAATTTTCAACATAATTCAACTTGTGCACTTCCTCAAACGAAAAAAGAAAAAAAAGAAAAAGAAAGTATTACAGTCAATGACTTAAAAAAATATTACAATCACTGTATGCCTTATCCAAAGAAAAAAAGTTTGAAACTTTAGAATATCATGATCACTGCATGCCTCATCCACATATTACAATCACAGTATGATTTATCCCCATAAAGTATTACAATCTGTGATTCTTAAAATATAATAACAATTCAAATCACCAAAACCATGAACAGAGCAGTAGTAGAGATTGAATGTCTCTGTATTGTTACATCTACATATGTTTTTGAAAACAAAAACCAACCAGCATATATCATATTTTCTATTTATTATTTTTAGAGTTACATTTAAAAACTAAAAAATATATATGAATAATACGTTTATTTTTTTCAATTCAAAAAATATATTCAAGTTGAAAACTTTTTTTCAATAGAATATTTAAACTCTTTTTCAATTGAAAACACAAATATAATATTTAAACAAATTAAAAATACAAAGTCTTATAAATTACTAGGGGTGCTCGCGATTTGGCGGTTCGGTTGCGGCAAAAAAATCTCAAATCCGCCATCCGTCCGCCAAATTGGCGGATTTGAGAAAATCAATCCGCAAGCGTCCGCTCGTCATCACGCATCCGTCCAAAATGCGGCGGATCGGTTTGGTTCGGTCGGTTTTGGCGGATCGGTATATCCGCTGCTCACCCCTAGTTTTAATATGAATATTCATATCATATGATTGACAATATAATGACAAAAATTCATTTTAAATTAATGTGAATATAATGATGTGAATATTCATTTCAATTACATGATGTGAATATTCACATCGTGTAATTGACAATACAATGACAAAAGTTCATTTCAAATTAATATGAATATAATGACAACATCTTAATGTATGAGAACTACCAAAATATAATGACAATTAATATTAAATATCAACATTAATAGGGGCATGAAAAATTAAGGGTGTTTTGGTCTTCTTACCTCAAATAGAACCTAATGGAATAGTAAAAAAATAAATAAAAATAGATTGGATAGAATAAAACTCTTAAAAAGATGATTTATCAAAAAAAAAAACTCCCAATAAATAAATAAATAAATAGTTTATAAAAGTAGAATCCATAATTTTCTTACGGTGATGCTACATGCACCAATTAGTATACTAACTAGTGTACTAACATTAGTTATGACATTATTATTAACCCCACTCATTAATCACATTACAAATATCAAAAAAAAATTTAAATTATGTCACATCATCAATTGATATACTAATTAGTATATATAGTATTATTTATGTTCTTATGACCCGTAGTAATAAGGGAGGAGAATTACAATTTGGTGTACCTTTCTTAAAAAAAAAAAAAAAAAAAATTCAAATCAATATTAAATTTTATGAACATTAATCACTCTCTTTGGTTTTGATTTCCATAATTCACTTTTTAGAAAATTTTATTTTTTTGATTTTTATATTTTTTTTGTTTTCATTAAATGTTTTTAATATTTTAAGCAATTTTTTTAATTTTTAGACACACCTAACATAAATACACCTAAAAAGTATAATATTTGTGAAAAAAAAATTTAAAAAATGTACTAAATATCAAAAATACAAAAGAAATATGAAAATTTAATACATTTTCCGTATTTTTGTGTAATTATTAATTTTTAAAATATTTTGTCACAAATATTTTATTTTTTAGATACATCTAAGTAAGGTGCATCTAATTTTTTTTTAAAAAATGGTTAAAATTTTAAAAATATTCATTAAAAACAAAACAAAAAAATGTAAAAAAAATTAATTTTCAAAAAATTAAATTCAGAAAATTAAAACCAAGCCCAGTGAATAAATTTAGGGTTTTGTTTTCTTGTGCCCCTTAAGACACACATTAAGATGTTTTGTCTGTTTATACTTTAAAGTGAATGTAATAAAAGATGTACAATATTTTGAAATTTTCTTATTATATGACACATGTTAACAAGATCCATAAATTTATAGGAGCAAATTACATCAACAGTCCCTATAGTTTGGGACTTGTGTCACTTTAATCCATGACTTTTCAATTGTGACACATTTGACCCTGAATTTTGAATTTTATTCCAAATAAAGACAATTGAGGATACCTTTGTTTAATTTCAAGGGTAAAATCGTCAATTTAATAAAATATAAACTAATTTGACAAAAATAAATGTCAAAAAAATATTTTTAATATTTTTAATTTTTTTTATCCACCAATGATAAAATTATGTAAAATTGATAAAAATTAATAAAAATACATGATTAATTTTTAAAAATTAATTTTACATGATCATCATCCAAACCCATGATAAAAATTAATTTGGTAAAAAAAAAATGTCTCAAAGATTTATTAATTTTACATAATTTTATTTTTAGTAGGTAGAAATAATTTTTAAAATTTCAACAATATTTGTTTGACATTTATTTTTGTCAAATTAGTTTATATTTTATCAAATTGACGATTTTACTCTTGAAAAATCTAATGATATCTTCAATTGTCTTATTTAGAACAAGATTCAAAATTCAAAATCAAATGTGTCACAATTGAAAAGTTAAAGATCAAAGTGATACAAATTTCAAACTTTAGAGACTGTTTATATAATTCACCCAATTTATAAACATTTCATAATCTGGAGACGTTTTGTAAAAATCCACTCATGTGTAAATATCTAAAGGAGGTGAATTCCCTCTTATCCCTAATCTCCTTAGAGGGCGTTATTCGAATCAGCAGAGTTCATCATCAGACCTATTTTGTTGATTCAAATTATTTATTTTTGTTGAGGATTTCGTGTAGACCATCAATATAAAAAATTAAACGATCCGATAATTGTAATATATTTAATTTATTATTTTTGTTATAAAAAAAATAAATGATCTATTTTTAAAAAACAAGACTAATAAAATACTTGACAAAATAAACCAGAATTATCAAAATAAAATATGTGATGAGTCTCACCCTATGAAACAGAGATAATCCATCCCCAAATCTAAAATGTACAAATCATTTTAAATTTTGTTTTTGACAATACCTAATTAAAAATAAAAAGTTGTTTGGCAACAACATAAAAAAAATATATCTTATTATCTTTTTATTCTATTTAAATCATATTACATTTGATTTAAATTTAAATCATCTCATTATTATATTACATTTATTTATTTTTTTTTATTATTTTTTTTGTAAGAGATGAAAAAACTATTTTGTACCGACTCATTAGACTCTAGGGTAAGCTAAGAAACCCCGTCTTAAGTTTCAACCCAAAACGAACGGCTTGTATGGTCTATCATGTAGATGGACGGCTCTGATTGAGCAATCAAATACTCCACACTGTAAAATCATATGAATGAGAACTGAAGTAGTTGTAGAGCTGTGTCCTACACAAGAAAAACCAATACAAGGAGAATCGCGTAGATCAGGTGAAGTAAACGAGGAGAGAGAAACAAACAACCACAACACAGCACATCCTCTGTGCGTACTGTCAAATCTCTCTCTCTCTCTCTCTCCCTCTCTCTGTTCATGATTTCAGGGTCTCTGCTCAATCCCAGCCTCCACAGACTGGAGGAGATTTGATTCCACGGCCGACCTTTCCGTAGCTTATCAAAGACTTTCTTTTTTTTTTTTCTTCCCTGGAAAACCGAAAGAAAATGCCGAGAAAATGTGAGATTCGTTTGTTTTCTCACTTTGTGTTGATGGGTATTATTCGTATTATTATTTTTGCGTTTATTTTAATGGGTTGTTTTTATTTTTTGTCCATATTTATTTTTTTCTCTGTTCTGTAAATTCCAACACTTGTTTGCTTTGTCACATACTTTTCAAAGAACACATGCTTTTGTTTTTCCGCTTTGAGGATTTTATAGATTAGATCTCTTTCTATCTCTGTTTCTCTCTCTCACCAACCGCTTGATATTTAAAGTACAATCTCGTAATCTGTTCTCAGTTCCTTTCTGCAAGTTCAGTTTTATTTCACTATATATATATATATATATATGTATGTTTTTATTGTTTTAGACCCTTTTGATCTTTTCATTTGTTGTTTTGTGGGAAACCTTTTCTTGTGAGTTCTGTGGCCATTGAATCTTTGTCTGCTCTGTGGGTTTCAATGAGTTGTTGAGATTCAACATTCATGATCAGAGCTTTGGGTCAGTTTTGGGAGAACACAAAAGAAAATTTGGTTCTTTTATGGTAAAAAAGTGAAGAATACCAGTTTTTTTTTTTTTTTTTTTTAAACCCAATGCAATTAATTTTTAAAGCAAAATTTCAAATACAACTTTTAAACTTGTTTTTTGAAAGTGTTTTCAAAACATTTTGACTTTAGGGTGAAGTCCTGTTTTGAAATTGTGGTTTGAAACAACTTTGGATTTTAAAATTCTCTTCTTTTTTTTTTTTGGAAGAAGCCCCCCTCTGTTTTGATATTTTCTAAAACTATCTGCAAAAACAAATGAAAGCTATGATTTCTTCTTCTTACATTGTTTCTGATGTTGAATTTGATTTTCCCTTTAGAAGTATGCAAAGATAGGATAATGGGTGTTTTTAAGAAATCAAAATTTAGTGAAGTTTTGATTTGTATTTCCTTCTTATGTTGTTGTCTTAATATTTGAAGGCTTTGTTTGTGTGAAATTATTGCAAATGAAAGGATTCATGGTTCAATTTTATAAAAAAAACATATGGATGATAAATTAGATATAGAAGTCAAGTTTTTTATTAGGTTCATCATTGTAGAAATAGAATAGGCAAGAACGGTTTCAATTAATTACTTTTGCATTGTTATTTCAAGGCCATGGCGACAAAAGTCTCGTAATCATTCTTGAAAGAAGTTCTCCTTCAATGAATAGTGTCAAATCCTTTCGTTTCAAATTCATAATACGAGTATGATTTTAAGTCTCTAATTTTTGTGATTTGTTGTTCATAACCTATAAAGATGAAATATTTCAAATAAATTGTTATTTCAAGTCCATTGAGACAAAACTCTTGAATTCATTCTTGAAATTCATGTCTAAGCTTTCAAACATAAAAAATTTAAGTCTTCCCATACAATGAATAGTGCCAAATCTTTTCATTTCAAATCCCTAATCCAAAACTCATGATGAATTTCACAACCTAAGTCTTTAATTCTTGTGTTTTGTTGTTTATAACTCGTGATAAATTTCATGTTTTTGATGCAGGATTGGAGTGGTTTTTAATTGAACAAAAGTGTAATTGATGGAAGGTGACATATTTTCTGGCATTGACAATGGTAACCAAATAGATGGCAAGGTATTGCAGACATTTCAGAAGAGCTTTGTGCAAGTCCAAAACATTTTGGACCAAAACAAGTTGTTAATCAATGAGATTAACCAGAACCATGAATCAAAAATCCCCGATAATTTGACTCGAAATGTGGGTCTAATTCGAGAGCTTAACAACAATGCGAGAAGGGTTGTGGATCTTTATGCAGATCTATCAAGCTCTTTTGCAAAATCAAGGGAAGCTTCATCCGAAGGGGAATCCGGTGGAACTACGAAATCAGATGGAAAGGGTGGCCAGAAGAGAATAAGGTCCGGGTAATTGATCGAAACTGAGGTCTTGAACTGATATAAATTGATTAGATGTTGAGAATTTTATCAGTTTCAGTGATTTGCCTTTTGGATTTGCTTAAAAAATGCCATAATTAGAAATAACAGTTCAATATAGCCATCATTGTAATTGTGTTTAGATGTTTTTCTCATTGGAATCAAGCATGACTCTCCTTTGTTGCCAAGTATTCTATTTTGATATCTATATTAGTTCTACTTGATTTTGTGTATAGCTTGAATTGAAGTAGTTGTGAGAAAAGAAAATAAAAGAAACACACGGAAACAGGGCTTGCATCACTTATTTGGATAATAAATCCTGGTTTTGACAATGAATTTAAAGAGGGAAAAGGAAAATACAAGATAGAAGTAAAAATAAATAAATAAATTATAAATACACTTTCTGATATTTGATTAAAATATAAATCGTCTCTGTGGTTTTGAAAATTACATTTCACTCATTGAGGTTTCTAATTTCATAACAAATCGCTCATTTTATTAATAAATTATCAAGTCAATTAACAGTGTTTTTAATAATGTTAGAAATATGTTTCGATTAATAATTTAAGTAATTTTATTATTATACAAGAGAGTAATTATGAATTTTATTTTTTAATTAATTTTGTTAAATAAAATTTTTTGACAAGAGAGGATATTCTGTATTTTAAATAAATCTCAGAAGATAGATTTATAATTTACCCAAAAAAATAATTTATATGTTCACATTTTCTTTTCAGTTACAAATCACTTCATAAAGAATAAATCTACCAACACAAAGCAGAACACATATCGTAAAATCTTGTTTATTTATATATATTATTATTATATGCCAATTTCGTCATCAGTTTATGTGTTCATAGCATAAACGCTCCACAAATTGAAGATCCAAATGCAGCAAATCCCAAAAAAAAAGTTGTATATAAATTTTTTGTAATAGCTCATTTATTCATGTAAATGCAAAATCAAGAAAAAAAAAAAAAAAGAACCATAAAATTGTGTTCATCCAAACAAAAATTAAGAAAGCACAATATTTTTCTTCCCTCACCGAAAAATCATAATACATAAAACTCTGGTTGGAGTAAGGATTTATGGGAAGGGTTTGTACAAGGAAAATAAAAAGTATTATGGGAAAAAATTAATTTCCATTGCATTTACTTTTCTCTTCTCATTTCCTTTTCTTTTACAATTTTGTCCTCAAATACAAATTATTTAATCTAACCATAACTTGAAGAAAAAATTACTCATAAATCTCATTTTAATAAATGTTGCTCTAATTAGTCTTAAGTGTTTTTTCTTAAACCATTTAGTCCTTTTTATTTTTGGTATGACATATGTTTTTGATATATTGTATATAGAGTTTACATTTTTACCCATATTGATTTCATTTTGCAACAACATCATCAACATCATCAAACATCAACTACATCATCACACATCATCAACATTGTGAACATCATCAGATCATCCCTATTGTCTCTTCCTATCTCTCTCTTTAAAACCCTCCCATATCTCTCTCTAGCTCCTCCATCGGCTCCGTCGTGGGGCCACCGTCCTTCCTTAAGTCCCATCAGCGGAGCCGAAGGCCTCGCCGCTGTCTGAGAGCCTCCACACCGATCTCTCTCTACTTTCTCTCTGTCTGGATCCTCCGCCGATCCACACCGATCCAATACCACCGCCGTGAGATCGTGAGATCCGTCGTTTTGCCACCACTGACCTTTCTGCCTTCGGGGTTCGCAATCGTCTGCAACGTTTGTTGGGAAAAGGCCGATCCACACCGATCCAGTACCACCGCCGTGAGATCATCAGATCCGTCGCTTCGCCACCGCTGACCTCTCTGCGTTCGTGGTTCGCAATCATCTACAACGTTTGTTAGGAAAAGATCTCTACCCATTCCCTTACGCTTCAACAATCGGGTTCTTCTAGTTGATGTTGCTGATGTTTGCTGATGTTGAAGATGTAGTTGATGTTGATGATGTTGACGATGTTGATGATATGTTTTGGTAATGTTGTTATGATGTTCACGATATTGATGAAATGTTTTGATGATGTTTTACGATGTTTGATGATGTAGTTGATAATGTTTGATGATATTTTTATGATGTTGCTGATTTTTGATGATGTTTTTTTAGTGATGTTGGTGATGTAGTTGATGTTTGTTGATTGTAATGGTGTAGTTGATGTTGCTGATGTTCGGAAAGGAAGAAAATCTAAAAAATGCCTATAGCAAGCTTCCTGGGCAATTCGGTAAATTACACATAAACACCAATCCAAAATTACCCCATCAATTACTGACCCAGACGTGTAAAAAAATGGGTACTAATGTCTTTACACATAAAATAGGACCTATTAGTCCAATAAAAAAACGTCGGGACTAAATAGGTTAACATTCTCAAATTAGGGATTTAATGGTGCTTTCCCCTAACTTAAATGTTGCAATCTCAAGGGTTGGCATAGTGGATGTAACTTGAGATTTTGAGATATTACTCCTTTCAGGTTCAACTGTTACTAGGTATTATTAATTTTCCATGTTTGCGGAGTTTGTCTGAGATTTGCTAGATCTGTATAGAAAAAACATTTTGTGTGAATTCTGAATTTGTTGAGGTATGCATAAACTAACTCGACACCTAATCATAAAAAAAAAATAATAATAATAATAAAATAAATGTTGCATACTCATTACGCTGCATCTCATCATTCTCTGATTTGTTTAGTTTCATTTCTAACACTTGAAATCGCTTTTTGGGGGTTACTTTGTGAATTTGTTGATCGGTAAACCCAAGTTTGATTTCTTAAATTACAAGTTTGAGCTTTAACTTCACAACAATACTATAAATTCATCTTTATTAATTTAAAATTTATTCAAAAAAAAAAAATCAATAACTTAGATTCATCTTACCTATGAATTTTACATTTTATTAATTTAATCTCTATTACACAAATATATTCAAGATAAATTCAAAATCCGTAACGGTGGCTCTTTACGTTTTTTCTTAACTTCATGTTTGTCATGATCTCATCCTTTGAGTTTTTTTTTGTTTTGTCAAAAAGTCATTTTAATAAATCTCTCTTCTTCTTTTTTTTTTTTTTTTTTCGGGGGTCTTCGTCAATTGTCTTTGCATCATCATTCACCTATATGTTGAACTTTCTTTGTTTCTCTGCTTTTTGATGTAGACTTTCAACAACTCTCTTTATCTTTTGTTTTTTAACCATGTTTGTCTAAAGATATTCCTTCCTCTCTGCACCCCCCATTAGAAAAGTCCTTTGAAGAGAATGGGTTGGTATATACTGTGTTCTCTAACTCTTTACCTTAACACCCTACTTGCATATGTGGTACAGTTTTTGCATCTCTATGCTCCGTATTTTTTGAAAAATTAATTAAATTTTATTAAAGTATTACATGATATTATTTACATATTATTTTCAAAATATGAAAAATTATAATATAATTCAAATGGGTTATTTTTTTTATTTTTCAGTTATTTAACATAGGTGAGCGCTAGTATGCATGTTACACTCATGAATTTTTTTTGTTACGCAATTAGTTTAGAGCATTACGTAAACAATGTCACTCTCGCATTGTGCTATGGGATTATTAAATAAGTAATATTTCTTTAAAATATGTTTGAATCATAAATTTAGATAAAGAAAATAATAAACAAATATAAATTAAATATTTTACCATTTTCTCTTATTCACATTTTTATTTAAATTTATGATCAAACACAACATTAATGACCTTGATATTATAGGCCCTTTTGTAAGCTATTTATTTATTACTAAAACTGACATTTTTGTAAATGAAGAGAGTGAGGTGAGGGATCTAGTTGAGGGAACTGCCCCATTCCGGACCCATCTCAGTGATATGGGGTTGTGATTGCGAGCACATTTTGGACTTATCTCGTTAATTTAAATTGTATATTTTGTAAAATTTATCAAATAGATCACTTATAAAAATAAATAAATAAAAATTGAATACTAATAGTTGCTTGGACCATTTATATATTTGATAGATATTACAAAATAAATAATTTAAATTATTGAAATGAGATCACAATTTTCTCAACTTGATCCTAATTGATCTCCAAAGAAGCCTTGTACTTTTTAAAAATTCTTTATTGTGAAGTTCAAGCTCAAGCTCTTTCAAACATATTCACTATATTTCAAACAGCTTTGACTTAAAAAATAATTTAAAAAGTAGTTGTATTTGAAATATATATATTTTTTCAATAAAAAAAAATTCGAGTTAGTAACTTATTTTTCAGATGAAGATGCTTTGCGAGAAGAAGAAGCCACTACCAGAGGGATGGAATCTCACATGGTGGATGATTACCTTTTGACCAATGTTTTGTCTTCAACTAATGATAATCTCTTGAATATTATCTATTAGACCAATCAATTAAGAAAAAAATGTAAGGAGAAAAAAAAACTATTTTGGTTGGTTTGATGAGAAAATTATCGTATTGTAAAGGACAGATATATTTTTTTTAATTAAAAAGCAAGTGACTGCATGAAGGGCCATTCAAGTTGATTATTACCCTTTCCTCTAATCATCATTATATCCCTCAATTTTGATCCTCTCTTATCACTTAGCTTTATAAGTTTTTTTTTTTTTTTGGATTTTTTGGGATCTAAGGTTATATATATTTGGATGATATATATTTTGAGAGAAATGAAATTATTAGTAATAAAATTTTTGTATTGCTATTTTGGGGTTTGATTTTGTTAGGATTCTATAATACAAAATGATATAAAAGGTTAAATATGGTGAGGCCAATTATTATTTTTTTATTCTTAAATGACTAACATTCCTTCAAGAAAGTGAGATTCTTATGAAAAAATAAAAGAAAAAAATTGTATCTAGTTTGAAAATGTGATTCCTATTAAAATAGATAACAAGAATTAGTTATATATTTCAATACGTTTCATACACATGAATCCTATAAACTCAAAATCACATACACATTTTCCCTCAAAATTCTTGCCATTCAAACTTAATCTTAACGTAATAAAAATGTCTTTCCCATTGTCATGGGATGATTTTAGGCTTTCAACATTGCTCCCTCTAAGCACAATCACACAATTTTTTGGAGTAAAAAAAAGTATAAAAAAATTTATTTATTATTGCTATTAGTCAATTTTTAAAATTATTTAGTCTACATATTAAAAAATAAAAATTATTGCTCAAAGTTGAAAAAAATTTACTAAAATTTTACCACAATAAAATCCTAATTAAACAAGTGCTTTTTGTTGGTGGTCCCATATCATAAACTTTGGACTCTTCTCTTATTTGTAATGTGTTTTCTTGGAACCACAGATGATTTTCTTTGGAGTTTTGGTGGAAAGCCATGTGCATCATTCTGTAAATAGCTAAGCTTTTAGGTTTATAATCTTTGAGTGCTAGTCACATAATATGGGTATCATTACAACCATAGATAGATAATGCCATGCACATTAAATGACAAGTAAAAAGACTCTTAACCATGGTTAAGACCATAACCACTACCATGGTTAAGCATATCCCTGCTTGGATCTGCCTATTTATATTGTTCAATTCAAGCTACTCCTTTCTTGCATCTTTCTTGACCATTGTTGCCCCTATCAAATTGGCCTTATTTAAAAAATATATATATTTCATTACGAAAAACATTTTTTATCGAGCAAAAAATGCAAAAATATATATATTTTTCAAAAAATAATTTTCCCTCAAATAAACTAAAGAAACTAAATTTAAAATACTGTTTGGATTCTCCCAAATAAGCATCTATTTTTCCTTTTCTTTTTCTTTTTTTGACATTTTTTTAAGGGAGAATTACTGATAAATCCCATAAGGTGGAATGTTGGTTCAATTAGTCCTTAAATTCTTTTATTACTTCGTTTGGTCCTGTGGTAATGTATCTTCCTGAAATGCCCTCATTTGTTGGGTTATGCGTGGGGTGTGATTGGGTGTCACGGCGGCAAAAGGCCTATAGTAGTTTTTAGTGATGTTGTGGGTGTATGATGGTGTGTAGTCATACACGTGCAACCCGACCCATACGAAACGACCCGCGTGTTATGTTAGGCAAAACCCCAAATCAAGCAAACAGTGTCGCGTAATTCCTAATTTCTTGGTGTCACCGTTTTAGTGTTACTGGATTTGGGGGATTCTGTGGAATTGGGTGGGGTTGTGGAGATTGATTTGGGATTCGCAGGAATAAGGTAGGGTTTCGAGTGAGATTGTCCATATTTGCTTTCGAAATTGTGTGTTGGAGGCGCAGTGTGTTTGTTGGGTTTGGACGCTGTGAACATAGATGTGTGGGACGAATTTCAATGGTGGCAATGGCGCACAATCGTAAGTTTTTTTCCCGTTTTTTGTTGTAGTGTTGTTCTGTGTTGTTTTTTGTTTCGAAAGTTGTTGAATGGTGGGTCGGTATGTTTGGTTGTTGGGGGGGCAGTTGTCTGGGTGTGTGGTCCATCATTCTGTGTGACATGGGGGGTATGTTGGTTTCGATTTGTACTCTTACTAGGTGTAAATAATATTGAGATTAAAATGTAGTTGTAATTTGTACTCTACATATTAAAATTTGTAGAGTCTGTAGCACCTAATAAAAGTTCAAGTTAGCACTCATACCATTAGTTTGTGGCTAACGCCTAATACATTGGTGAGTGTCATAGTACCCCGAACCACAAATATCTGATTGAAATAATATAATACACAGAACATAAATACCATAACCTCGTAAATAGTAGTCTTTAGAAATTGTTTACAAATTAAGATACGGAAATCAAATATTTTGAAATAATTTTCCAATCAAGATACGGAAAGCATTGAAAAACTAAATGCATCATATCATGAAGAAGAAATCAACTCTATGCTATAGCATCCCAACAATAAATGGTAAAAAAAATAATTCCTGCAACTCATCTGGTTTGTCAAATTAATGTGAAAATCATCAATTACATCAACTATAGAATACAAATTGTTGCTTTACAAAATAGTCAAATTAAAAAGATTTTAAAGTCATCTAATAGCCATCAAGTATTGCTAGTATCAATACTTGAAAGAAAATGTATAGTAAGAAGAGTAAATTAAATAAGAAAAATTATAAATAGGTGATAACTTCACAAAATATTTAAAAACTCATCGATTTGTAAATTTCTCAATGAAAAAAGAAGATGAGTAAAGAGAGCCCATATAATAGTTTGGTGCAAATCTCCATCATCCTATGAAAATAAAAGAGAACATAATTTTATACAAAAAGGGGGAAAAAAACGTGTATACAAAGTAGTGACAACTGATATGTCCAAAGTAGTGACAACTTACATGTCCATTGGGTCCCTAAAATATGAATATTAAATCATTGAATGCTTAAAATGCAAATATTATCAAGTACCATTTTCCACTGTCCAAAGAAAATACCAAGAATTTAGAGAAAATGTATTATACTCTTGCCCATGACTACCCATAGTTTTATAATAATAATAATAATAATAATAATAATAATAATAATAATAAATTGTGTGGTTTTGTTACACTAATGAACAAATGTTTGACCAACTTATGAGAATAATAAACGTTCGACCAGCAAATTGTGTGGTTTTGTAACAGTAATGAACAAATGTTCGATCAGCAGATGAGCTTCATAAAGCATCCCCATTTTCTTGTAGGGCCCATGCACTTACAAGAGACACTATATATTCCTTTCTCACTATATATTCCTTCATAAAGTATCCCCTATATATTTCTTTCTTTCTAAGAATATACAGGAGACACCAAAAAATGTGCATAGTTTCAAAAATAAAACGCAATTATGGCTAAATAAAATACAATATATGAAGATATAAAAATAAAAACTAAAAAAACTCTACAAAATCAGTAACAACCATACCGCTAAACATAACGGATTGTGTCATTTTAGTCCAATACATAACGGTTGTTAAGTTTAGTGGACAGAAACTCAAACTATGTGTCAATTTGATTCCTGTAGTTTACACAATGTGCTAATTTAGTTCCTATCAAAACTGAGCAAATTAAAATAACAGGGACTAAATTGACAAATTGTGTAAACTACAGGGACCAAATTGACATATTGTGTAGACTTTCCGTCGACCAAACTTGACAACCGTTATTTATTGGACTAAAATGACACAATCTGTTAAATTAAGGGGCAAAATCGAGCAAATTAAAACAAATAAATTGACACATCCTGTAAAGTATAGGGACCATTTTCATAATTTACCCAATAAATTTATTATTATTATTTTTTAAAAATTTGAATAGCACTTCTCTATATTTATAGATGTAAATAAGTTGTCAAAATGATACCTCTCACAAGGGAAGCACTATAAATGGTGTGTGCTGTATGCACATTATAACTAAAGAAAAAATAGCCTAATTTCATACTTTTTGAGTTATAACTATATATAAAAATAAAAAAAAATCAAAATCAAACAACATGTGAGGCATAACTAAAATAAAGTCATTACTAAAGAAGAAAATTGGTCATAACTAAAAAAAAAATGACATAACTCAAAATTGTCATTTATAATCTATATAATAAATTGTATGGTTTTGTTATACAAACAAACAAATGTTCGGCGAACTTATGAACTTCATAAAGTATCCCCATTCACATAGCTGGAAAAAAAAAATTGCCCATTTTCTCTCTCCTCTCTTTATCTCTTATCTCAAAATTTTCGCTGCACCACTTTGAAAAGTGGTGCAGATTTACACATATATACAGGAGACACTTAAAAAAGTGCACAGTTTAAAAGAAAAAAATACAATTATGGTTTAAAATAAATAATTGGACATGCATTTTTAAAAATACTATACAATTATGGCTTAAAATACAAACATACGAAAACTAACAATTAAAAAAACATAACACTTTACAAAAATCATTAAGAACTATACCGCTGGACATGCATTTTCCTTTTCCTTACCCTTGGAAGCATTTTCTTTTCCTTTTGACATTGCCTGTGCATTTTCCTTTTCCATTGCCTTTAAAAAATAACCAAAGTCTAAGAAATAACCAAAGTATAAGAAATAAAAATAAATAAAAAAAAATGATAAGAAAGTGATTTTTGGGCTGACATTAGAAATACAAGCGACATTGAAATCATGCTCATCACGAATCACTACACCGACATTTCTTTGTTGAAGAAACTGAACCTATACATACAAAAACAAATAAGTAGCTGATATGTACACAAAATGAAATTTTATAAGACGATGAGTAAAGGGAACGAATATTACAGTTCGTTGTAAGTCTCCATCTAGCTATAAAAAATGAGGAAATTTTTTTTTTATAATTAGAACCTATAATACAAAAGTTTTTTTAAAATCTATGTACCAGTTTTTTTAAAAAAGACAACTTACATTATCCATAATGTTAGAGGTCGTTCCAGCTTAATATTGCCAAAACCTGTAATACAAAAGTTGACTTCAGTAAATACATATTAATCCAGTAAAGGTTTTGGAATACATAACTTATGTAAATACAAAAGTTATTTTAATTCACCAAGTGAAACCAAATGAAGCAATCAATAGATACTTAAATGGAATCAAACCTATCGATGGCTTAAGCTTTGTTGAATTTAATTGAACTAAAAGAGGTTTAAATGGAACTGCAAAATTTATAAAGTTAATTCATATGACAAACTAATAAAAAATCATCAATCATTTCGAAATCCACAGTTAATTCATATGGTAAAATATCTCATTCAAGGAATTAATAAAAAATCACACTGGAAAAAAAAAATCACACATATGACAAACCAATAACCCAACAATCATTTTCCGCCACCAAAAGGAGTTGTGTTTCCAATAATGTATTTACTGAAATTAACAAATAACAAAAGATTTGCAATAAATCCACAGTTTGAAAATTTTAATTTAACTCCAAACATTTTTAGGTATTGGTAACACAATCTGAATCCAAACATGTAACGCCCTCAAAATAACAACATTAAAACCCATTAAATAAGACATGCATTGACAAGTAAAGGTTCCACATTCTTCCATATATCAGAATTTCATTACATAAGTATTACATGTTAACAACAAAAGCAAATGCCCTATGGGCTTACAGCTTTCCAAGTTAACACTTGGTTACAACAAAAGAGTACTAACTCATACACGTTAAGCCCTTGGCTTGAATTTACATGTAATACATCAAAAAGTAAAACGACAAAAGTATGTCCGCCTCTAGCCTCCCGAGCTATGTCCTTGGAGGTGGCATGCTACCTGTACCTGAAAATGATGTTCCCATATAGGGTGAGCCACAACCCAGTAGAAATACACTAAACCAAATATGAATAATGACTAAAAGATTAGCAGTTGATAGTTGGTCCACACTGATTCTTTCCTTTATCACATTTTACATTTTCATGACATACAAGTCCATGGTACAACTTATTTTCCAATTTCTTTCAATTCTCAAATTTCAACCATGGCCCAAAACCTGGCCAAACAACTCATATGAGACAATAACTCATATCAAACACTTCCCATATCATATTAGATAAGCATACGAGCTATATCACACAACAACAGATAAGCATACAAGCTATATCATCACTTCCACAGATATGCATATGAGCACTATCACACTTCCAATGACAAGCATATGAGCTCTGTCAACACAATAATAGATAAGCATATGAGCTCTATCTATGGAGTCCATCCCCTATCTCCTCCCAACACATCCGGTTTAGAGGTCCATCCCCTATCTTCCCCTAAACCGTGGAGTACATCCCCTATCTCCTCCAACACAACACAATGCATATAAACAACAATTATACACATCATCACACAACACATACATTTAATGTATTCTTTCAATCGTCAATCTCAATGACACATTCGAGTGACTAGTTTCAGTTTGCCTAATCATCATGCATTGTCTACAACAATCACGACTATCCTCCACCGATAGCCCAAGGCAGTTATTTCTAAACAGAAAATAAATGCACAAATGGATATTTAATCAACATTTCATTCCGGTGTGTGATAGATAATTCAACTACACCCTTTAACCCTTTACATTTCTAATCTCAACAATTTCATTTCATTTCCTCATTTCTAACAATTAATTATCCCAATTAATCAATCAATGTAATTAGGTCATTTTCCATAATTACCATTTCAACCCTTAGGTCCCATTTTCATCAATGATTCAACATTTATTTCACTTCTCTATGCCAAACATGCATCTAGGTTTATTATGAATAAAACCCCAACTTTTGTAAAAATAACACAAGAGCCCCAAACTTTCACAAAATTACCAAACCAACCCCAACTTCTCAAAATACCAAAATTTAAAGACAAAATCCATAGAGAGGAGTAGGATATCCCTACCTCAAATTCGGAGCCTCAAAGGAGAAGATGACAAAACCCAACGTGCTCCAAAACTCGAAATTTTCAGATTAAAATGTAGCCCTCGACGATCAACAACCTTTTTGTAAAAGCCAAAGATGAGCAAATCACTCCTACTAGATCAAAACCTAGAGAGAAGGTAGTATCTAGAGAGAGAGGCTCACCAATGGTGTTTTTGGAAAAGTAGGAGAGAGAAGAGAAAGTGAAAAAGTGATTTGAAAAGTCAAAACACGGAACTTAAACCCAGTCGACCCGCTCGAGTGTAAAACACCCCGCTCGAGCGTCACTTACAGACTCCCGCTCGAGCGCCAACAATCCCGCTCGAGCGGCGAATACACAGTCCCAGAACTTTTACAGAACCAGGTCTCCGCTCGAGCTTCCAACTCCCCGCTCAAGCGTCACTCACACAACCCCGCTCGAGCGGCCAATCCCACGCTCGAGCGTCCAACACTGCACAGGAAATACTGGATGGGTGCAATTTCCGCTCGAGCGCCAAAACCCCCGCTCGAGCGGACAGGTTAAAATCTGGGCAACTAGTTTTGGTTTCTAAACTCAACCAACCTGTAACAAACCTGCCCAACACATCCCATAACTCAAATACCAAATAAGAAAGGATGTAAACAAGATAATAAATAACTACCAACATCCACGGACACATGTCCAGATCACTGTATAACAAGGGTAAACCCGAGATCGCTATAAAACAACATCAAAAGAAAGTAGTAATGAATCTTACTATTTTTCTTACAAATTAATAAATATTAAAATTATCCAAGATGCCACATCATCCCAACTTGGCGAATGGTGCAAATGAGTATAAACATGTGTAGTAGTAAAGTCAACAAATATATGTTGTTGCACCTGAAGTGGACAAACTCAATCTCACAATTTCAGAAGCTATGAAATTATCCTCTGTAATTTAATAAAGTCAAACTCAACCACCCCAATCTCACAATTTCAGATGCCATGAAATTATCCTCTATTTTTTTCAATAATCAAACACCCAAAAAATCCAAAAACCAACAAAGTAAGGACCAAAAAAAGTCAAAAAATCGGCATATTTGACTATCAAAGCCTATTAAAAGTTTATTTAGCAAAGTTGAGAGCTCCATCCACTCAACAGCAAGTTATGGACAGTAGAGGATAACTCGGAACTTAAAATTATATTTGAAACACTTTATCATTATATATTTGAGACCCATTATTCGGAACATATTGAACACATTATATTTGAAACACATTATCATAAAATTAAATCCCACTATATCTCAACACATTTAGACCGTAAATCTATATAAATATAACAAATGGGTGGAAATTTTAGAGGTTGATGCAGCTTAGTATTGTCAAAACCTGTAACACAAAAGTGAACTTAACTAAATAAATATTAAATACATAGCATATTTTAATTCACCAAGTGAAACCGAACGAAGCAATCAATAGATACTTAACATATCAATGGCTCCTACATTAATAAAAAATCACATAGATATCGAGGGCTCCTACATATCGATGGCTTAAGCTCTACTGAATTGTATTGAGCTCATTCAAGAAATTAATAAAAAATCACATAGATAAACAATTTATCAAAAATCACATAGATAAAATCACATAGAAACTAATAATCTATCAATCATTTTTTGCCACCAAATTTTATTAAAATTCAACAATTTATCAAAATGAGTTGTGTTTCCAACGGAAACTATCAATAAAACACATCACTCACTTAGTACTGTGCTTTCAATAATCTATTTATTAAAATTAACAAATAACAAAAGCTTTGCACATCTACATAGTTTTAAAATAATAATTTCACTCCAAACATTAAATAAATAAAAAATAAATCAGTCTGTTGGAAACACAATTTGACTCCAAACAACAACAAAAGAAAATATTAATGAATGTTACCATTTTTCTTAGCAAATGGTGCAAATGAGTAGACATATATGTATTAGCAAAGGGTGAAAATATATACTTCTGCACCTAAAGTGGACAAAGTGAACCACTAAAGTCAACCGCTAAAGTCAAAAAGCCAATAAATAATTTCATAAAAAATAATTCATCCACCAAGTGGTCAACCACTAAAATGTCTCCAAGATATAACTAATCTAACTTTTTTTTCACAAAAGATAGATATGATAAAGAAATATTTCAATGTACATAAGAAAATAACCTTAAAAGATATAAGAATTGACTTTCCAAGATTGTTTCATTTTTGTGAGAAAATACAAAAAAGAAGCGGAAAAGATAAAAAATAAATTGGTTTACTTAATTTTTTTTTCTTCCATAACCTTAATTTATTTTGTGCTTCCTCAATTTAAGAAAAGTTATGATACACTGCTTTACACATTGAAACCATATAAATCCCCAAACATATCTTATGTTTAACATAGGAAAACGTCTTAACCATGAACAACAATAAATAAAGCCAATCCCAAAAGATATGTTATGAGAGGGTAATTTTGGTGAAAATTGGGCCGAGCTATAAGATGGTCATAGTGGCCCACAATACAAAGGGCTGAGTAAAAAAGGCCATAAAAGTTACTCCGGCCCAAGAGAGGTACAGAATTACTCCGGCCCAAGATACGTGTAAAGTTACTTCGGTCCGGAAGCAACTTGAAGTTAGACCGGTCTTGGAGTTATACCGGTCGCGAATCGTTAGTTCGGTCTAAACTGTTCCATGTACAGTGCATGAGAAGCCGACGTAAGAGAAGTAAAAGGAAGAACTAGTTCGGCTCATTCTACGGCTATGCTTAGTCGTGTTTACTTCGGTCGTATTGGAGTTCGGCCATGATACAACCATCTCACTTGGTTTAAGCAGTGAGGGGGGTGTTGAAGGATAAGCATTATCTTTCAGGAGTATGAATCCTAGGAGGACTCTGCATGGATGTAACGACCCAGAACCGTATACTATGATTACCAGTAATTAAATTATGTGTTAGCATGATTTAATTGAAGATTATCTGTTGAACTTAGAAGAATATCTGTTGAGATGAGAACTTTGGGACTGAAATTGATGACCGTAATGGGTTCGGAAAACGAAATTGAACACGCCTATGTGATACCGGGAATTTGTAGAACCATTTGGGAAAATAAATTGAGAACTGAATTTCGTCTGATTCGTTAAGCCTTGTTTGGCTCAAGATAATGGCACAATTCTATTTTTATGGTATATATATATATGTATATAGATAAAGATGTTGACCATGTTTTGACTCAAAACCAAAGAGAAGAAAAATCTGGAAAGGAGAGAGAGAGAGAGAGAGAATTCGTGAGAAAGGGGAAGAAGAGGAGGAAAAAGAGAATCAAGCTTAAATCTTCCTCAATTAAAGAATCAAGGTAAGGATCTTCTCTAAATTCTTGAAGTAAGGTTGATGCATCAATGATCTCATGTTAAATAAGAGGATTGAAAGGGGAATATGTGTTTAATTTGAGCATGCATGGCATGAATAGATGATTTATGGTTATATTTGTCATATTTTGAGGAAGAACCTCCATGGATATGAAGAAATGAAGCTTTTACATGAATAGTTATGATTCCTCACTTTAAATCATGGTTTGATCTTGTGCATGATGCATTTGGGTTTGTTTAGAAGCTAAAATGTTGAAATCAAGTGGGTTCCAAGTGTTTTGGGACTTGGGTTTTCATCAATGTTGAAGTGTTTTTGCAAAAAGGAAAGGTTAAAGCTTGAGAAGAGTCCAGAATTTCAGATTTTCGCGCGGTCCGCTCGAGCGGAGGTATTCTCGCTCGAGCGTGAAAATAGGCCTCCCAGCAGTTTCGGAAAATTGTGCAGTCCGCTCGAGCGGACAAAGTGGCGCTCGAGCGGGGACCTCTTTTTCAGGAAATTTTGAGAGGTTGAATTACTTGATTTTACCATGTTATTGACATCATTTAGCATCTCATAATCATAAAATAGAGTAAAGAAAGGATAATATGGCATGTATTAAGTGATTTAATGATAATGTGTATGGAGAAATGTGTTCTAATGTTGATAATTGCAGGTCAAGAGGCGAAGACCGTGCAATCGGTTTTGGAAACCCACTGTGAGTAACATTTCTGTAAAGATATGTTATTATGAACTATGTTTTAAATGTATTACGTTATGCTATGCTTTGAAATGATAAATGTTTTCTGTGAACGAATGTCCAGTTTGCAAATCTAGTATGGCATCCATAGATAGTCCTAAGTGGACCAGTTTACGAGATCTCGGTATGTGTTTAATCGGTGTCCGGGACCGGTTACTCTAGTCGTTGGACGACAAATGTTATGTTCTATGGAGTATGCCATTATGTATGTTCTGATATGAGATGATTATGTTTATGGATGATTTATTTTATGGCATATGAATGTGGAATCCGTTCACTACCCCTTTACGTTAATGTTACTTGCTGAGCTTTAGCTCATTGTTTGTATATATGTATTTATAGGTGAGCACTCTGGGAGTCAAGCCTAGGCGGGGTCCGAGCCGAGCCGCCGTTTTGAAGCCTACCCGGTGTTTTGGTGCCTCCGAGTTGGGGCTAGGCCTAGAAGGCCGTTAGGAAGCTTGGTTTTGGCTGTGCATGTGGCGTGAGCCTATGTTTTGTACATGAATCTTGTTTATATGTGATGTACAGTTAGTGGGTAAATTAACCACATTTTTGGCATGTAATGTATGTTCATATAAATGCACAGCTCTTTGGACTATTAGTGGTTATTGTTTTCGCTTCCGCGAGCCCCTTTTATTTATGTTTTGTATAGCAAGGCCTGTGGTAATCTAGGATTACTGGCCGGTCTCGTTACCAAACTTCTAGGGGCGAGTTTGGGGCTTGACAGAGTGGTATCAGAGCGCACGAGTTAATTTACCCACACACGTGTCCATCAGAGCTGTAGGGTGTCATAGAAAAGAAATAGAGCATGGCATATATGTGTGCATGTGTGTGTGTGTTTGAAAGAGAAAGAAACGAGAATTGTACGATGAGGCAACAGAGGAACTGTTATGTGAAAATGAGATGTTGTATTTTCTATGGGTTCTATAGACCAATGGAGGACGCCAATGCAAGAAATGCAGATGAAACAGGACCTTCTGATGCTAGAATGACTCGATTAGAAAGAATGGTTGAAGCTCTGACTGGATTGGTTAGACAACAGCTAGAACAAAACCAACAACCACAACAAAGACAACCTTTTCCACCACCTCCTCCACCACCTGTTCAAGTGGAACCGATCAATTATGATGACATCATTACAATGACACAGAAATACAAGAAATTGAAACCGCCAGAATTTGCAGGAGGTATTGAGCCATTACAAGCAGAGGCATGGGTACTTGAGACTGAGAAAATTTTTGAAGTGTTTCCATGTAATGATACATATAAAGTTCTATTAGCCACATTCACTTTGAAGGAAGAAGCGAGAAGATGGTGGATGCTCATTCGAGATATGAATAGGGACTTAACATGGGATCGATTCAAAGAGACGTTTTATGAAAAGTATTTTCCACAATGCATGCGAGATAGAAAAGTATCCGAATTTGAACAGCTGAAGCAAGGAACCATGTCAGTAGCGGAGTATGAAGCGAAATTTACCGAACTAGCCCGTTACGCTCCTCATATGGTTGATACGGATTACAAGAAGGCAAGGAAATTTGAGGGTGGCCTACATGTTGAGGTACTTGACAGGGTGAATGTGTTGAAATTAGAAAAATATGTTGATGTACTTGACAGAGCCTTGATGGCTGAAACAAATATTGCTATCTTGAACATGTCCAAGTCTATAACTACACCTGAACCAGAAAGTAAGAAATTCAAGAAACAGAAAGTAGAAACAGTTAGTGAATCCATGGGCTCCGTGAATGAAAATTTGACTTCAAAGTTTAGTGACAACACAAAAAGGGAAAGTGGTGGCAGTATAGGTGTTCCTACTTGTAAGGAATGTGGGAAGCAACATTGGGGTATTTGTCGCCGTGGAACTGGAGTCTGTTTCAAATGTGGACAAAAAGGACATATAGCTAAAGCTTGCCCACAAGTTTATGTAAGAAATGAAGGACCCATTGCTAGTGGAGTTAACTCAACAATGACACCAAAGACAAACGTAACATCTGCTCCTGAGGGGAATACATTGAGGCAAGGAAGGGTTTTCACCCTAGTTTCAGAAAAGACACAGAATACTGGAAAAGCGAATACAGGTATGATTTTTTATTATCTACTGTGATGTTAGCACTGTTCTCTATGCGATGGCTATGTTACTTATGCGGTGGAAATATGAACCTATGACCATGACGGAATAATATACCTTTGTTATTACTTGTTAAGGAATGATTATGTCTATATGACTACTTTTATATTGAACATTTCTGACGGAAGAATTATCACGTACAACCGAAATTTCTGATTTGAATATTATCAGCATGAGCTAAGTTTGGAGGACCAAACTTTTTAAGTTGGGGAGAGTGTAACGACCCAGAACCGTATACTATGATTACCAGTAATTAAATTATGTGTTAGCATGATTTAATTGAAGATTATCTGTTGAACTTAGAAGAATATCTGTTGAGATGAGAACTTTGGGACTGAAATTGATGACCGTAATGGGTTCGGAAAACGAAATTGAACACGCCTATGTGATACCGGGAATTTGTAGAACCATTTGGGAAAATAAATTGAGAACTGAATTTCGTCTGATTCGTTAAGCCTTGTTTGGCTCAAGATAATGGCACAATTCTATTTTTATGGTATATATATATATGTATATAGATAAAGATGTTGACCATGTTTTGACTCAAAACCAAAGAGAAGAAAAATCTGGAAAGGAGAGAGAGAGAGAGAGAGAATTCGTGAGAAAGGGGAAGAAGAGGAGGAAAAAGAGAATCAAGCTTAAATCTTCCTCAATTAAAGAATCAAGGTAAGGATCTTCTCTAAATTCTTGAAGTAAGGTTGATGCATCAATGATCTCATGTTAAATAAGAGGATTGAAAGGGGAATATGTGTTTAATTTGAGCATGCATGGCATGAATAGATGATTTATGGTTATATTTGTCATATTTTGAGGAAGAACCTCCATGGATATGAAGAAATGAAGCTTTTACATGAATAGTTATGATTCCTCACTTTAAATCATGGTTTGATCTTGTGCATGATGCATTTGGGTTTGTTTAGAAGCTAAAATGTTGAAATCAAGTGGGTTCCAAGTGTTTTGGGACTTGGGTTTTCATCAATGTTGAAGTGTTTTTGCAAAAAGGAAAGGTTAAAGCTTGAGAAGAGTCCAGAATTTCAGATTTTCGCGCGGTCCGCTCGAGCGGAGGTATTCTCGCTCGAGCGTGAAAATAGGCCTCCCAGCAGTTTCGGAAAATTGTGCAGTCCGCTCGAGCGGACAAAGTGGCGCTCGAGCGGGGACCTCTTTTTCAGGAAATTTTGAGAGGTTGAATTACTTGATTTTACCATGTTATTGACATCATTTAGCATCTCATAATCATAAAATAGAGTAAAGAAAGGATAATATGGCATGTATTAAGTGATTTAATGATAATGTGTATGGAGAAATGTGTTCTAATGTTGATAATTGCAGGTCAAGAGGCGAAGACCGTGCAATCGGTTTTGGAAACCCACTGTGAGTAACATTTCTGTAAAGATATGTTATTATGAACTATGTTTTAAATGTATTACGTTATGCTATGCTTTGAAATGATAAATGTTTTCTGTGAACGAATGTCCAGTTTGCAAATCTAGTATGGCATCCATAGATAGTCCTAAGTGGACCAGTTTACGAGATCTCGGTATGTGTTTAATCGGTGTCCGGGACCGGTTACTCTAGTCGTTGGACGACAAATGTTATGTTCTATGGAGTATGCCATTATGTATGTTCTGATATGAGATGATTATGTTTATGGATGATTTATTTTATGGTATATGAATGTGGAATCCGTTCACTACCCCTTTACGTTAATGTTACTTGCTGAGCTTTAGCTCATTGTTTGTATATATGTATTTATAGGTGAGCACTCTGGGAGTCAAGCCTAGGCGGGGTCCGAGCCGAGCCGCCGTTTTGAAGCCTACCCGGTGTTTTGGTGCCTCCGAGTTGGGGCTAGGCCTAGAAGGCCGTTAGGAAGCTTGGTTTTGGCTGTGCATGTGGCGTGAGCCTATGTTTTGTACATGAATCTTGTTTATATGTGATGTACAGTTAGTGGGTAAATTAACCACATTTTTGGCATGTAATGTATGTTCATATAAATGCACAGCTCTTTGGACTATTAGTGGTTATTGTTTTCGCTTCCGCGAGCCCCTTTTATTTATGTTTTGTATAGCAAGGCCTGTGGTAATCTAGGATTACTGGCCGGTCTCGTTACCAAACTTCTAGGGGCGAGTTTGGGGCTTGACAATGGAGGAGTAGAAGTCCTACTAGGATTGTGCCACGCAAAACCTATAAAAGCTCACAAACATCACCTTGGGAGAGGTAACACACAACATTGCTTTCTGAATACACAGAACTTTGTCTATTTGTCAAGTTTGCTGACTTAGGCATCGGAGAGGTTTCCGGCACACACCCGCCGGCAAGCTCACGTTTGTGTTTTCAGGTGGAAAAGCGACAACGTACGGAGGAGCAAACTTGGTCAACAGGATTATACGTGAAGGTGTATTTCTTTCCCGTACATGTTATATTTACCATAAGTCTTAATGGCACTTCCAAACACAATCAAACTCAAATCAAAATTGGGTGAATTCCTATAACGAAGCGAATTAATTTTAGGACTTGAGATCCAACTGATGCTATCTAAGACCTGGAACACATCTTATAGAAAAGGTAAGAACTGGAACACATCTAAGACATGAAACCAATACAGTGTATACAAACCAAACTGTTTTAAAAATAAAAAATAAAAATGTAGTGATACTGTACGATTTATTGAGCTGATAAATAAAATAAAATAAAAGATTCCTTAGGTTTATTACCAAATAGGATAGAATATTTTTCAAATCCTTAGAAACACAAACACATATGGAGGCCATTATTGGCTAAAAACAACCCTTTATTGGCCAAAAACTGTCCTTTATTGGCCAAAAACTGTCCGATTTATTGATTAATCCCCCCAAAAACTGTTTGACACAAAAATTTCGAATTTATTAAAGCTTGAACAATATATAATACCACAAATTCGAACCAAAGTATGAATTTAAGAAATCAAACAGTACGATACCACAGTATGAATTTAAAAAATTAACTCATGAATTCTATAAGGGCCTTTTCATTGAAATTGTACTCTACAAAATGTGGTTTAGATTTCCATACTTACCACATCTGTAAAATTTATTTAACTCCTAATAAAATTAATAAAATTCAAACTAATAATAGATTAATTTAAGTCCAAATAGATTAATTTTACAAACTAATAAAATTCAAATGTTGTCGAATGTTACAAACTAATAAATTCGAATGTTATCAAAATGCTATACAAACTAATAAACATGTGTTTTATGCAATAAATAAAACTCAAACTAAGGCCTTGTTTGATTAACAGGTTAATAAAATAGTACCACTAATACTACCAATCAAACATGCCCCAAGTGTCATTCAAGGAGAAAAGAAAACAAAAAACAAAGATTAATTTAACTTCTATCTATGTTGGTTAAATTTGAAACATTAGATAAAAAGTCAAAAACTAATACAAAAAATAAACCCATTCAACACAAAAAAACATGTCCTAAGAGGCAAAGGAAGGTATGTTTATTTTCTTCTTCCAATTTTTCATTTTGTTTATTAAAAAAAACAAAAAACACCCTCTGTTTGGTTTCCTAGAAAGCAGAAACCCACTTCAATTTGTTAAGTAATTGGCACAGGTTTTGTTAGACATGGCTTCTTAGACATGGCTTCTCAATATATATATACATACTGGAATCATACATAAAGAGGGGGTTTGGGGTTTGGAATCATATATACATACAGATTGGAATCATATGTATAGATATATATACATCCATAATCATATATAAAAATAAAAATAAAAGATTAATTTACCTTGTTTGGATATGAAAGGTCTTAAGGAAGTCCACAATGCTTCAGACTCAATGCTTCAAACCTGTTGTCAATATTATTGAAACAAAAGATTATTGAAGATTATTGAAGATTATTAAAGATATCCAATTCATTAATATTTTGAAAGATTATTAAAACAAAAGATATCCAAAGATAGAAATATAAAAATCAAAGTTCAGATTTCCATTTGGCCAATTGTTAGCTACTAATTAATGCTTGGTTGGTTGTGTATGAATGACATCTAATAAACGGTAGAGGTTATTTGTAAATCAAATTTGAATGTTGTCAAAATGCTATATAAATGGGTAGTACCTTTGATTAATAAAATAGTACCACTATTACTACTAATCAAACATGCCCTAAGTGTCATTCAAGGAGAAAAGAAAAAACAAAAAAAAAAGAATAATTTAACTTCTATCTATTTTGGTTAAATTTGTTTGTGAATAGGAAAATTAGCTAAAAAGTCAAAAACTAACACATAAAATCAACTCCTTCTCTCTATTTAAAAAGACACAAAAAATAAAATTAAATTATAGACTTGTATCACATACATACATATACATAAAATACAATTATAGACTTGTATCCAAAGACAGAAATATAAATATTAAAGAAAAATCAAAACTCAATTTTCCATTTTCCCCATTATTTGTAAATCAAATTCAAATGTTATCAAAATGCTATACAAACTAATAAATTCGAATGTTATCAAAATGCTATACAAACTAATAAATAGGTGTTTTATGCCCGTGCCTGAATGCACTATCTAATAAAATTCTTATATTACAATCTATGTGTTGCAAAAATGTTAACGACCATAAAAATGTTTTATGAAAAGTGTCTCAAAGTTGTGATCAAACAACCAAAAATGTTTAGGATCAATCAATCAACCAACAAAGGCTAGATAATTTTTCGTAAAACATTTAAGAGAAATTATGTATTATGTAGCATACCCAAACAAATATAGCCCTGAATAGTATATCAAAAAAACCATAGGAAGACCACTATATCAAAGTTACATTGATCACAAATTGTTCTAGGACCATCTCAAATGAAACAAACAAATTTAGATGAGTAAACCAAACCATGCCTTAAGTCCCATCAAATGGGATCGATTGCATAAATAAAAATGTACACAATAAAATAATGAATTTCAAATTAATTTAAAATTAAAATTAAAAAAGCCATTGCCTATTTTGAAGAGTGATTGTGGTCAGCCACCATGACAAAATAAGAATCCACTTACACACAAATGCAAAAAATATATTCTTGAAGCCCCAAACACATTTCTCATGTGTGATGGCATTTTTTGGTGCCCAACATATTAGAGTGATTTCATGTGGACAATGACACTTTTTACCAAGAAAGGTAATATATCTTGTATATAAGAATAGCACTATCACATTCTGTCTTCTTCTTTTTTCATCTTGTCACACTCAAATGCCTCTCCAACTCACAGAAAATAATGCAGTGGAATGGAATACATCTATTGATCCTCCATAGTCATTCTATTTTGAGATATTTAGACAGCAAATTTTGTTTCATAAAGTCAAAAAGTCAACAAATAATTTCATAAAAATAGTACCACTTTCATAAAAATAGTACCACTTTGATTAAAAATAATTTCAAAAAGCCAATACTATTAATCAAACATGCCCTAAGTGTCCTTGAAGGAGAAAAGGAAAAAAAAAATTAATTTAACCCCTAATAAAATTAATAAAATTCAAACTAATAATAGATAGATTAATTTAACTCCTAATAGATTAATTTTACAAACTAATAAAATTCAAATGTTATCAAAATGCTATACAAACTAATAAATTCGAATGTTATCAAAATGCTATACAAACTAATAAACAGGTGTTTTATGCAATAAATAAAACTCAAACTAAGGCCTTAATTGATTAACAGGTTAATAAAATAGTACCACTAATACTGCTAATCAAACATGCCCTAAGTGTCATTCAAGGAGAAAAGAAAAAAAAAAACAAAGAATAATTTAACTCCTATCTATATTGGTTAAATTTGAAACATTAGATAAAAAGTAAAAAACTAATACAAAAAATAAACCCATTCAACACAAAAAACATGCCCTAAGAAGCAGAGGAAGGTATGTTTATTTTCTTCTTCCAATTTTCCATTTCTTTTTATTAAAAAAAAAAAAAGCCCTTTGGTTGGTTGCCTAGAAAGCAGAAACCCACTTCAGTTTGTTAATTAATTGGCACAGGTTTTGTTAGACATGGCTTTCTTAAGCATGGCTTTTCAATATTATATATACATACTAGAATCATACATAAATAGGGGGTTTGGGGTTTGGAATTATATATATAGATATATATACATCCATATATATATATATATATACGTCCATAATCATATATAAAAATAAAAATAAAAGATTAATTTAACTCCTATCTATATTGGTTAAATTTGAAACATTAGCTAAAAAGTCAAAAATTAATACAAAAAACCAACCCATTCTTTTCTCAACCTACAAAAAATAAACACATCCAACACAAAAAATGTATGTTTCATTTCTTCTTCCAATTTCCAATTATTTTTTTTTTAAAAAAAATACCCTCTGTTTCGTTATGTGAAATTAGAATTCTCTACTCAGAAAAAGCCACTTAAGTCTTCGTTCCAATGATTTTAACAATCAAAAGCTTTGCAAAACCATAGAAAATCAACACCCATTTCTTTATAAAGAATCAAACCCATTGGATGATGTTTCCACAATAGATGTTTATCTGCCACTATAGATGTTGAAAAAATAATTTCTATGTATAAACATCAGATGTAGATGTTTATCCACACCCCTAGGACTATAGATGTTGGAAAAATAATTTTATAAACATTAAAAATAAACATGTTCAACAAAAAAAAGAAACATGCTTAGATTTAGTGCACATTCATACACATCTATCAAAAGAAACACTACAAAAAAAAATGTCAATTATGTTTATTACTATCAACGGTGGCGGCAATGACTTCCATTTTCTCAAATAACCTATACCCCACAATAAATAAAAAAAAATACATATTGGAACGTGGCAAAGCAGCTTTAAAGATTCAAATGACATGGAAATTGCATGTTAGAGTAACTCTAATGGTATGCTTCCCCTTCATGCGAAAGCCAAAATTTGGCAACAACACTTCCAATTCTTGCCAAAATTTGGCAAGAGCTCATCTCTCTATTCTCTAATGATAGAACCCTATTTTTTTTAATATACAAATTTAAAAGGACAAATGAAAGAAACACTGAAGTTGAATTTTTTAAACAACAGAGTCCAGCAAGGAAAGACCTAGTTGAATCAAAGAAAAAGAAAACAATAATTAAACAACATATATAATTGTCCCAATAACACTAACAATTTGTGTAAAATTCCAAGTTGACTCTTTGAGAAAAAAAAGATTTCTAGATATTAGATCCAAAACACAGCATAGTGTCTTCCCAAAGAAAATTTGAAAGAGATGAGAGGAGTACGTGTGAGAGAGAGAGAGAGAGAAAGAGAGAGAGAGAGAGAGCGTGTGTGTTCAAAAACAGAGCCATCAGATTACAGAGGGTGTGTGTTCACAATGATATATATAATACACACAAATAGATGCATGTTCAACAAAAATCATTAAACCCATTTCATAAATCAAACCCATTAAATAATCAAACACATTTCATAAATCAAAACCATGTTCAACATCAAACATTTCAAATTAACCATATCAAACATTTCAAACCCATTACATACATCTATATATATGTATACACATATACATATCTATATACATCCAAAATGCAAATTATATATATTATACACACAAATACATACATATTAGTTTGATTATGTATAATATTAGCGGCCGGGCACATGCGATGCGTGTGCAAACTCATTTGAAAACTCAATTGATAAAAATTTTAATACATTCTCATTCAATTTAATTTTTTTTTAATTTATATATTCAATTGCATAATTTTTTTTCCTGTATTTAATATGATATATATACACACACATTCTCATATACTTCTGCATTATCTCAAATAAAATAGAAATCTACTCACAAAGAGATTTTATTAAAAACATACCAAAAAAACAAAAATTAAACACACCCATACAAAATTAATCAACCAAACAAACCAATTAAGAACACAATTTTTTTTTTTTTAAAAAAAATACACTGACAAAATTAAACAAACAAACCAACCAACTTTTTTAAAACTAAAGTCTGCAACCAACTGCTGCACAACTTCTGCCCCAATTATCCACAACACCCGGATCGAAAAGCACCCGATCTTCTCCCTAAATACCATCATGTGGCATGATATGATGAGCGAAAAGCTAAAAACGCAGACAATCTTCAAGGTGCTAAGCCCTGCATGCTCAAGATGTGCAAAGTCCCTGAGCATGAGCATGAGGACATCTGGATACATGCACATTTTTCAAAACAGTGCAGCAAGATATTTATTTGCAGTGATGCCTTCAATTTTTCAAACATTCAATAAAATTCATATGACACAATCAAGAAACTCACCTCTGTTCTATAAGCACCAACACCCAAATTTAACTTTATTGGGCTGGGATCTTTATTATATGCAACAGTCACCTGTTCATTATAAATGACGTTAGAAAGCTATCAAGACAACCTGACAAAACTGAATCCAAGCAAAGATATGGAACAAAGAGATAATAGAGCAGTACCAAGATTTCAACACATGCCAATTTAAAAATCTTAATAGTTTAATAAATTAAAAATTAGTAATCTGTGTTAGATGTGTGTTCTTTAAGTATAGACATGGTAATGGCCAAGATAAAAGATCATGAGATGAAATAGAAGAGTCTGGATCTTTTTTAGAGTGATTTTTTCTAGAGTGATCATGAAATTCATTTTTGGATGACTGAGATTTAATTCTACAAAATTGAAGGTAGAATTCTAAAAGTTGGGTACTTTCCACTAAACTCATTTCCTTTGTGCTCTGTTTGGCTGCTCCCTAATTTGGATGTGATAAAAAAACCAAAAAACAAAAAACAAAACCCAAAACAAACAAACAAATTTACAAACTTCCACCCGCCAGTCTTGCTGAATTGGAAGTTTTTCATTTCGGGAAGCAAAATCCAAATTAAACTTCTCTTATTTTCATCAATTCGATGAGCAACAAAAACGATCTAAAGACATACATGTTCAACATAAATCATCAAACCCATTTCAAACCCATTTCATAAATCAAACCCATTAAATAATCAAACCCATTTCATAAATCAAAACTATGTTCAATATTTCAAACCCATTTCATAAATCAAAACTATGTTCAATATTTCAAACCCATATCAGATTAACCATATCAGATTAACCATGACAAACATTTCAAACCCATTACATACATCTATATACACATATACATATATATATATATATATATATATATATCCAAAATGCAAATTATATATATTATACACACAAATACATACATATTGGCTTGAGAGAGAGAGAGAGAGAAGGGTAACCGGGGAGGGTGACAGTGATGCTCTAGCCGGGGACAGACTTCGGTCCAGTTCCGGCAGTGACGACTCCCTTGTTGATGTTCCCCTGTTGACGGCAGAGAGGAAGAGAGAAGATGAAGACAGGGAAGCACGGCAAGGGTTGGGTTTCAACAGGGAAGCACGAGAATGGGCTCCAATAGAGGTAGAGAGAGAGAGAGAGAGAGAGAGTATTCAAAATTTGAAAACAGAAATAGAGGAGAGGAGTATGTGTGAGAGAGAGAGGGTGTGTGTTGAGAGAGTATGTGTTGAAAGAGATGAGAGTGAGATGTTTTTAGCCCTTAGATCAAATCAATCTAATGGTCAAAATTTGGACAAAGGGACAAAAGTCCCATCAAGATTCAAAAATCTGAGTTTCCTTATTATATAGATTGTTTGTCGGCATGTATGTATGTGACTTGGTTGTTGGGCGTGCAACAATGTGTCAGGTTTGTGGGAAAGTCGAAAGTGTGTGGGTTTAATATGTTTGGTCCCCACATTATGTCGTCAACTTGTAATTCTGTGTTGTTTTTTGTTAAATTGGGTGTCCGTCGTGTGTGTGACATGCTCACATAAGTTTGTAATATCTATTAGCACATATATTCATTTATGTAAAAAAATGTATGGGGTTGTTTGTAGTGATGGACGATGGTGTTGTGAACGTGTGATGACATCAACAATCTGTTAGAGGGAAGGGGTAGTGATGTTGAAAGTTATTGGTTTAGTTTTTGTTTGAATAGTTTTTTGTAGTTTTTGTTGTGTTACATCAGTTTTGTAGTATATATTATGTGGTGGAACAGACAATCTGTTGGGGGGAAGGGGTAGTGATGTTGAAAGTTATTGGTTTAGTTTTGGTTTGAATAGTTTTTTGTTGTGTTACAACACTAAGTGGGTGTTGTTTTGTGGAACAGATAATGTTGTGGCCATTGAGGAGCCCGTGGACTAGGTCGGCCGAGCATAAACGTTTAAAGGGTCCAAGTGTGGCATCGTCATCGAGGCTTGGTGTGAAGTTGCAGGGGCGTGTTTTGTTGAAACAGTCGCAAAGAGTTGATCAGAATATACGCTCGCCTCGGAAACCAACGCATCGTATTAATTTTCGTTCGAATATAGCAGGTGTAATTAAGGTTGTTTCCGAGCTAAGGTTGAGTGAAAGACACTTTTGGCATCTGAGGCGAATACCGTTTTGGCTAATGTTTGAAGCCATTATTATAAACAAACCGGACTTCAATGAATACAAAAAATGTGATGATCTGGTGGTTAAAATTCTGAGGACGTTTAGGCTGCGTGACGACGCATTCTATGTTGGCGGTTGTCCTGTTAAAGTTTGCAAAGCTGACATTAGGTTGGTTTTCGGGCTGCAATGTGGTGTCCAGCAGTTGGACCTGACGCCAGGCACACGGCCTGCATCTGATTTCATTCAGCGACGTTGTAATGGCGTAGGGCGGATAACAGCGGGTCTGATTGAAAGTTTACTTGATGATGCGGTGAAAGGTAATTCGAAGCGCGATGAGGAGAACACTGCTAAGCTGCTGTGTTTATATGTGTGCGTCAAATTATTTTTCTCAACGTCCGGGGAGACGATCAGTTGGGTGTTTGTTCGGTACATGGAGAACTTGGACATTGTCCAAAATTATGACTGGACGGTGGCAATTTTGAACATGCTGATGGGATCTGTCCATGAATTTTGGCAAACTCCAGAGAAAGTTACGGGTTGTGTTGTTGCGCTACTGGTATGTTGTTTACGTTAAATGATTTTTTTACTTTGCCGATGTTATGTGTGATGCACGTTGCCGATGTGTGAAGTTGTCTATTATTTGTTGAATATGTTGTTCGTATCACGGAGTAACTGATGTTGTCTTTGTGCATGCACAGTATTGGCTTTGTGAGCATACGAACATCGTGTGCACGACTAAACCCATAATGTTCCCCCGATTTTTGAAATGGAACATCAGCACACTATTGGCGAAAACACGCTGCTTGGATTTGGGGGCTGTGTCACAGTTTGAGGTGCGTCAGTACGAGTTTGATGTGTGTTATGTTTGTGGGTGTGTTCAACTTGAAATTTTTTTTTGGTTTTTTTTTTGTTGTATTGCGTAATTGAATTTTTTTTTTTTTTTTTTTTGTGACAGGTGGTTAGGGGCAAACTTGTGAGCCAACCGTACGAAAAGGTTATAATAGCTGGAGAAGAGTTTGATGGTGAGGAGGACGCTAATATTGATGAAGATCGAGAAGTGGGTGGAGAATACAATAGCAAAGGTAGTGATGATTTTTGTAGTGACAGTGGGGCTGGGAACGATGTGAACATGGGTGTTTGTGGCAATGAAGTTGTGGGTGGTGTCGGGGTGGCTACTAAAAGGAACGTCAGGGGCAGTGGTGATCGTAGACGATTTGAAGCGAATGGGGGGTATGGTTGCAAAAGGTAAACCCTGTGTTGCGGTGGATGCCGTAAGTTCAGCGGAGCGGGATGTTGGTGGTATTGTATGTGCAACACAGGTGGAACGAATTGGTGATGGCAAGAGGGAACTGGAGACAGCGTTAGCCGAGTTATACGCACTTCGGACGGAATGTAGAGTTAAAGATGGTACGATTGCGGAGTTGCAAGCAGAGGTAGACCAGCTGAGGAGGATAAAAGAAAAACAAGCTGTGGGTATAGTTGATGGTTTCACCTTAGTTTTCAAGGTGAATGAAGATAAGATGAAGAAGGTGGTGGAGGAAAATGTTGAGCTACGGAAAACGATAGGTGTTTTAGAGGAGCAGTTAGCTGAACAAGATGTACACAACGTGACACAAGCATTCCATAAGGTCGCTGATGATGACACTGATATGTGGGAAGACAACGGTATTGAAAGTAACGAAAGGGAGACATTGGATAGTGTTAGACAGCGGGGAAATAATGTGTTAAAAAAGGGTGAAAATTGAGGGGGATTCGATGAAATGACAGGTGGTGTGGTGGTTAAAGTTAGTGGGAATGGGTTCGATGTAGTTGAAGTTGCTGGGTGTGTGATGAGAACACAACCGGTGGAGGGCATGGAGAGCTCGTTTGTGAGGAACCTGAAGGGTAAGGTGAGGAAGGAGCTTATAAAGCCAGATTTTGAGTACGGTGGTGTGGGTAAAATGATGGTAGGGTGTGGTAAGGTGGTGGACAGTAAGGTGGTGGATGTCCTACGTACCAGTGTGAGAAGTGGTAACGCTGGACGGTCTATTGATGTGGATGCATGTGCAGTAAGGAGCAAGGAATGGTCTGGGTTTGATTTGAACAATCGGTTAGGGATGTGGAAGTTGATGACTTCAGTGAAGAAAAAGAAAATCAGAAACGCGTATGACAAAGATGGGGATAGGTATGTAATGTGCGTGTGATGGAAATGAAGTTGGGTGTGTGTGTACATTTGTTTGACATGCATTATGTGTTTTACTTGTAGCGCGGTGATGTAGGCTAGCAGTGGACATGATGTGTGTGTCTACTTTGTGGATATTAAGTCGCTTGTTCGGCCATCGTCATTGCGTGGCAATGTAAGTAACTGGTGTAAAGTTGTAATGTTATTGTTTGAATGTATATTTTGTTTAAAGTTTACCTTTTTGTGGCAGGTGATAGATGCGTACGCAGTCTTGTTGATGGAAGAACAAGATAGACTTGTTGTTGGAGTGGAGTTCCCGGACAAGTCATACGTTTTTAGTAGCATATGCCTTGTGAGTTTTTGAAGTTGTTTTTAAAGTTACATTGGAAAGCTTTGTGGTGCATGGTTGGAACGATTAAAATCTTATAATCTAACGGGTGAAATAATGATGCAGGATATGTTAAAAAGCGATAATAGTAATGCACGTGATAGATTCGTGCTGGACAACTTCGCGGCATGTAAAGATTGTCGGTACGTCCACTTCCCTATTTGTTTCCGAGCACACTGGACGTTGGTTGTTTATGACACTGAAACGGGTGTCTGGAAACATTACAACTCTATAAGGCCCTGGGTTGGACTGGAAGACAAGCACCTTAAGGAGGCAGTGTTTGTGGTGAGTTAAATGTATCATTATATGTGTGGGGTTGATGTGTTTTTATGTGTCTTCGTTGTGTGTGTTTGGTAATGGTAGGGTATTGTTTTACAGAGAGATACTATTATTGAAATCCAGCGAGGCGTAGTTGGCGTATTGGGCGATGACGACGCAATGCAGTTTGGTCAATTGGGTGTGAAGGCAGTTACTGACTGCCTGTAGCAAAAACACGACTCGTACGTGTATTGTCCAAATTAATTTGATAGTATATACATAAAATGTAATATGGTATATGGTTTGTTGGAGGAGTTAATAAGTTGTTTTTGTTTGTGTTGTCGCTCATTGCAGGGAGGACTGCGCAATCATTATGTGTGCTGTGATGCGGCAGTATGTACATCATATGGACGTGAACAGATCGTTACAGGGAGGTAATTGCGTCATTTTGCGCGCCAACATGGTTAAAGGTTTTGTGAACGACCATGGAAGGGGTCTGAAAGATAGTGCATGAAGTATGGAGCTGTTTGGTTTTTGTGATTGGGGTTGATTTGTCGGTTGGGTTTTCCTTTGGCAGTATGGTGGCGCTATGTTATATTCCACTTTTTTGTGGGTTTTTTTTTTTTGCACAGGGATGAACTTATTTTGTTAAGTTTGTTAACTTTTTTTGTGAATGTTTTGGTTGGTTTTAACGTTGGGTATTAAATTGTGAATAACAGTAATTACATATGGAGGTTATGTGATTATGTGTTATGTTACATTTGACCTTGTGTTTTGTTCATTTACTGTTTGGGAATTTTGTGTGTTAAACATGTTGTGTTTTGCTTAGTAACAACTTTTGAATTTTGTATGTTGGACATATTTGTTGGACAGAAGTGGAACAGGTATCACGTAGTTGTGTGATGGTGGATGAATAGTATTGCATTTAGCATGTAAGATAAAGATATTGTGACAATGTGACTTTGTGAAACTGTTAAGGGTTAATGGTATTACTGGCGTGTGTATGGACATTACGTTTGTTGTGGCAATTCATAGTAGTGGGTAGTGGTACAATTTGTGTGTTGTTATGTATTGTGTGTTCCTGCTGAAAGAAAATTTCATTAAGATAGGAATCAATTTAAGGGAATGGATAATTGAAAACGATGTGAAAGAGAAAGGTAAATGAGTATACCACTACATTATGAATGGGGCACTGTTATGGAACATTGTCCACAATGCGAAAAGTACTTTAAAATTAAATCCATACATGGGAAATATGTGTAACCCATGATTATTAACTGGGAAAAATAAAGTAATGCGGAAAGTACTTGGAAATTAAATGCATACATGGGGAATATGTGTAACCCATGATTATTAACTGGGAAAAGTAAAGTAATAAATGTCAAATAGTGTGTTTCCACATGATTGGGTTGATCTGCTATATTGGTTCTTTGCAGGTCTTTCGGTTATGGTGTCCAATGCGACCGCACCTGCTGCAACGTATTGGTTGGACTTCCTCACCGTGTGACGGTATCCTCTTCTTCTTGGGCCTGCCAGGTGGTCATTTGACAGCGGGTGGTAGTATGATCAAATTGTGTGTGTCGATGGGTGGTTGTTCCACTGTTGGAATTGGTGTAATCGTTGGGCTGTATGACAAGCGATATTCTGAGGCATAGAAGTAAGGCGCAATTAATGTGTACAAATCTTGTCCACTTTTTCGAGCAGCAACAATGGCATGTGAGCATGAGAACCCGTTAATCTGCCACTAGAAACACGAACATGTGCAGCTGTCAACATTGACCATGACGGACGGGTGTGAGTGTACCTCGTACACGGTGGGGCTTGATTGGCTTACAGTCCATGACCTCCCGTCATTGTATGACTTTTCTAGGAGTTTTTCTATTTTTGGGCATAACACACCATGCCATTTTTGTGACGTTTCCCGCCTGGTTGACATTTGTCGCATTATTTGTGCCCTTATACTGTCCACCAAACGGGTTATCGGGAGGTGACATGCCTCGGAAATCCAATTGTTGAAGGATTCGGCAGCATTGGAGGACATCTGGCCGTACTGGTTACCTCTGTATTGCAATGTGTTTCACAATATAACAGCGGCATTAGTGTAGATAATTTAATGTAACACGACACGGTCAATGTTTTGTACTGTTCATATACAAGTGGAACATGTAAAGGTACGGACCTGAAATAAGCATTTGCCCAATGTTGTGGGGGTAGATTTCTGAGGAAATCGATTGCAATTTTCTTATCGGAATTAGTGAACTTTTCTACCATCTCTTCAAATGCAGTAACAGTCGGTGCGTAAGCGTAGTTGTTAAACTTGGTGATCAACCCGATCCGATGGAAATTGTTCATATATTTCAGTTTGTCTTTAAGGTTCCTCTAAAGGTGTTGCATGCAAAATGCGTCGTGAGCATTTGGGAAGATAATGGGCATTGCCTCCATGAGGCCAACATGCGGATCTGATATGAATGTAAACGTTCTGTCATCACCGAGCGCATTACGAAGATGTTGCAAAAACCATGATCAGTTTGTTGCGTTTTCTGCCCCGACAATCGCAAATGCGACTAGAAACAATCCTGCGTGTGAGTATGGTGGTTAGTTGGGTGTGAAGGTATAGGTAGTTGTGTGGAAATATTGACAGGCATGGTTGTGTGACGTATGTGCGTTATATTTGTGTAAATGTTCAATGTACCTCGGTTTCCGTCCTTAGATGTAGCAGCAAGTAAATTCCTTTTGAACCTCCCCTTCAAGAAAGTGCCATCTAGAAAAAGTAATGGTTAGCAATGTTTGAACCCGTCAATGCATGCTTTGAATGATATGAAAAAATGTTCAAACCGGTTGTCATGCTCATGACAATCAATATTGATATAAGTACTCGGGTTGTATTCCGTTACGGCCCCACTGTACCACCGTAGCTAATCAAAAGATGCATTTTGTGCCCCAAATAACTCGCCTCTGGCTTTTTCGACACCTAACCAAGCTACGCGGTAACTTATATCAAGGCCGTAATTTTTTTTCAAATCAAATGCAACATCAGTAGGCCTAGTCAAAGGCTTGTCGCGGATACGATGTGCGAAGATGTCGAAGACCAAGTCTGATCCCAAACGGCAGTTGTTGACTGTATGAACAGCGACGCCACAAATGTGTTCATTGTTCCATTTGCGAAGGTAGAAAAAACCATTAGCGTCCAAAACTCGCACGTGTACCAACCATGTGCAACCTTTCGACTCTCGCAATGAACACACAGCGGTAATTCTAACTGTATCATATTTGAGGTACTTGAATTCAAAACCGCATTCCACCGCATATTTGCAAAGTACTGTTCGAAACTCAGTCGCACCACCTTCGAAACTTTGCCCCACATGAGTTAGTCCGTTAACCCATGATGTTGATAAGAATGTATGCTGATCATGTGGACAGTAGTTTGGCAACAAATCAATATCAGGCTCATTGCTAATCTGGTGAACAGATCGTTTGGTTGCACGCGTACCGAGGCTTGGTATGGTGTCCACAAAATCATCGTCTGCTGTTACACAGACATCATCGTGTGACTCGACCATAACCTCGATTAGTTGCAAACGAAAAGAGGATGCAAGGTGAACCATATTTTGCATATCTATGTCATTTTGTAATGAGATTTTTTTGTAACCTGGAACATTGAAGAACAATCGAACATTAACCGACGTAAGACCATCAAAATTATCACACAAAAAATTAATCAAATCGACAAATGCGTAAGGGGATTTCAGATTGTATGCGACATTCGTGGACCGGAAACAGCACAACAACATAATCACGTCGTCCATCCCTGCATTAAAAAATAGTTACAGACGGTTTACAAGGTATGGAGTGAAAGGAAAATACAGAAAAAGACCTTGTTTGTGTCACACACAGTGGTCGAATGCACATGCTTAAAACTCATTAGTAATGAAGGTCAAAACAGACGACGATGCAAACTTATGTAACAACCATCATACAAAACGAAAAATCAAACGGAGTACCTGCAGTTGTGTATCTTCACGGCGTTGTAATGCTGATATCGGTGTAACCCTGAATGTGCTCCCTCTATGATATGACTGTGGTGACCAAATATTGGACAATACAATGTGTTACACAGTGAAGGGGATGGTAATACGGTATGAACGTGATCCCTAATTCTGTGCCAGAAGATTGGTATTAGGAAATGGACTTAATTCCTAATTCTGTGTGACCCAGATAAGGAAAGGGTACAAACGACCAAAATTTGAAAATATAAATCAAAACAGGACCCATAGGTAATAGTATTATAACAAATGGGATCTCTCAGTATATTTGTCAATCGGTAGGACTAAATGGGATGTATGATGGTGATATGGAATTTTTGGATAATTTTCCCTTTTTTTTAACCTTTCGATCCATAGAGATGAATCTAAAATATAATTTTTTTAAAAAATCCCCAAAAATTGAAAGAGTCAAAATAAGCCCAAAAAATTCACTTTTTTTTCCCACTTTTTTTTGTCTTTTTTAAACTTAAAAAAATAAAAAAATAAAAAATCAGTTCATCTCGTCAAGTGAAATCTAGAAGCCTAAAACATTTATGAATTTTTTTTTTTAAAAAAAGTGCAATAAAGACAAGAATAGCAAACAAAGTAGTCACTAAAAAAGTAAACACCCAAACTTCCACCCTCCTAATTTTTTGGTTCCTTTCTAAGCCTGTGCAGAAAAACAAATATCTGTTGATATTTCATCATGAATACCATTTCATTTAAGTCTTTTAAAATAATATGCAAAAGAACAAAAATACATTTTTGTACCTATTCCTAATTCATAACATTCACAAATTCATTGAAGCTGCTGGTCAGCTTTCTCCATCAATGCTGCAAAACACTCTTTCCAGCTCGAAACCTTCTCTTCACCGTTGGCCACCTGCAAGCAACCATGCAGAAACACAAATCTTCCAATGATTATACTTCCAAACAAATAAAAGGGAAAAAAAAGAAAGAAAAAAAAGAATAAAAACATCGATAACAGGCGACGTGACACGGTCTAAATCTTAGAAGACATTTTGAATGTGCGAGGGAAAATAAAATTTTCATTATGCCCTTTTGAATTGGTAATGTTTCAAGTGGTGCAATCTAAATCATACATTTGCATCTTCAAATGTTTTGAAATGTCGATGAAAACAAAATTGAATGCTCAAATGTTTTCAAATGTTGATGAAAACAAGATAGAATGCTTACACATTCATTGGGACATCCAAACACGACACAAACTGAAAAAAAATCTTGGCCATGTTTGGTTCTCCTTTAGAATCACAATTCCAATTAAAAATTTTCAAAACTCATAATCTAACACACAACTCAAAACTACTCAAATCTTAATTCAAAAATTATTTTCAAAACTCATAACTAAACACACAACTCAAAACTTAGATCAAAATTCTTTTCAAAATTCAAAATCAAACTCTTTTCAAAACTTTATTTTTAAAAAAAATTAATTAATTTTTTTTTTAATTTTGTTTTTTAAAATTATTTTAGAATCATGATTTGAGTATGAAGTCATATTTTGAATTATGAGTTTTGAAAAGAGAAAATTTGTTTGGTTGAGTTTTGAAAAGAGTTTTGAATTGTATTTTGAAATTTTTTAGATTTATTTTTTAAAAAATATTTAAAAATTTTCTTAATTTTATTTTTTTAGGGTAAATATTTTATATTTTAAATGTTTATTTATTTATTTTAATGTGCACTTTTTCACACATTTATATGCTGTATTTTTTAAATATTTTAAATATGTTTTTTAAATATTAAAAAAATTAAAAAAATTATTATTTTATTTTAAATATATAATTTTTATTTTAAATATTTTATTTTATTTTATAAATATATTTTTAAATATTTTAATTTTTTTGTTATGTGTTTAGTTACAATTTAAGTGTAGAGTTTTGAAAGTGATGTAGAGTTTCGAATTATGTGTTTGGTTATGAGTTTTAAAAATAATTTTTGAATTGAGTTTTGAGTTATGTGTTTAATTACGATTTGAGTTCAGAGTTGTGTTTTGAGTTTAAAATATTAAAATTTTAAAAATTAAAAAATTTACAAAATAAAATATTTAAAATAAAAAATTTAAATAAAAATTTATATTTAAAATAAAAAAATAAAATTTTCTTAAACATTTTTTAATATTGTAAAAAATAAATCCAAAAAATTCAAAATACAACTCAAAATTCTTTTCAAAACCCAGAACTCTTTTCAAAATTCAAAATCTATTTTCAAAACACTTTTCAAAGCTCATAACCAAACAAATTTTATCTTTTCAAAACTCAACTCACAATACCACACTTAAATCACAACTCTACATTCAAATTATAATTCCAAAACTAAACCAAATGGAGCCCTTGATTTTTTGTGTGCTAGTAAAAATTTTCTTCATGTAAATTAAAATTACAAGAGTTTCCAAGAAACCTTTAGAGGAATTCATTTTAACCAACCTCAAATATTAGTCCTCTTTGCGGGACTGCATCAAGTGCTTCCACGCATATGAAGGCAGCATCCTCCTTGCTAAGACTTCCCCTTTCTGTGCTACCCTGCCATGAAGAATTTGAAACCGCATTCCGATTGTTATGTCTACAAAGACACAAAACAACTCATTGTGCCCCTCAAAACTACAAAGTCAGTTAAGTCAGCAAAAGTTATTATTAGTAAGCAAGAACAAGAGCATGCTCAAGGAATGCATGTGTGATCTCTTGGAAATATAATATATCTTACTTTTATTCATGCATTTCAAAAAATGTCTGTTTATTTTAGCATTTTATACAATATTGGTTTTTTATGCGTAAGCATTTTAATTTTGAGAAACTAGATAAGTTCTTATTTTAAATGCAATTTGGTGATGATTCCATTTAACTGTAGTAGGAACAAAAGCAAATGGTTCATTACCATGTGGCTTCCTAACACCTTATAAAAAATAAATAAGCATCTTTTCGCAATCAATGGACTCTGAATAGCTGCAAAACACATTACCATAACCCGTTCAGAAAGTCAACTACGAATTGATTGTCATGGTTCTCAGGTAAATATTCTTTTAATATTTTGAATGTCAAGACCAGCCTGTTGTTCATGCAGTGTAATATTCATTTCTAATATTCATTTCTAAACAGATTTACATCTAACTGCATCACAGGAACAATGTAAGGTTAATTTACCAAACAAAACCCGGGCAAAAATTTTCAAGTATGTGTTAGTAATTGGAAAAGAAAGGCATGCAGAAGCAATTTCCCTTCCACTTCTTTTTGTTCTAATTTACCTAAGGCAGTGATTGGATCTTGGAGTTGATGATGGATTTATGGAGGGAAAATAAAAGAGAAAGGATTTGTAGAAAAAATGTAGCCTCTATTTCATTCACAAATCCCTTCCCTCTTTCTTTCCCTCTACAAATCCCTTATTAAATTCAAGAGACAAACACATCGTAAACAATACAACAAGGGCATCCCCAATTTGCCCTATTGCAAACTAGTAAGTATATTTTCTATGCTACAAGTGCACACACACTAACAAGTGCAGAAAATCATGGGTAAGAGTGGAGAGAGTTGTGTGTAGTGGATATCAGTTACTAGTTTAGTGATTTTACTTTTTGATTTTGTGGTAACTGCTAGGCAAGACAATAATTTGCGAAAGTGTTCATACCAAGTGAGTTGTGCGCTTTATATAATAGTATAGATATAGATAAGAATATTGTTAATATTGATTAAGCACATGGTAACCAAGAATCAAAGGCTTGTACATCAGTCCATTGAATAAGGAAAATATGTACGAATGAATAGTACCTCCTTAAAACTGAAACCTTGCTTCTCCCCACGAGTATCTTGCAATGACCCTGCTCTGACGATGGTGTAAGGAATTCCCAAAGCCATTACAATTGATTCATCTTGCTCTGCCAGTTTTCTTGCTTTGCTATTCATAAGAGCTTGAATCCCACCAGCACCTCTATAAACAGACAACTGCAATCTTATTAGACCAACATATCAAACATACAGTACTTAGATAAATGTGCTCAAACATGTATAAGAGAGGGAGAAAGTACCTGGGATAATAGAATAACATGCTGTACTCCTTTCAGGCTCTCGACTTGTGATAAGAAACCTTCCTACAGAAAAGCATGTTTTAATGCTACGTGACCGACATTCATCAATAGAAGTGCTGGGAGAGAAATAGAGAATTTGTTTGGTTTAGTTTTAGTTTTAGTTTTCTCTGTTTCTGTTTTCATGTTTTGAAAACAAAATTAATCAGAACATTAAAAAATTAAAAAAACGTTCATTGTTCTCATTTTATTATGAAAACACTTTTTGAAAATTTAAAACAACTTTTTGAAATTTCCAAAAAATTGAGTTGTTTTAAGAAAATCAATGTGCCGATGAGGGCTTGAGGGAGGGAGGGAGAGAGAGGTGGCAGAGGATTGCACGATGATGGTTGTGGCAGTGAGGGGCTGCACAATGGTTGTACAGGGAGGGGATAGAAGGGGTTGAAGGAGAAAAAGGAGAGAAGCAATAGCACTAGAGTAGGGGTGGAGGTGGCAACTAGATACGTGGCAAGGGTGGTTGGATAGGTGATGTAAGTTAAGAGATGGGAGAAAAGAGAGAGGGAGGGAGTTGGAGGTGGATGGTAGAGACTGGGGTAGGTAGCATGCAAGATGAAGGGAAGAAGAGACAGGGAGAAAATGGAAAAACCATTAATGTCATTAATGGCATAAACATTTCAACCTCACTTGGGGAGGTCAATGTAATTAACCCTAAATTTAACAAGGCTAAATCCCATCAACAGAAGGGGTAAGTGGGATAATAATAATGTATTGCAATTGACTGCTATTAGCAAGGTGAAAAAGTATATACACAATAAAAGATGGAGCCTGAGGTTTGCATACATTTGGGCATATTATTGCACGAACACCTCTTAGAGCCTTCTTCTGGAATGACCTGTCATTTGTATCTCCAGCCATTGGCTTTCAATACAACAGAAAAACCAATACTCAAACAAGTCATCAATGCACACCAATATATTTATATATATATATATATATGAAAGACATAATGCAAAACAACTAACAAAAATGGTAAACCGTGTCAAATTAATTTCAAGAATGTCAACCTACCCACCTCAACATAAGTCCCAAAGGCTTCAACAGCAGCCCGCTTATTCTTCACCAATGCTTTAACCCGAGTTCGTTTGACAATTAACGATAATATTATCATCTGCACAAGTTAGAGATGGCCAAACTCAAATTCGTATACAATAAAGTAGCACAGTAAATGAGCTATTTAAGCAATACAACAATACACCACTCAACTGAAAATTGCAAGAATAACATGATACGTAGTCTTTTTATTTGCATTTTATTTCTTCAATAGTACTGGATTGGAAAGGATTCAAAACAATTTCTCCAATCATGACATGCATCTAGAACAAAACTAACATCATTTAAATCACAAATGCAGATTTTTTTTCTTTGTCCTGTTGTTGGCCACAAAATACTTTTTTAACATGAAAGCTGGAATCTGTGGCTTAACACACCTGGCCAATCTCATTATCTCCATCGGTTACTAAAACTGCATCCCTAATTTCATCTTCTTCTGTGTCTCAAAAGCAAAGAAAAACATTCAACGAAGGACTCAAACCCAAATGTTAGATATACAGTTGAAATTTATAAATTGCTATACCAGACTACCTGGAGATTCATCATCTTCTTCCAACATGGATCCATCTTTCGGGAGGAGATCAGGTGCCCCATACCATTTCCTTAACTTTGGCCCCCCTACAATGAAACCATTCATAAACCAACAAATTGAGAGTGTCACTTGTTTAGTCAATCAGTTTATGTCTATGATGGTTCAATATATATATCCTTTACTGCCCCATTAAATTTCAAAGAACAAGGAGGAATGGGAAAATATTTTAGGCTAGAGAGACTAGTGTGATATTTTGCATCATGTCTTGGATTTTCAGTATTCTATGAGGTTTTCACTGCAAGGCATCTGGAAAAAAAATAAGAAGGCACAATATAGAAGAGTGCCAACGGCTTGACTTTGTGGTTAGGCCATGCAAAAATTGACTGACACGGTGGAATACCTATCTAAAGAGAGTCTGGTTCGGTGATACAAAACGAAAACATACTAGATGTCCAGCCAAACTAGTTCCAAAAGTCACCGAGTCCATAACAAATTATCTAAATTCTTATTACAGAGGCCTGCTTATATTTTTATTTGTCAAACACTTTCCACCAAGTCATAATACTCACTACGCAACTGGAACTTTGGAAGCAGAGGGTAGAACACAAGAGTGATTGAATCATCCCAATTACGAATACAAATTGAATTCTTATGAATTTTTTTGCATATATAGCACTGCTATCTTTATTTATACAGCCATACCCTTTGTCACTCACATGTGACAATCCTTGGTGTGTTTGCCCAACATAACTCATACTCTTTCTAGGCATTCTCTTGTTGTAACACCTATATCATGAGCCACTCCTTAACTGATGCACACATTGTTTTTCTTGCGATACCTCAGGTGAATGCATTTATTTCTGCTTTCTTTGTACCATCACTTATCCATCTCAACATCAGCCTCTTAAATAGTGTTCATTTCATAATAACTAATACCCAATATGCCATAACCAAAGACCACTGAGATTGTAACTAGGGGCATATAGAATTTCCCTTAAAACTAATGCTACGTTTGGTTCACTTATATTAAAGTAAAATATGACAGAATGCTCATTCCTTGTCCTTGCTATAGAGTGATCATAATTCTATTTGCAATAACATTTTTCAACACTTACCAATCAGTCCTATTAAAACTATGTTTGGTTTTGGTTTTTTTGACTAAAAAAGAACAAAAGACAAAATTGGCTACATAAGCCAATAAGAGCATTGTACTTTTTCTCCCATAAAAGTCAAAAAAAACCAAAAAAAAAACCAAACGAGGCTAAAAAACCAGGCTATTTTAGCTCTTTCCAAACGAAGACTAACTAGAGATCCTGGTTAATAAATTTATTCATAAAAACACTTCATAAATTTATCAATAGGCCTACTGAGTAATAAGTTTCAAAAATAGGACCTTACCCTTAAATTTTCACTATTTTTCTTAGTGAACCAATAATAGACAAACCAAACACTACCTAAAGGCAAAAAAAACATGCCCCGGCGAACACTTTAGCATTTGCCTAGAACTAATAATAGTGCATAAAGAAGATCCTTTTGTCAGATGTCCAAGTAAACCACAACAACATCTAAGGAATCAAATACAAGCAATAACTAATTAAAGAGCACAAATGAAGGAAAAAAGGGGAAACCTTCAATGTAATCAAGAATTTGGTCCACGAATCTGGGTTTGTCCTTGGATGAGAAGGATGCCATAGAACGCTTTCCCGCATTGAAGTTGAAAGACCCATTACTGGTTCCGCGTGAGCTTCGAGATGAAAGGAAGTGAGAAATGTAGAGAGAGAATGTTGAAGAGAGAGAACCAGAAGCCATGGACACTCACTCACTCTTCTTCTTCTTCTTCTTCTTCTTCTTCACAACTTTGCACTTCTTGTTTTTTTTTTTTTTTTTTCTTTCTTTCTTTCTTTCTTTCGTCATCCAACCGTTTCTTCCTAAACCGTGGAGGGATAACGCTGAGATGGACCATTTTTCCTCCAAAATTATCGACCTTTTCATTTCTTTTGCTTTTTTTGGGGGGTTAATCATGTTTTTGCAATTAGGATTTGATGAAGAAAATAAAATGGGGAAAAAAAAAATAATTCAGGAATTTTTTTTTTCTTGCTTTTTTCTTTGCTTTTTTTTTGTCTTTGTGAATTTTTTCTTTTTTAACTTTTAAAAAAGTTTTTTAAATTCAACTCGACGACTTGAAAAATTATAATTTTAAAAAAAAAATCAAGAAAATATAAAAATAAGTAATCTTTTTAGCTTATTTTCATGTTTAATGATTTTCTTCTAGAAGTTTTCAAAAAATATATAATTTTTAGATTCGTCTCGACAAAAAAGATCGAAAAAATAAATTTTTTTATATAATTTTGAAAAAAAAAATACTAAAGACAAAAAATAAAAATAAAAATAGATGATTTTTTTTTTTTTTGAAAATTAGTTAAACATCTCTATCCAACTTCGTGTAGTATGAGAGGTCTAAGATAATTTTTTTTATTAGCTAAGGTCTCTTTCGAAATATTTCTCTGTGAAAATTAAAATTTCTTTGTTTTTGAGTCAAAATTTCTCTGAATTTGGTGAAATTTTTCTAAGTTGAATTTTCATTATGAAAATATTGAGGAATCTTAACTATTATGAAAATAGTATATGCCTTTTATCTTATAAAATCTTAATATTAAGGATCTTAAAAAAAATCTTTTTTTTTTATTGCCAAAATGGGCAAAAATAAGTTGGTTGGGTAAAAAAGTAATACTGTAAAAATGAAATTGAATAGAAATTTATCAAATAACAAAAATGTTACTGAAGCATAAAAATATACTCAAGATTTTATCTCAAAAGAATGAAGGGTGTAAATTTAAAGTTAATAGTATGGATGTCATATCCACAATAATTGTGGAGTGTTTATTATTATTTTTTGAATAATTTTGTAAGTTTATAGTATTATTGTTCAAATAAAAATTGTTGCCCCAAAAATATATATATTTATTTAGTTTTTATTAGTACATTGAAATTAATGAATATTCATTAAACCATAATTGACATTTCTAAAAAATAATAGGTGTAATCAAATGATTATTTATTGACTTGACTGATGATTAAACTCTCAAAATATTTGTATAAAATTATTTTGAGAATTAATTATTTTAATTGATTTTTAGCAACTTTTTAACTTTTTTTTTTTAAAGCATATTGTCAAAACAATCCTTAATACACCACAATTTTTTCATACATATATATGACATGTTGTGGTATTATCACTTTGGTTCAGTTATAAAAAGTTCATTTGTTCATTATTTTGGAGGGTTTTTTTTGTGTGAAATTTTTTCATATATACGTTTATAGGAAAGCTTTATGGTGTGCACTTCTTTTGGCGTATATACTGTAGGTATCTTATCATAAACTGACATAATTTTATCAAAAAATTTCATAATATTAATTAAAAAATGCATAATCTCACTATAAATTAGCATAATAAAAAATATCATAATTAACTTACAATTTTTTATTACATGAACCATAATTTTTTTAATATTAAATTAATTTGCGACAAAATTACGTATTTTGTGACTGATACTATGAATTTTTATAATAAAATTATACCAATTTATAGGGTAAATTACACTTACTCTCTCATGAGGTTTGGGTTTAGTACATATCACCCCCTAACGTTTGAGAAATTGCACTAACCTCCTGTCGTTATAATTATTAGACAGAATGAAGATATTAAACTCATGCACTCTCTCTTTTCTTTTTTTACTTTACTTCTTCTTCTTCTTTTTTTCTCTTTCCTTTGTTTTACTTTTTTTTTAATGTAATTTCCTCTAGTTGTCTACTATAAATTGTTGTCTTTTATATAAGAAATTTAGTTTGTGAAATTAGACTATTAACCACAGGGATGAGAATGTAATTTTCAGAATGTCAGGGAATAGAATATAATTGAATCAAACCTTAGAAGATGTCAGTATAATTTACCCTAATTTATAATAGGATAAAGGGTACACACCATAGGTTTTCCCACGTTTACAAGGACTCCCATTTTCATTTTGGGGCAAATTACTTGGAAATCCTATTTAAGAGTGGATAAGTCTATTTAGTCTCACAACCTTTTAATACTCTCAAAAGTCCATTATGTGTTTTTCATCTTTATCCTTCTAGTGTATTTGTTTTAATCAAGCTCTTTCTCTTCATAATTTATGGCGACTGGCGACCATGCCTTACTTCTTCTCTTTCTTTTCTTAATATACAGTCACCGGTGACCGACGATTGTCATTACTTAGAGTTCACCAGCAACCACAAACTATCGACTCCTTACTTCATTCTCACTGACGATGAAAGAGATGAGTTTCAGGTGAAGAAGATGAGTAGATCTAACATCAGATCTGAATAAATTTACATGAGATCCAACTAGATCTAAATTAAAAATAGTTGATGAAGTACAATATTCTCTCTATATCTATTTTTTCTCATTCGATTCCTCAAATTTTCTACTTTTTCTCTACTACATACTTCTATTTTCCCGTTTTAATGGAAGAAATTTGCAAGTTATTAACAAATTGTTTTTAAGTTTTAGTTACAGGCGGTGAAAACTGTAAAGTTTTACAGTTTCAGTTTTGTTAGTGCTGAAATGAATCATACTTTAAAATTGTAAAATTTTACAGTTTCATAATATGTTTTCCAGTTTGATTAATAAGGATAAATATTTAATAGAATCATATTTTGAAATTGTAACATTTTACAGTTTTAAAGATTACTTTTCAATTTGATCAATATTACAGATTATTTGCTTAAATTCCAAAAATTAAAAAATAATATATACTTTTTTCTATTGTTGTTTGTTATTGTTATTTTTTTTTTCTTTCCCATTTCACTTTATCAAAATTTTACACATTTTGCTATGTTTTTTCACTATAATTTCTCCATTTATTTATTTATTTTCTGTCAATATTCTCGACATTTCAATGAGTTTTCGATGATATTTTGGACGTTCAACGAACATTCTAGACATTCCGACGACTTGCAATGACGTTTAGAATACTCCGGCGATACTCTAATAAACTTCTGGCAGCTTTTCGGTGATATTGAATATTCCAGCGAGTCTCCGGTGACCGTTTGACAAAAATTCGGCAGTGGTGGAATGTAAGAGCGTTTTTAAAGTTATAAAAAAGAGAATTTTTTTAGTAATAATTAAAAAAATATGATTAATTAGTGCAAACATTTTATTTTAAGGTTAAATAAATTTTAAATTTTATATATAACACTGTTAAGTGCCCTTCATTTAATAAATTCAATTATACCCTCTAAAAAATTCCATTAGAAAGATGGTTATGGGCCTAGGCTAACTTCCAAAACAGAAAAGGTATTTTGCCGGCCTCATTAAAGGCGGGTTTGGTAAATTTAGGATCCGGACCACAAAAAAATCAAAACGGGTTAAAAAACTGGTGTAATGCGCACAAGGCGCACCCTATACATGAAATCTATCTTTTTCTTTCAATCTGTCCAAAACGCCACCCCAAAAAACCCTAAAATCGATCAAAAGCCCATATATATAGCATTCCTCCCTTGCGCCGTCGAACAGTGTACCCCTCTTTCCTAGGGTTTCGCTGAGCTACTCTTCTGCGAACTTCAAACACTCGATTCGCTTCTCTCACTGTTTCACCCAAAAATGGCGGCGACTCAAATGAGCAAAAAACGAAAGGTCACAAAGCTCTATCTCTGTGTGTGTGTGTGTGTGTGTGTGTGTGTATATTTACATATATCTGCATTTGTATGTTTGTGTTTAGATCTGATGAACTGTGTGGTTTTGTTAATCAGTTTGTTGCTGATGGAGTGTTCTTCGCTGAGCTCAACGAGGTACTCACCAGAGAGCTTGCAGAGGAAGGTTACTCCGGCGTTGAAGTCAGGGTTACGCCGATGCGTACTGAGATCATCATAAGAGCTACTCGTACTCAGAACGTTCTCGGTAAATTCATGATTATGTATGCTTATATGTGAATTTTACACTGCAAGCTGTGAAGGAGCAGGAATGTGGAACTGTTTCGATTGATTGATTGTACTCTGAAAATTTGATGCCAGTTTTCGTTTTAAATTGAGATTTTGTTCCCTAGGATAATGATCTTTACAATAAGAAGAGATTTTTTTTGTTTTTCGTTTTTTTTTTATGCAAATGTGTATTTTCGCTTGATAGATTTATCTCTCTAGGACAAGAAAAAAAAATTTGTTTTTATTGTTTGCTCAAACCAGCATTTTCATCTGGACATGCGATTATGTGTGAGTGTGAGATGAGAAAATTATCCCTGGCAAAGTAATGAAGCCTTTGGTATTACAGGTTGAATCAAAATATAGACAATATGACTGAAATTGAACTCATTCTCAACTAGTTTGTTTGGAAACAGACCAGGAATGCTAAGGTTTATGTTCAACCTTCCTGCATGTGAGGAAAATTATAACTCACTGTCTTAATATTTTTTTCTTTTGTCCTTTTCCCAAAATTTCCCAATAAGAATGGGTATGATCGGATTGATGATACTTGTTTTCTTTCATTGAATATTAGTACTGGGTTTAAACAGATTTCCATGACATACTATGACTTTTAAACTGACGGGTGATAGGGATGTGATTTGGTGGATTTTGTGGTGTTATAATATGCACTAAACAGTCTGGTTTTTGAATGGTTTTGCTCAGGTGAGAGGGGAAGAAGAATTCGGGAGCTGACATCTGTTGTCCAGAAACGCTTCAAGTTTCCAGATGGTGGTGTTGAGCTTTATGCTGAGAGGGTTAACAACAGGGGTCTATGTGCTATTGCTCAGGCTGAGTCTCTGCGTTATAAGCTCCTTGGGGGCCTTGCTGTCCGCAGGTTTGTCTTAGCTTGAATTGGTCTCCAATCTTTTCAAATGTAATTAGATAACAAATCAATTTTTTTATGCATTTATGCCTCCTTGGTTGTCTGTCTGTCTGTTGTAAATATGTAAAAGATGATTCACACTTTTTCCATCCCTTTTGCACATGTAACACCAATCAATAATCACGTTTTGCTTCTTCCTAAAATTGTATGTGGTGATAATGATCTCATGAGCAGCAGTCATGCAAAAAAACTACATGACCCATTGTCGTATGGCTGCCAACACATGATTGTAGACCTCTCAAATAATTTCATTGTGATATAGCTAGGAAAGACATCCTTAGCAGCATTGATTATAGTCCTTTCTTTCCAAATAAATGTTGGTTGAAGAGGTTCCTCATCAATGCTTAAATTAAATAGTTTTTAGAGTTTGTCAGGCTTCTTGAATTGCTTTTGTTTCCTGGAGTTTGGAAAATACTCTTACATAGTTATATCAAAATGTTTATCAGTCAATCAAGTTTTGATTGATTTATTTGTCAACACTACTCTAACCCATTGCACACATTCTTGTAAATGATGTGGTGAGATAATTTAAATTTGTTGGCAAGCAAAATTTCAGGAGTTAAGTTTCTATAAACAAAGTCAAAAAAGGTTAAGCTAACAAGATGAATCTCAAGTATGATCCACCACCAGAGACTAAAAGTTTTGCAATTTTCAGTTTGGATTTCTATGCTTATTTTAAACATCAAAACTGCTGTGTTGTTCTCTGACATTACCCATTAAGGTTGTTAAAATCGGGATCCTACGATGGATCGTTGGAGGTGTTTATAGGATCGGATCGTAGAATCGGATCGAGGATCGTGAGATCCTACCGAAAAAGACAAATTACATAATAATTTAATTTAAATAAATATTTCTTATAAAGTATACACAAAATGAACCTATATTTTATTAAAAAGAAGTGAAGATATTGTGAAAAATATAATACTCCATGTAAAATGTACATATAATATTATGCAATAGAAAACTCGATGGTAAAAGTTCTGTATTTTATCAAAAAAGAAGGTGAAAAAGAAGAAGAATTCTATAACAAAATACTTTACAATGTACAATAATGCATAAAAAGTGAAGAAAAAATATTTAACAAAATTGGATTTGAAAATAGATTAAGAACTCAAAAGAGTAGTTTAGTCGAATGATAAGGTTTGTCGTTAGCATCCCTGGTGGAGCGGATTCGAGTCACAAAAATAATTTCTCCAGAAATTGGGATAAAGTTGCAATCATCTTACCCTTCTTAGACTCCGCTAAAGCTAAGTTTGTTTTTCCGACTATTTAATTTTCTTAAATTACCGCAATATTTGAATGCTTGTTTCCTAGTTTGTTTTTCTTAGTCTATTTGATTCAATACTACTTAATTTTTATTATTTATTTTGACAACATAAATTGATATTTAGACAACAAATATAAAATTTACAACAAAATATGTCATACAATACAAAACAAGGCTTGTAAATTGGATCGGATAGGATCGGATTCGGATCGGGATTCCACGATCTTATAAGATCCCACTACTAGGATCGAAAGATCCTACCTATAAGGAGTTTTTTACACGATCCGGATCGATTGTACTCAAATGGATCGTAGGATCGTAAGATCCGGATCGGGATTCTGATAACCATGTTACCCATTGTGAGGACCCAATGTCTTATGGCTGGCAACACATGCTTGTAGACCACTCATATAACTCCAATGTGCCATATTATCTAGGAAGCAAGCATTGATTATACTTCCCTCTTTCCCATTGACTGTGGGCTAAAGAGGTTCCTCATCAATGCTTAAATTAAATAGTTTTGGAGTTAGTCTGGCTTCTTGAACTGCTTTTATTTCTCGGAGTTTAGAAAATACTCATACATGACTTATATCAAAGTGTTTATCAGCCAATCTAGTTTTGATTGATTTATTTGTGAACACTATTTTAGGCTCACGGCACACATTTGTTTGTAAATGACGATCAATGTTTTTGTCTTTTTAGGATGTCATATTGGTACTTTGTTGTGTTCCCGTAACGATCATATGACTGTATGCTTATAACAATATGATGGTCCTATGTAAAATATTTTTCGAACTTGGAAGGCATCATTGTCTATCTTGCTTAGATTAGTTATTTGGGAAAGTCACTGACCCCAAACCAAAGTAACCCCTAACCCTGAGCAATCATGGTAAAACTTGGTTGACAGATAAAGAAAATGTCAGAATGGAATTATATAGGAGTAGGGCTGCAAACGGACCGAGCCGAGCCAAGCTTTGCTGAGCTCGAGCTCGGCTCGTTTACTTATCAAGCTCGTTTATTGAGCTCGAGCTCGGCTCGATAAGGAATTGGGCTCGAGCTCGGCTCGGCTCGGCTCGATAAATTTTTTTAATATTATTTAAATATAAATATTTAAATAAAAAATATTATTTATATTATTTAATATATAAAAAATGTATTTATGTATATTTATATATTATTTAATATATAAATAATATATTTATTATATAATTTAAATAAAGATAAACGAGCCGAGCTTATGTGAGCTCGAGCTCGGCTCGTTTACTAAACGAGCCTAATATTCGAGCTCGAGCTCGGCTCGTTTACAAAACGAGCTGAGCTGAGCCGAGCCGAGCCTTTTCATGAACAGCTTGGTTCATTTGCAGCCCTATATAGGAGGCTTTGATTCCTTTTTTTTTTTTTTTTTGTGGTTATTTGACCTGTTCTATTATTATACAATTTTCTTCCCTGGAATTATCTACTGGAGTTTTGGTTTGTACAACTTTTATTGACTCACCTATGCTATCTTTTCTTGTTTTAGGGCTTGCTATGGTGTCCTACGATTTGTTATGGAGAGTGGTGCAAAGGGGTGTGAGGTATCTACAAAATCTGTTTCCTGCACTTGACATGTAAATAATGATTGTGCTTAATTCATATTATTATGCAAAAGGTAATCGTTAGTGGAAAGCTGAGGGCACAGCGTGCCAAGGCAATGAAGTTTAAGGATGGATATATGATATCCTCTGGTCAGCCTGTTAATGAATACATTGATTCTGCTGTGAGACATGTGCTTCTTAGACAGGTTAGTTTATTTACCCATTTATGCTTCATTTTCCCATTGCTCCCATTGTTTGTATCTGGGCTTATTTTTGTATTCTAGGATTAATAAATGGTTGCTGGCTGTGATTGACGTTGCCTTTTCCACTCTTTCAAATTGCTGTCTGCTTTTATTTACCTATTTACTTGGTTGTTATAATTATTATTTGGTGGGATAAGCTATAGACACGGTTCAATCTCCTAATGGGACTTGAACAAGACCATGGTAACACCTACATGCATTACCACAAAGCCCACCTTCAATTTTATTATTTTTGTTATCCTTTGATGTTCCATTCCCTTGTCGGAGTATACGACGAACTGCTCATATGCTTTTAGCCTAAATCACTCTATTGAAATTTGACATTTCTGACCTGCATCTAGCTGGAAGTGAATTCATGGCCATGTATCTTTTAATTCCTCCAAATTTTTAGCAGTCAAGTGGAAATGTTATCAAGACTGGTTTCCACAATTTTATGCTTTTCATTAATAGATGCAAACTATCAATGATGGATTTCAAGAAAGCTTTCGACATACATCATTGATGAACATTGGCCTGCTGTCTTCAATTTACTTTATTGGTTTATTTATGGCCCAAATTGAATGATGCAGGGTGTTCTTGGAATCAAAGTCAAAATCATGCTTGGGTGGGATCCAAAGGGCAAGCAGGGACCAATGACACCCCTTCCTGATCTTGTGACGATCCACACCCCCAAGGAGGAAGAGGAGCAGCCCTTCAGGTCATCGCTGCCAGTTGCTGATATTGAGATTGCTGATCCTTAAAATACAATAGGAGCAAGACGAGATATTTCAATATTTGTAGTTGCAAGATAGTCCGACTTCTGTTGGTATCAGGATTTCATTGTGCACTCTTACAATTTTTTGTATCTATTTATTTGCTCCTGTTCTTTGGATTTTCATCCTTTTGAAAGGATGAGAAGTGTTTTTGTTGACTGCTTTTTGTTTTTTGTAAGTTCAGAGCTACTTCCATAAATACTCTAAAAAAGGTTTTGCAATGGATTGTTTTGGTTATTGGTGCTATTTGGTGTAGCTGTTAAAACAGATTATAGATTATAGTTTAACATATTATAGATTATGACTTTAATCAGAAACTGTTAATCTGTGTGGTATAACTGTTGGATTATAGATTTAAGTTGCTGAGTAGTGTTTGTTAAATAAGTTGTGAAGTAATTTTTTCAATTAATTTTTAGTTTTTATTATTGACTATTTGTCTACATTTTTCATAAAAAATAATAATAATATTTTATAATTCATTTGGGTCTTTTTTTATTTTTAAAAAAATAAAAAATAAAAAAATTTAAGAGTATAACTGTGAATTAATATGGTAAGTAGTTTTTTAGAATCAGTTTTTTTGAATTAAAATAAATTGTTAGAATCAGAAGTTATTTGAAATAAGTTTAACTAAACAGTTTAAAATAATGTTTTAAAAATCAGAAGTCATAAATTGGTTCAGAAAAATCTTACAAAACACCCCCATTGTTGCCTACTCTGCCCCCATATTTCAATATTTGTATTTGCAATCTTTTTCTAATGATGAAGTCTGGTTGTATCCAATTTTTATGTCTTTTTTTTTTTAATTATATATTTTGATTGTCTTGAATTTTTTTTACTGTTATTGCACATTTATATATGGAAAATGTCTTGTGGCTCAAAAGTGGCTTAAATGGCCAAAACGACGTCGTTTTGGCCATTTTTATGTTGTTTTGTACTCAAAACGACGTCGTTTTGGCCATTTGAGCCACTTTTGAGTCACAAAATTTGAGCTACTTAGCATTGTCGTTTATATATTCCACCAAATAAACCCAATTAGCAGACACCATGATTACGGAAACGGGATGTGATAACCCTGTTTTGCTCATAAAATTCAGCTGCATTATTTTCTACTTTTTTTCCTTTAGAAGAAAATGTAAACTCTAGACTTGCTGAAACATTCAAAACTGTAATGCAGCAAAGCGAGTTTTGTCCCCTAGTAAATTTTACAAGGTGATAGTTATTCTCTACTAAAAAAGTGGCTAATGAAAAGTGATAGTGAACCAAGGGGTTGTAGCCTAAGTGGCTAACCCTTTGGTTGTTTGGATGAAGACTCACTCAGTGGGAAGGTTTTACTTTGTAAATGATTTTTTCTCAAATTTGAAACAGATTGGACAGTGTCTTAGGTAAGGGAACTAAAATTGTATTAAGATCTGTGAGGGCTTTACTGCTGGTATTTGGGAGGGCTGAGGTTTCAGCTTGGCTGTTAGCTGTTTCCTTTTGGACTGGCTGTTTTCTACTTCATTTTGCTTTCGGGCATGCATGTGATTTGTCTTGCATTTGGGTGCCAACAACATAGTTGCGTTTCAATGCTTTGACAAATTTTCTCTCCCCCAAGCTCTTTGTTATGCTTTTGGCCTCATCTGTATCTTTTTATTGGAATAAAAAATCTCCTTTTTTGGTTTAAAAAAAAAATAATAGTGGCTAATCTTTTGACTACCAAATCTCTCCTTAGGTTCCACTTTAAGAAGTACGGATACGAACGCGAACATAAACGCGAACATGGATATTGATGCAGATACGGGATATGATGATTTCAAAAAAATGAGGACACAAACATGGCGGGAATACGACAATAATGTATTTTTTTTATATATATTTTTTCATTTGTTAGATTAATATTACATCAAAAAATAATCAAAATTAACAAAAATTAACTCTAATTCTATATTCTTTTAAAAAAACTTATAAATTAGCACTTTCCATTTATTTCTATTAAGTATTTAAATCTAAAAAATAATAAATATTTAACGTCTAAACATTCATCAAAAGTACTAAAAAAAATGGGAGAAGATAAGTTGGCATGTTCCTGACATGTTCCGGATGTGTTTCCGAAATGTTCTTTGAAAATAAATTAATTAAATAAAAGGGATACATATACTACACTAGTGTAGAGAATTCTAAAATATAGTAGGAGGGGCTGTTGTCCTAGACATTTTTATGGAATGTTCTAGAGAAATTTTGTAACCCTTGAATCAAAGTAATCCTAGTCATCTATTGAAAAGGTGAATGGCTATATAAGGGGAAATGCCTCATTTGTAACCAAGAGGAGAACTCTAGAGTGAGAACTAGAGTATCAAGAGTGACGACTTGAGAGGGTGAGAGCCTTGCGGAGCTTTGTACATTACTATGGTTGTATAGTGAATATGTTTTTCCACCTATACCTGGTGTGTAAGTTAGCGTGGTCAAGTGAGCAAGGCTTTGGAAAAACCAAGGTTGTCCCTTATTTGGTTCCTACATTTTGTCTTTCATTATTGTTAAAACACAAATCCATTAATTCCTAGGTTGGCTCCATTAAACCCCGTGTTGACTCTTGTATTTTGTCCCTCATTATTGTTAAACATAGGGCCATCAGTTTCTAAATTGACTCTATTAATTAGGGTTGGGTATAAGATTATTTGAACCGTTTAACCCGTCTAATCTGAATTGATTCTCATACAAATGAGCGGTTTTGCTGATACAATACGGGTGGATACGATTTGAAATATGTCATTATTGCGGGTTGTGGATTTTACTCACACCTGCAAGAACCCACTTGTAGTTAGACTTTTTTTTTTTTAATTTTTTTTTTTAAAAACTTGAACCGTTGATTTCATTCATTCAATCCTAGATATTTTTGCCTAACAAACATACGCATGGAATTGGAATTTTTAAAAGTTTGATGTGATTCGTAATAGATTGCGAGTTTGAAAATATTTTTATTTTATTTAATAGGTTTGAATTGGATGAAGTTTGACAATAATTTATTATAATTTTATTATTACATTTTGGATGAATGTAAAAGTTAATAAAGAATTACTTTTAGATATGTTTAGGATTTAAATGATTTTACTTTAATTGTATTGTTTGGGTAGTGAATGATTTTGATGATTTAATTTAGAATTTTGAAACATGTGTGTTAATTTATTATTTTGTTTAAAAATTTAGGATTTTAAATGATTTGTTTGTATTAGGAATTGATTTTGTTGTATTTTTAATTTTATAAGTTTTAATTTATTAATTATTAATGTTAAGCATTTTAGCAAATGGGGGCAAAAGGCCCAAAATAAATATTTATAAGACGGAAAAAAGAGCTCAAAAATAAATTTTTAAAGAAAAAAGTCAAATCTGCAAACTTTCTGCACATCTGCAAACTCTATCCGCACAAACTACAATTCATATTGGGGACGGTTGCGATTTAATTTTTTTTCAAACCGCACATATACGGACAAATTTAAAATACAAACCGAACTGTGAGCACCCTTTCTATTAATCCCTGTATTGGCTACTTGATTGGCTCCATCAATTTCTTGGTCTGCCACATTCACTCCATTGGGCAAATCCACACTACACAATCAGAAGATACTCACAATCTAAGAAGGGAATCGAAGATGGGTTGATGTGGCAATTCTTCTTGTTAGAACTCTGAATCCCTCTGCAACGTTTCCTATGAAGATTCTTTCAAGTGCTTGAGGCTATAATATATTTCTGGCGACAAAGAACGCAAAATCTTTTCTTGCACTGATGTGAGGCGGTGCATTTCAATTCAAATGTAGGTGGCGAACTTCCAATCAACTAGCTCAACCTAGCAGCCTAAGCTAATAAACTACCGAGAACATGAGAACAATTGCCCCAAACATTGTGCTAAAATGATATTATTTTTTTTTGTAAATTTTTTATTTATAAAAAAAGTATAATGTCAACAAAAACAACTAAATGAGGTAGATGGGTTTGATAGAATGAGTGAGTATCCGGTCTAATAATTCTTAAAATGTTATGTAGGTCACGGATATATCGGATCATTTGCAAAATCCGACCAATCACATTAAATTAAATTTTCAAAAAAATATTGATATATTTAACATGTATTATTTATTTTTTATATTTATTTGTTAAAGTAATAAAAACAAACTTTTTGAAAATAAGCTCAAATATAAAAAAAGAAAAAAAGAAGAGATATTTAGACAAAGACCCTCTAACTAATATCAAATATCACTTTGTCCTGTTGAACTAAAAAAAACACGCAATTATACCTATTTAATTATCAAAATATATCACATACCACCCACTCCTTCCTCTAACTATGAGTATTATGGGGTTGAAGGTCACGCATTATGATTTTTGTTATTTTATGACTAAAGTACCTTTTAGCAGTAGGTTAATTACACTAGAAATTTTGTAAACCATTATAAAGTATCACTTTACCTTTTAACCTATCATGAAATATTATTCTATCCCTAAATTATAAAAATGTGTAATTAGACACTTCAACTATAAAAAATGTCACACATTTTTTGACGCTGTTAACGGAAGCAATAACATGACCAAATTGTTTCATTTTTTATATCCCACACATCCATTCTCTTTTTAAAGTTTGTGATAAACCAATGTTTTTTAAAATGAATTTTTGATGATTATTTTTGGAAATGGGCTGAGAGGTGAGAGGATAGGAGTAGAGTTTCTAATTGATATTTTTAATTTTTTGTTGTTGTTGTAATGTTTTCTGACGAGCTTCAAAGAGAAAACATGTGTGTGAATATAGGAAACAAAGACAATTTTATCATTTAACTATTTTTGTTAATGATGGTGTGACATTTTGATAGTTAAAAAGTTTAATTGTACATTATTATAGTTCAGGGAAATAAATTAAGGGGTTGTAGGACATTTTGGTAATTAAATGTGTTTTGTTAACACTTTAAGAAATTTTACGATATCAATAATTTAGGGGTGCCTCTATTTACACACCACATTTGGTCTTAAGGCACACCATTATTTAGTTTACACCTTTAATGATTTGAAAAAACATACAGCTTGTTTGGTTCTGGTTTTTAGAAAATTCTACTTTTTTATTTTTCGTATTTTAATATTTTCAATGAATTTTTTTAATTTTTTAGCAATTTTTTTTTTTTAATTTTTAGACACACCTAACATAAATACACTTAAAAAGTATAATATTTGTGAAAGATATTTTTAAAAATTAAAAATACATAAAAATACGAAAATTGTACTGAATTTTTATTTTTATTTTTTTTGTATTTTTTGGTATTTAGTGTATTTTTTAAAGATTTTTTTCATAAATAATATACTTTTTAAGTGTATTTATGTTAGGTGTGTCTAAAAATTAAAAAAAAAAATTGTTTAAAACATTAAAAATATTCATTGAAAACATTAAAATACGAAAAATAAAAAAATAAAATTTTCTGAAAAACTGTTTTCTAAAAATCAAAACCAAACAAGTTGTATGTTTTTTCAAATTATTAAAGGTATGAATTGAGTAGTGGTGTGCCTTAAGACCAAATGTGGTGTGTAAATAGAGTCACCCATAATTTAGGGGTGAATTTGTATTGGTTGGCAAAATTTGAAAAGAGAAAGGAAAAATATAAGTTAAATATAAATAAAATATACTAATAAATTTATTTAGTTTCACACACTTTTTTATTTTTTCTTTTCAGATCCCTTCCCCATTCCTTCAACCAAACATAATATTAAAGAACTAGGAATATTCCTCAAAAAAAAAAAAAAAAAGAAGGTAGGAAAAAGTTTTTTTTAAAAAAAATTGAGAAAATAAACCGAATAAAAGCCCAAAATAATAAAACCTAATTCATCAACCAATTCGTATCAACTCACTAAACCGCACAACCTAATGGGTTGATTTTGAAACCATTAATAGTGAGATTCAAATTTAATTTTCTCAACCCAATTCCATTAGGTCAGATGGCAAATAATATGAAACCCGACCAAAACTTGAACTATAAGGTGTAATTTGAGTAGACTCAATCCAAGCAACCTGAGTCCGAATTAAATTAGGTGTGGGCATGCGTAGAAATTTAAAAGTTCGAATTAAATTTAGACAAGTTTGAACAGAAATACCAACCAACTCGAGCAAATCAAAGCTCGAATTGTATATATAAATATATAAAAATGTTAAATATACATATAAATTATTAATCATTATATTTTATACAAAGATTGTTTTGGCAATTCGACTAAAAATAAAAATAAAAAACCAAAAAAATCAAAAAACCAACTTTATTCTATCTCGCATTATATGTATAGATTCTTCAAGTATTCTATCTCGCATTATATGTACTATTTATTTTAATATTATGATTAATGATTTTATGAAAAAAATGTCAAAACAGTATAATAATAATAATAATAAAAATAAACTGTTCAATTTAGTCTACGGACCTAGTTTAGGAATGAATTATTTTAATAATTTTTTTATAAAAAAATGATATAATAACATTTTAATTAAAATATATAGTAATTGAGAAACGAGGCAGGTAATTAATTGGGACCAAGGTCGGATCGGATCTGTATGCCTCAAAGTTGTCACTAGACAAAAGGAGTCAACTGAAGCAAGAAGAGAACACAGATAGCAGTACCGATCGATTGGCAATGACGTCCCTCTCAAACACCACAGTAATCTCCCAGTTTTCAGCTCTTGAGTCTCTCCAAATGCCCCAAATTACAAAGGTTAGGAACCGTTAATTGCATTTTTTATTTTATTTTAATTTTAATTTTGGTTATTTCTCTGTTTGGATTGTGGAGAGAAAAGAAAAGAAAGAAGCATTCACAAATAAATTCAAGATTCCAACAAAGCTTAATTAGTTTAGCTATATATATATGTATATATATATTGTTTGTTCACCTGTGTTTTTTGCTTTTGAATTTTTACAAGGCGCTGCGATTCTTATTTTATTTTGCTCCAAATACACTCTATTCTTTGCAGAACCTAAAGTTGAGTTTACATGCAAGTTGAATGTATTTGGAGTAAAATGGGGTGAGAATACTATAATAAGGACAAAGAAGTTAGTGTTCTTGGAGGAAATTGGAGTAAGAATAGTAACTATGTATGTATAATAAGGACAAAGAATGGAGTGTATTTGGAGTAAAGTGGAGTGAGAATAGTAACTATGTACGTAAAATAAGGATAAAGAAGGGAGTGTATTTGAAACAAAGTAGAGTGAGAATAGTGGCTTCTTTTTTACAGTCAACTTTCAAGTTCTGCAATTTGTTTAATCAAATTCATGATTTATCACTGTGAAACTGTGATGTATGTAGGGCTACACTTTAAATAATTTTTTTTTTTTTTAAATTTTATTTAATTTGTTGTAGGGCAGTTCAAGATTGGGCTGTGTCAATTATCAGTTACTTCGGACAAGAACATGAACCTAGCTCATGCCCGAAATTCAATCGAAGTGGCCGCTAAGCATGGTGCAACCCTTGTTGTTTTGCCTGTGAGTTTGAGTTCTATTCATGAAAAGCCATGGTTATTTGGGTTAGCAATATATAAATAAAAAAATGATGTCAAATTAGTATTCCTGATATATTTTTTTAACATTAATGTGTACTTATTGGGCGTTGTTTTTTGTTGGGTAGTATTTGTTCTTGATAAACACTGGACATTAACCTGTCGAATGTTGAATCCAATTTCATGGTAAGTTGGAGTAAGGGTATTTTGATAGAGTGCTGCTATTAGCCCCTGTCAAAATTCTTTAGCCCCCCATTTATAATTTTTTTTTATTAAAATTATACCCTAAAGTAAAATTACATTAAAAGACATTATTAAATGGAACACCCACTTATCAATAAGAATTAATACTCTATAATATTAGACACCCACCCCCAACTCCAACTCCAACTCCAACTCCAACTCCAACTATACGTATTCTATGTTTGTAAATCCTAAACCTATTACTTTTCATAACCAACTAACATAAACCCTAAATCTATTATTTTTCATAATCATCTTAAATCTTGAATGTGTCATCTTTATTACTATCATCAACGCTATTGAACTTGAAAGTTTTGCTTCAAGTATAACGTATACTTCATCATCTTATAAGTTTATCTGTCTTACATTAACATTCTCGGTCGTTTTTGGTCGTTCTTGTTTCGTTCGAGCTGTTCGGTACTGGTTTGATGACTGATAGAATTATGTTCAGTAATACAGTATTGAACATAATCCTTTCGTTCAATACATAGGTTCCGAACATTAATGTAGATAGTCAGTTATGTAATTTTCTTTGTTAAACTAACTTAGAATAGAAAAGAGTGAATTTGAATGGATTTAAGTTATGTATTTTGAATGGATTTAATTCACGTTATTTTAAGTTGTGAATTGGAATAAATTCAAGTTACACAGTGATGAACAAATTTTGTTCGGACATACAGTGCTGACAGGATCATTATTGTTCGACAAAATAATTCTGAACAAAATACATTTTTTCGGCTACACAGTGGTGAACAAATTGTTTTGGGGTACATTCAGAATTCTGATGGCGATTCAGACGATGATTCTGTTTTTCCTCATCTTGCAAACGGTTATACAAATCCCGTATAAATTGGAGTATCTTCGATCAATCTCAGTGATGACGAAGATACAAAAAGTAACGAAGAAGATGATGATGAGAAGATGAGAGAAGTTACTTATTCGGCGATACGGAGAGCGTTCAGAGAAGATGAGAGTCGTCGGAATGCTCTGTTGATGGCCGAGACGGCGACGAGAGTGATGGAGGGTTGGGGTTTAAGAATTCTATACTGGACCAAAGCTCCAAACTCTGAAGATTGAGTGAGTCCGGAAAGGAGAGGGATGAAAGAAAGGAGAGGGATGAAAAATTAGGTGGGCGTTCATTTCATTGTGAAAATATTATGAATATGGGTAGATTTGGTAATAAGTGGGGTATCCAAAAAAATATTATTAAAATTTAAGGTTTAGGGTTGGGGTCCAAAGAAACGGGGGGTCCAAAGAATTTTAGTAGGTGCTAATAGCAGCACTCATTTTGATATTCCGCACTTGTGACATGTAGCCCTAATATATTATATAAAGCACACAATGTCAGGCAATTTTAATTCCAAAAAAATCCCCAACAACATTAGATTTTTCCAAATATTTGCCTTGGATAGCAGTTAAAACGTAAAATCCACCAACTATAACTATTGTTAAGTGACTTCTCCCTCTCCACTCTCATCCACGATCTCTTCAATTGCACATATTGGTGTGCTTACTCTTCTAATTCTATATATATCTAGTTGGGAGTGGCTATATCCGTATCTTGTTTGTAACTCTTTCTCACCATAGTAAAACCGCAGTGACCGTTAACATAGCCTTATTTTTAGTGTGATCCATGTAAATCTTGTGTGTGTGATTTACAATTCATGTTTATTGTTATTCTCAATTTTTCTACAAATTCTGCCTAGGTGTTCTGCAATTCTAAAGTCCTTAGATGCATAATTCATGTTGATTTTGACTTGTTTTTCTCTGGTAGGAAATGTGGAACTGTCCTTATTCGACTGATTACTTTGAAAAATTTGCTGAGGATTTTGATTATAAGGACAGCTCCCCATCATTTTCTATGTTGTCAGAAGTTGCTTTGGGGAACCGGATCACAATTGTAGGTGGATCTATGCCTGAAAGGAGAAAGAATGGTCAGTTGTACAACACCTGCTGCGTTTTTGGACCTGATGGAAACCTAAAGGCCAAGCATAGTAAAGTACGTGCATCTGAATAAGAGAAGATTAAAAAAAAAAAAGGAAAAAATAAAGGAGGATATAAGAAATTTGATAATTGAAATAAGTATTGGTGGTGTTGTGCAGGTGCATTTGTTTGATGTTTACATTCCGGGAGATATTTCATTTAAGGAATCAGACAACTTTGCATCAGGAGATCAACCAACCATTGTTAACACAGGTATGCATTGAGTTCATTGGTATTGGTTTGATCATGTTTATCATAATCTACACTGCAGATATTGGTGGTTACTTGTCTCATCTCTGAAAATACTCAGCGTCATTTGGATGCATTGTTCTTAATTGAAATTGATGTCGTGGTGTATGATATGGATTTATTTTTATTATCTTATCTTATTGTGGATTAGCCTAGTTGGTTCCGGTTTTGCATTTCATTTCTAGATTTATCAAGAACCAGCTGAAGCAAAATGGTCAATCAGAGAGAATCACCCACTTGCTCAGATTGTAGCACACCCTGTCATCAGGATTTGAATATCTCCCTTGAGCACTTTACGAACCTATATATACACTTGGACTTAGTTTCCTTTGTGCTTCTTTCAGAGTTACCATGTTAAATTTGTACCTAGTTATTGTTTACATGCACAAAATCACGATAAAGATGCGATGGCATATCATTTATGTTTGAATGCAGATGTGGGTTGCATTGGAATAGGTATTTGTCACGACATACGATTCCCTGAACTGGCGATGCTGTATCGAGCAAGAGGTATTCATTTTCTGGATAATACCAGGCAATTGTGGGATTCTGTAAATGGTCTTCTGACGTATTTCGTGCATATTTTAAATGCCAGGTGCACATTTAATATGCTATCCTGGAGCATTTAACATGAGTACTGGGGAAGCGCTTTGGGAGCTTGAACAAAGAGCAAGGCAAGTACATTTGGCATCTCACCTTCTAACAAAACATTCATGAAGATATTATAGGCATTTGACATGTTTCTAAAACACCTACAAGTTAAATTGACTAAAGCATGAGATAGAAGGCTAGTATCACATATCAAATTGAAAATCTGAAATGCGTGTAAGAGTACTTATCACGGTCAACATACGTTGTCATGTTAATTTGTAGTCATAGATCCCCATTGACGCGAGAGCATGAAACAATTGTAGTTTTAAATCACATCAAATTTAGTAACTGTGGTGGAATCCTCTATTGCCTTGGATCAGTTGGATGTACTACTTGTGATGAATTTTTGTTGTCAGGAATATTATGGGCATTGGTATGCAAGTCCCTGAAAATGTTTGGTTCATAGGCGGGCTTATAGTAATCTTTCTAATTGGTTGCGAGCTAACTACAAAATTGCTGTACTTTAGTGTAATTATATCCTAAGAAGCACAGAAGTAGACATTGACACGCCGATACGCCAATTTTCACAAAATACAGGTCATGATGCACAAAATATACAGATTTTGTATATTTATTATACGGATATGAATATTTCATTCAAAGATAATAAAATGTGCAACGTAACACTAATTTTAAAGTTTAAAAGATGAGAGATTCATAAGTATAAATCTACATTGTTTTTTATTTTTTTTCCTCTAAGTTGTTTTGTTCAAACTTATAATGTATTTCATTGTATCTAAGTGATAGATGTGTGTTCCTCAAGTATATGAAACTTGTCTTAGTAAAAAAAAAATATGACATATTTGGATATGTGAAAGTGTTCAATGAGTGTCGGTGTTGAACACGTATCGGACAAGGACATGCACTTCCTTAGAAGTGTCCGTACTTCTAAGATTATATTTTCACCTTCCTATGCTTGCGAAAATGAGATGAGTGCAGAGTATTTAATGTTTATCTATTAATCTTTGTGTACTAATTCAGTTCACTTCTAAAATCCAGGGCAGCTGATAACCAGGTACTTATATGCGCTTGTTTTCTTGTAAATATTTTCATGGAGAATTCTATTATGCATACCCCATACCCAAGGTTCTGAAAAGCGACCATAACGGGTGGCAGTAACCACCAAAACCGTTACGTAACGGTTGCGGCCGCTTTTTAAAACCTTGCCCATACCATATGCACCTTTAGTTACGTCATTTTCTTCTTTAATTATGATTAATTTTCTTCTTTAGTTATAACATTATTTTGAGATTTTGGGTATGACATTTTTGTGTTTGGTTATGACGTTGTTTTATTTTTTTTAATTATGACTCAGGAAGTATGAAATTATACTAATTTTTTTTTTGTAATTATAAGGTGCATATGGTACACACCCTGTAGTGTTTATCATAGTCTTTCCCTGTTTTCTTAGCCTGTAAGCCTCATTGCATTGTGGTGGTACTGCTAGTTGTATGTAGCTACGTGCTCGCCGTCTCGAGACTCCATTGGTAGCTACATGATATGGGGGCATTCTACTGTTGTCGGACCGGTAATGGAAATCTTGAACCTTAATATGCTACTTAATTTTTTCGGATTAAAATCACCTAAATAAAAAGCTTTAATTACAAATCATGGCTTTGTATTTTGCTGAGCAGTCCGGAAAAATAATTGCCACCTCGGGGCACGAAGAGACAGTAGTGATTGCTGAGATTAATTATTCTATGATTCAACAGCAGAGGTGATTTAATTGTTTCTGAATTTAAAGACGAATTGTAATTAAGAAAATTCCCAATATTTTCTTAATCATACTTTCAATAATTTACAGGGAGATTGTCCCTCTGGAGAAACAAAGGCGGGAAGTATACCGGTTTGTCGATGTCCATGAGCAGAAGCCTTGAAGAATGAGAGAGATTATTGTAACACAATTACAATAACATGTGGTTTATTGCATCTGTTTTTTGTGTTTTTGCTCTTGAACAAAGGAAATAGTTCTGATGGCTACACTGGGAACGATCAGAAAACAGAAACTTCAAATTTGTATTGATTTTTTTTTTTTTTTTGGTGTTGAGTTGAATTTGACTAATGAAATGACTTGACATTAGACTAATTCTTTGTTTATCAGCAATAGAAATCTTCTATATTTAGACTTTCAATTTCTCTGTATTTTAAATATGGTGGAATTTTTTTAACATATACATAGATATACATGAAGTTGAAAAATATCATTTGACGGCAAATATAATTTTTTTTTTTTTGAAAAAAAAAATGCACGGGCCTATTTGGTTGTGTTTTAATTTTTATTTTATTTTATGTTTCGGAAAACATAAATTAACTTGATTGGCAAATTATTTCTGAAAATTACTTTTTGAAAAAATAAAAATAAAAAGCTCACTTTTTAGGAAAAATGAAAAACTTATTTTTAATTCTTTGAAAACTATTTTTGCACCAAAATAAAAATAATTGAGAAAAATAAAAATATAGGAACCAAGTTGACACAATTAGGGGTGTGCGTGGTGCGGTTCGGACGGTTTGAGAATAAAATTACAAAACGAATGGCAGGTTAGCAGATTAGCGGATTGACAAATTGCGGTTTGGGCGGTTTTTGACGGATTGGCGGATTGAAGAATATTCTAACTAATTATAATACATTTGCATAATATATAACACTAATTTGTATAATATTTTTTAGATATATAATAATATAACACAAAGTAATTTTACATAATATGTTTTATATATATAACCACTAATTTGTAATAAATTTTATATCTTAAATCTTTCTTACACTCATTTTTACATTGATATTTCATTAGAAGTTAAAAAATATATATGCATTAACTATAATGGAGTGGGGCAGTTCGATTAGCCGATTATAAATTTTAAAGTTTAAACCGCAGCTAGCGGTTAGAGCAGTGCGGATTTAGTAGATTGGGCAGTATTTTTCACAGCCCAAACACCACTAATATAATTTTTCATAATTTCAAATTATTTGTCACCTATTAAAAAATAGTAAATTCTTGAAAAATCCAAGCTAAGGAAGGTATAAGGCATTTTGTTTAGTAGATATTTTTTTATTAGTGAGAGGTCCACCTTTGTAAAATAGTTTGATTAGAAGTCTTTTTGTTTATTTTTGAAGAATATTTTGTTTCTAATTTTATTTTTAATTTATCTATTGACTTTCATTAACTATCTGTTCAAAAAATGTTCCTATCCGTTCAATTTTTTTCCTATTTGTTCAATTGTTTTGCCCTATCTATTCATTTTTTCCTTTTCAATTCAAATATCTGTCCAAATTTTATTATCTGTTCAATTTTTTCACTTATCTGTTGAAATACCGAGACAAACAAAATTTTTTATTTGTTCAATTATGTGTTCAAATTTTATTATTTGTTGTTGTTGAACGATTTGTTCAACAACAAATCTGTATAATTATGAGCTATAACTGTTTGTTCTTGTCTCATTATGATATTAGCATAGCATTTAACTATTGCAACAAACATGTAAAATCTGATCTTTATGAAATCGTTCCACAAATTCGTTGTTAGGCATTCATAAACTTAAGGTTTTTCAATTTCAATCCCATACAAATCAGTTTACACATTTATTGAACTACGATTTTTTTTTGAAGACTCAAGAATAATCAAGATGAATCTATAATCAAAGCCAAAGATAATTATCGAAATCATAAAATAATAAACCATAGAACTATATATATATATATATATACAGAGAGAGAGAGGTGCTTTTGCGAATAGAGAGAGTGACGAGTTTTGGCGTTAAGGCCATTTCTTCACTGTCTGGCTCACATGGGACACAGATTCGTTTAGATCTACAACTGGTGAAGATCAGCAATGACAGAGGGTAAATAGAAGAGAGAGAGAGAGAGAGAGGGTGACAATGGAGGTGGCGGTGGCGATAGTGGTGGTCACGACAATTACGGTGGTAGAGGAAGCGTCGGTGTAGGAGGTGAATGAGGAGGAAACGATAGGGGAGAGGAAGAGAGAGAGAATGAGAGAGTGGGTTTTGTTTTACAGTGTTCACCGGTTATAAAATACATATACTAATGGATAGTTTGGTCATTTTTTAAAAACTTATTCTTATGGACAAAGTAATTTAAAGTATGAATCTTTGAATAAGGAAAATTTATAAATGAACTTTTGAACCGAGCGCCCTTAAAAATAATGGACAATAGGTATGGGCCGTAAGGCTGTGGCCCAGTGAAGTTTGACATCTAGTTTCAAATGGCTCATACAGCAAACAACACACAATCAACTTACTTGGGCCAACTTGGGAGGATAGATACTTCCTCCATTAAATTGTTTGTTCGACACAAAATGATTGTTCGAAAGGAATAAACATTGGACACCAAATCTCTTTATGACTTAAAGAGAGTAAATGAACAAATTTATCCCTTGATTTCAATTTAATTTTTAGAGAACGTTATTAATTTGATTAAAATGATATAATATAAAAATTCAAAAATAAAATTAATATAAAGACAAAGTTGACGCAAGTAATAAGTTGCTAGGATAACATGTATAATTTACCTAAAAATCAATATGTGACCAAAATTTATTGCGAGGGTGGTGAGAATCATACTCAAAATATATTTAAATCACACATTTTATTTTCTATATACTTAATATTTGGCTTATTTGATACAATTTATTGTAAGCTAAAATTAATAATCAGAAATTAGAAGTTAAAACTACTTCTTTCTCAACTTTCAAATAATTAACCTTTTCAACTTATTTAACCTATTTCTGTATAATAATCTGTAACCATAAATGATATCAAACAATCTCACACAAACATCTAAGATAAACAAAAATTATAAACAACTTAAACAAGTTACACCAAACAATTTTTTTACAGTTAAATTTTTTATTACCAAACATAAATAGCCCAAGTGGGGAACCAATCAAGTTTAACAGCTTTCACATCAAACAACTATAATTCATTCACTTGGGGCATTTTCTGATCATGACAATGAGGTTTGCCAGAACTAGTTTGGAAAATCAATTTTAATTGGACACCAATTTTGATGTGATTTTCTTCATCATCATGATGTGGTGTTGGGCCTGCCTCCTCATAGACATGATAGAATGCACTATTGAATCAAATGCATGCTCAGTGGTGATTACAAAGTCATTATTTTCCTTTTTTAAGTTCTACAACACATACAATTTGGTAAGAATTGATAACCATATTGTAGGTTCAAATTTGCAAGGTGGATCAAGAATTGGAATTAGCATAAATTTGTGTTTCAATTACAAATTTTAAAAAAAAAATGTAAAGAAAAAAATGAAAGAAGAGAAAAAATAATAAAATTTAACTTTTATTTTGTTTACTTTTGCATCTCTTCTATTTTCTCTCCACAAATCTCTTCTGAAAAATGAGTGGAGTTAACATGTTAAGTGTTTTTAGATCAAGTTTATATGGTGTTTAATAGGTATCGATATATAGGTCATGTTTGGTAGGGCTTATTTCCAGCTTATTTCAGTTTTTAGTTTAATTTAAGCTATTTTGATGTATTTGGTTCAGCTTAACAATACAGCTTATAGCTTTTTGTAAGTCAAAAATCAACTTATTCTTTGAGTGGGGGAGGATAAGCTTAATTTATAAGTCAAAAATCAACTTATGTTCACAGCTATAAGTTATAAGCTGTTAGGTTACAAGTTGTAATCACTTTCCCACAGCTCTACCAGACGGGGGCCATAGTGAGATTCATCCCTTTGAAGCTAATGTTTTGAAAATATGATTTGGCTTCTCTCTTGTCCTCAAAATATGATTGGATTGTCCCATCCGGGTTTATGGGTTCATCACATATCCTGTTTTGATGATTGAATCTATTTATGTTTTGTCTCTTTATATATATCATTCACACAAAAAAGAAGAAGAAGATAGATTCAATAATTATAACTATATGATTTCATCACATTTATCTTTTAAAAAAATGAACGATAAATGTGATTTTAAAAATAATCATTTAATTTTTTAAAGACAAATGTGATGTAACTATATAATTACAATTATTGTATCAATATGAATTTTTTGTATGAATCATCCATGTATAAAGACCTAAAAAACATCAAATCAAATATGGTTCAATTTAAAAAGCAGAGTCAAGTGTCAATTAATGATAAGTATAGAGTATTGCTCCAAAAGCACTTCGTAAAATTTTGAACTTTTTTTTTTTTTAATACAATCTCTTTAAACAAGAGTATCATGTGTCATTATCGCAATAACAATCAAAGGCGACTAAATAATGTTGGGATGGAATGTGTCTAATGACATTGGAATTTTTGGTTGCGAGGAAAGTAGATGTCACATTATACTTTTATTTTTATTTTTTTTTATTGTAATTAAATTTGATAATGAAATCTTTATATTTATATTAGATGTTTAGAAGATAATAAATAATATATATCCATTTATATTTAACGAAAAGTATTATTTGACAGTGTCACGCGATATCCTCCTAACATACAATAACTTTTCCTAGTGACAAGAAGACTCTATACGTTGATAGGGTAGGTAGAGGAGTAGAGGAGATAGGTAGGCACCATGGATGGTGGAGATGAGCCTGCAAGTAAGCCATAATAAAAGTCGTCGGTGGCTTTTTTTTCTTTCTTTCTTTAGGTAATGAGTAAATGAATGAGTGGTGATGATAACTCTAAAGATGGAATTTTAAGAAAAATGTTTAAGGGTCATAAAAATAGTGGTTTAAATAATTTAAAATTATTAAAACGACGTCGTTTTAACAGGTTTTGTTCTTAAAATGACGCCGTTTTGATAATTTTAAGTTTTTTTTTTTTTTTTTTGATGACTTAGGTATCCCCACAGCCGAAGCATGGGACTAATCCTGAGGGCCCTGAAGTTAACGACCGGGTAAACCTCTAGTGGCCCGCACAGTAACCCGTGGGGAGTGGGATTCGAACTTGGGACCTCCAGGAGGAGCAAACTCCCAGACCCCAGGTTTTCTTCCCTCACCCACTGGGCTACCCTTGCGGGTTAATTTTAAGCCATTTGAGTCACTATTTTTGTGGCCCTCTACCATTGCTGGAATTTTAAACCTAATTTTAGTAGTGTGAAAAAAAAAAAAAAAACATAAACACAAACATAAGCATCACTATCACTATAAAATCATATAATTAGAGCTTCTATTTTAAAATTTTTAAATATTTTTTCATGAATGAACTTATAAAAATCAAAATAGTAATTAGGATCATGGTCACCTAATTGATGGATGATATACCATGCATGGGGTTCATCAATGTCTGCAGCCAAACTTTGCTGAAAATCATAGGACATCCTCTTACTACTAGTCACTTTCTCCCATAATTGTTGTAATCACCCCTTAACTCCATGGCTCAATTTTCCGAATAGCCAATGAATTTGTTTTAATGTAATTTATTGTAAATAAAAAATGAAGTAATAAAAGTTAAAATATATTCTTCTTTTAACTTTTATATAATTTGTTTTTTAAATTATTTCTGTTTAATAAATTGAAAGCAAAAGTTACATCAAATATAGACTCTAATATACATATATACATATAACAAGGTCAAATAAGTTGTACCAAATAACCTTAATAGCCAGTTATCTTTTTTTATATAAATTTTATTAATGTGTGTCCTTAAAATATATGATAAGATTTCTTTTTTCTTTTTTCTTTTCTTTTCTTTTAAGTACAATAAAAAATATAAAATAATGACATTCTTCTTTTTTGGAACATGTGTTCTTAGAGTACACGTTAACAAAACTCATTTATTCATTATTTAAATATAATATATTTATATTATTTTTTATCTCACAAAAATATATAAACAAAAAAAAATTATATATGAAAGTAATACAAAATAATAAGACAAATTTTAATTTTATCAAAAAATCCATTAATATAACTTATATTTTATTAATGGTACTATCATTTTTCAAAAAAATAATGTATAAATGTAACTTTAAAAAAAAATTATAAACAAAATCTCAAAATTTGGCTCTTTTAACAAAATATATCTTGAATTTTTAATTTTATTAATTTAAATTTAAATTTTTTGATTTGTTTTTAATCTAAACTATTCATCTATTTTCGTTAAATAAAATCGATGATAAAAGTACTTTAGCCATTAAACTTAATGTAAGTGTATATAAAATGATCAAAATATAATTTTTTTTTATATCAAATTTACTTAACGAAAATAGACCTATGATTTAGACTAAAAATGAATTAAAAATTAAGATTTAAATTGATAAAATAAAAATTTTATTTTATTATAAGAGTCAAATTCAAATTTATTTTTGTAATTTCTCCAAAAACTAAAGTATGCACATTGAAAAACATTTATGTAGGGAAATCCTATATACACTATATGCACCTTATCATAAAAATATATAATTTTATTACAAAATTTCGTAATATCAATCACAAAATACGTAACATCATTACAAATTGACGTAACAAAATGTGTAAAATTTTGTGATTGATATTACAAAAGTTTGTAACTTAATTACAACATTTTTTATTATACTAATTTATAACAACATTGTGTATTTTATGATTGATATTACAAAATTTTATAATAAAATTACACATTTGATAGAGTGCATATGATATGCACCAATTTCTCATTTATTTAAGCATATCATTTTCTAAAGAAAAGTGCTAGGAATATCAAAAGGAAGTGGCTTTGGTCCAGTCTAAGATCGGACTGGACGGTACTGTTGGGCCCGTGAGGGCCCACCACGGGTTCCGTTTTGATAATCTGAACCGTTCAATGTGTAGAACTCGTCGAGTACTATATGTTTCTAAAAAATCACGTTGATCGGATATCGATAGCTATGTGAACAAAACAGTTTTTTATCGGTCGTTAATTGTTTCACCGTCCATTTTTTTTATACAAAACTGATTTGATCACATAGTTATTAATATTCGATCAACGTGATTTTTTACAAGCATATAGTACTCTACGATTTCTACACATTGAACGGTTCGGATTATCAAAACGAGCCCAAAAAAATGGACCGAACTGGACGGGTCCAGTCTTGATCTCAACTTGAGACAAGCTGGACCCTATCAATAAAGGCTTTGTTTGAGAAGTAACTATTTTAATTGATTTTTTTGATTATTTTAGCCTGATTAAAAAAAATTGTGTTTGGAAAAATAATTAGTTTTTTTTTTTTTGTAACTGATTTGATGGTTGCAAGAGAAAAAATAAAATGATTATGGTTTGAATGTGATATTTTATCTCATTTAATATTTTAGTTTATTTTATTTTATTTTTATTGACTATTTTAACTTCTAAACTGATTCCCAAACACTTGTAAAATTACTAACAAATCTATCAAATCACTTCCATGAGTGTGGAACTCAAACTCATGTGGAACCTAAGGATGCGTTTGATTGGGAAGATTAGGGGAGATTATTTATTGTTCGGATTGTAAACCATTGGAACCAAATAGTTCGACATTTGTTTTTTTTAGTCCGTCGGACTCCTTATCCTCCATATGTGGTGGGATTACACTGTCCCGGGGGGACGGGCGGATGTGGGACAATTTTCATGGGATTATTTACTATTGGGATTAGGTGGTGAAATGGCCATTTTAACCCTCTACTATTTAATTATGTATTATATTTAGTAAAATTCAATAAAATTTAAATATCTTAATTTAAAAATAAAATAATTTTATTTAACTTTTTATTGATGTTTTATTTATTTAATTTTTTAAAATAATTTTTTATAGATATTTTAATGATTTTTTATTTTAAATTTTGTTTATATTTTATTTAATTTCATTATTTAAATTTTAATAGATGTTTTATTTAATTTAATTATTTAATTATTATAATTTTTAAAATAAATTTGTTAAAAATTTTAATAAAAAAAATAACATATATTTTTATTGATGTTTTATTTATTTAATTTTTTTAAAATAAATTTATTTAAATGTGTAAAAAATAAAATAAAACAAATTTTTATTTAATCTAGCTAAAAATAATTACAATATTAAAGATATGTTTAATATTGCTATTACTTAGTAAACAATTGAAAAATGGTAAAATAATTTTTTGCTCATTTATTCTTATCCAGTCCGTCCAACAAAACATTAGATTCAGTAAACATAGTCATTTTCAGACATCTAATCCCATGAGAAAACAAACACAGGATACGCATCCAATCCAACCAAATAGTCCGGGAGATTCACAGTCCCATGATTAAAGTCCGATGGATTCTAATCCCTCATTATCCATTCCGTCCAATCAAACACACCCTAAGGGGGGACTATTTACTGTGGGGATTGCAATCTAGGGGAAGCATCCAATCCGCGATTTGTTTTTTTTTAGTCCGCCGGAGATGGAGTCCGGCCGGACTCCTTATCCCCCATATGGGGGACTATTGTATCCTAGAGGGGAGTGTGGGATAATTTTTGGGGGACTATCCACTGTTGGGATTAGGTGGTAAAATGACCATTTTGACCCTATACTATTTAATTATGTATTATATTTAATAAAATTCAATAAAATTAAATGTCTCAATTTAAAAATAAAATAATTTTATTTAACTTTTTATTGATGTTTTATTTATTTAATTTTTTTAAAATAATTTTTTATAAATATTTTATTGATGTTTTAATTTAAAATTTTGATTATATTTTATTTAATTTCATTAATTAAATTTAATAGATGCTATATTTAATTTCATTGTTTTATTATTATTATTTTTAAAAACAAATTTATTTAAAATTTTAATTAAAAAAATAACATATATTTTTATTGATATTTTATTTATGTAATTTTTAAAAAAAAATTATTTAATTGTGTAAAAAATAAAATAAAATAAATTTTTATTTAATCTAGTTAAAAATAATTAAAATTTTAAAGATATGTTTAATATTGCTATTACTTAGTAAACAATTGAAAAATGGTAAAATAGTCTTTTGTTCATTTATCATATCCAGTCTGTCTAACCAAACATTAGATTCACTAAAAATAGTCATTTCTAGACATCTAATCCCATGAAAAAAACAAACATAGGATACATATACAATCCAAAGAAATAGTTCGGGGGATTTACAGTTCCAGGATTCAAGTCCGATGAATTCTAATCTCCCATTTTCCAGTCCGTCGGGTGTGTTTGATTGGAGGGATAAGCGGGGACTATTTACTGTGCGGATTGTAAGTCAGGGGAACCATTTAATCTGGCGTTTGTTTTTTTTTTTTTAGTCCGCCGAACATGGAGTCCGGCCGGACTCCTTATTCTCCATATGGGGGACTATTGTATCCTAGGGGGGGTGTGGGACAATTTTCGGAGGACTATCCACTGTTGGGATTATGTGGTAAAATGACAATTTTAACCCTCTATTATTTAATTATGTATTATATTTAGTAAAATTCAATAAAATTTTAATGTCTCAATTTAAAAATAAAATAATTTCATTTAACTTTTTATTGATGTTTTATTTATTTAAATTTTTAAAAATAATTTTTTATAGATATTTTATTGATGTTTTGTTTTAAAATTTTGTTTATATTTTATTTAATTTCATCATTTAAATGTTAATAGATGTTTTATTTAATTTCATTGTTTAATTATTATTATTTTAAAAAACAAATTTATTTAAAATTTTAATTAAAAAAATAACATATATTTTTATTGATATTTTATTTATTTAATTTTAAAAAACAAATAATTTAATTGTGTAAAAAATAAAATAAAATAAAATTTTATTTAATCTAGCTAAAAATAATTAAAATATTAAAGATATGTTTAATATTGCTATTACTTAGTAAACAATTGAAAAAAGGGTAAAATATTCTTTTGCTCATTTATCCTATCCAGTCTGTCCAACTAAACATTGGATTCACTAAAAATAGTCATTTGCAGACATCTAATCCCATGAAAAAATAAACACAGGAACATATCCAATCTAATCAAATAGTCCGGGGCATTCACAGTCCCAAGACTCAAATCTGATGAATTCTAATCCCTCTTATCCAGTCCGTCCAATCTAATCAAATAGATTTTTTGATAAAAAGTTTGATGTCTTGTTTCTAAAAGAAAAATATTTGACATCCTCATAAATTTTTTATAATTCAACTCATAACCATATAATCTGACAAATATCCATATTTAATTAATTAAATACTCAATAATATGATATTTATCATTTTTATTACATCATTATAAGGCTTTGCTTGTCACAATCTAAAACAGTCAAAAAGTCAAAAAATTACTATTCTATTTAAGTCACATCATCTTATTTGAGTCACATCACCTCTCTATCACATCACTTTAAATTCAACTCATACCCAACTAATATTTCATAAAAAATTAAAAAATACACTTATTTAGATAATCTCAAACTACCCTTAAATATATTTGTGAAGGTAAAATGTTAGGACCCTGTTTGTTTGGAGTTATAGAGAGGGGATTGGGTTTGGTAGTGAGGAGGGGATTGAGAATGAGATGTTTGTTTTGAGAGATAGGGAGAGGATTAATAATCCCTTGGTATTAGTAAGGAGGAGGAAGGGGGATTGGTAAGGAGGAGGTAGAGATGGTATTAGAAAAATAGTGGGGTATCAGAAATTTTTATTTTTTTATTTTTTATATATTGGGAATTTTTTTTTAAATATAATGTTTAATTTTTTATATTTTTTTATTTGTTTTATTATTTTATATAAAAATAATTTAACAATTCCTCACTATTAATCCCCTCACTATCAACCCCCTCACTAACAATCCACTCACTATTAATCCCCTCAATATGAATCCCCTCCATTTTATCTCTGAAAACAAATGGGGCCCTAAGTGGTTTGGAATAATCTAAATAAGTGTACTTTTTGACTTTTTATGAAATATATATTGAATATGAATTAAATTTAAAGTGATGTATTAAAAAAATAATATAACTTAAATAAAATAATATAATTTAAATAAGATAATAAATTTTTAATTTTTTTAAATTATGCCAAATAAGACCTTAATGTCAAACATTGGGTTCATTTGGCAAGAAGAATTTGGGACTTTTTTGGCTATTTTAGCCACAAAAGACAAAATAGGTTATTTTAGTCACAAAAAACAAAACATCACATCCAACTCATAATTATTACACTCTTCTCTCATAAAAAAAAGTCAAAAAAGCCAAAAAGTCCTTTCCAAACTAAACTTTTTAACCCAAACTAAAATAGTAAAAAAAAAACCAAAAAACTAAAAAGCCAACCCACTTCCCAAACATTATTGTTTTGAAAATGTCTTGGTTCACATTAAGCACACCTCTCTGTCCAATTTCCAAGAGAAAAGGAAAAGCTGCAACTGCCAAAGCTGCAACAATCAAACAGTTTAGCATTACAATCTTCTTGGGATCTACAACACAAGAACAAAAAAGAAAATTCTCTAACTTTCTCTTTTACTTTACACCAAAGCTGCCTTATTTCTGTTTTCTCTTTATTTTCCAACTAGTGATGACAACGGTATGTAAAAAATTTAATAATATATTTTTATACAAAATAATATAAATTCTGAAAATAAAAAAATTAAAATTTATAATTTAAGTCCCACATTTTTATCACAATTTATTTATTATTTTTTAATTTGCCACAAAATTTAATTATGTAACTTTCAAAATTATAAACTTAGGTAAACTCAACCTAAGTAACTTGAGTTAAGATTAAATTTTTTTAAAGATTGAACAACATGATTTTTAATTAAGTGAGGATTTATGTAGAAATTCAACAATTTAAATTAAATTTGAATAGATTTGGACAGAAACATCAAATAACTTGATCAACCAAAACAAAATTATATATAAATATATAAATTATTTGCTAATTTATTTTTTTAGATAATGAATAAAATTAATTAAAAATATAATATTATTAATGAACAAAAGAAAAAGTAATATCCCAAGATTTCTAATAGAATTTTTCTTGAAAATATTTTAAAAAATACACCTTTTAAAAGGGATCATCGAATAAAGGGTTGTTTAGAAAGTTTCACATTAGCTCACTTTTTTATCTTTTTATCTTTTTTAGGTCACATCACATATTTACTTTTATACACATCTTTTCGTAAAAAATAAAAAAGTATACTAATTATCTTTTTTGAGGCACATTAATCTCTACTTTTCTATACTTATTTTCGTAAAAAGTAAAAAATATACTTATTTAGTACTTCATAAACTACCACTAAGTTAATATTAAAAAAATTTACCTTTTATAATGGCATAAATAATTTAAATATAATTTTTTAGAAATTCTTTTTAATTTAAAAATTACAATAAGAATAAAAAAAGGCAAGAAGAAAATTTAATATGGTATTTTCCTTTAATCTGAAAATAATTCTAGATTAACAATAAATTATCACCTATAACCCTATCTTTTTTAAATAAAAAAAGTTTAATGACCTATCACTCTTAATAAAAAAAAATTAACATTTCTTTCTAATTTATTTTAACAAAAATAACTTTTTAACAATTTGAGTCAAAGATATCTTTATTCTTTATTTTAATTTATTTAATTGACAATTGAGATAATAAAAAAATTTTAAAAAAAATCTAACAAAATCCAAAATGTTTGGCAAGCACAAAAAAAAGTTATGTTTTGTTCTTTTGTTAAGAAAAAAAATTATATTAAAAAATATTATTGTTCAAGTCCTTAAAGTTTAGAATGATATAATTGTTTTCATAAAATTTAAAACAAAAAAAGAAAAAAAAACATTCATAACAATTAATAATTTGAACACATGTATTTAAAACAAATTATATTTAGACTATAAATTTTATTTATTTATTTATTTTTTTTGTTACAGGAAAATTCTCCCTACCCTCCCGCAGGTCCAAGGCAGCGCCCCTTACAGAGATCACTAGGGTGTCTTGTTAGCCGTTCCGAGCGAGGAGACTATAACCTGGGAACTTGCCCCGACCTCCCAAGACAAGCTCTGCTTAAGTCAGGACTCATACAGCGGGGATGCATTGAATTCACAGCAAGTGCTAACTAATAATATTATGATGCATCATTATGGCACATGTGAATACTGATCTTATTATAATTGTAGTAATATAATTTGAAGAAGAATTTAAAATTAAATTTAAAATTTTATTTTATGATTCAATAAATGATGCAAAATTTAAGTAACATAATTATAGAAACATAAAGTAAGAATTTAAATTTGAAATTTTATTTTATGATTCAATTATAGTAACATAATTTAAGTAAGAATCTAAATTTGAAATTTTGTTTTAAGAATATAAAATTAATTTATAAACCAATCATATTGTAACACGTATTAACAAAAAATTAAACAAAATAAAAAAAATGAGAAAAAAGAATTACAACTTTTAGCCTTCATGAAATGACAATTAGTTTGCAATTATAATAGTATATAGATATATAAATTGATCATGGAATAGATCATTATTTAAAACTTATATATTATGGGATAAATCATTATAATTGTAAATTAAAATTAATGGAATGTTTTTCATATTTAGTACCCCTCAAATTTGAATTTCAAAATGAATTAGTATAATTTATATTTTTTAATTTATATATTTGAAATGCTTTCCATTTGAAATTCATAAATCAAGAGATTTTTTTTTAATGAGAGCTATAGAGGATTTTTTTTAATTATTTAAAAACAAAAAATTATAAATTTTAATTTGAGATATTAGAGCTTCCACAAGATTTGTGGTTAGAAATCCCATTTTACTTATATAATATATAAATATAGATAGATAGATTTAATACAAATTTATATTTGTTTTAGATATTTTTTTTAATATTCAAATTATTTTTTTTTAGATTTTTTATAAAAAATAATTTAACAATCACATTACTAACCATAGTGTATGAAATGAGTTGAAAAGAATGTAACAATTGATATGGAGGAAGTCAAAAAGGCTTGTGAGTTGGGAGAAGTTAATAAATGTCAAGGTTTTTTTTTTTTTTTTAAATCAAATATTAAAAAATTAATATTAGAAAATTGGAACTCCCACAAGACTTGTGGGTTAGAAACCCCTTTCTCCTTATATAATACTAGCCTATCACCCGTGCTATGCACGGGATAATTATAAATATTTATATTTTTTTAATATATAAATTATGTTTTTTAAGATTTTTTATAAAAATAATTTAACAAACTTATCACTAACCATAGTGTATAGGAGAAATTAAAAAGGCTACTGCAGTAACTATGCACAGGCTGTATCTATAATTATTTGTATAAGTGGATTTTAAATGCTAATCAGTGATTTTGACCAAATCAATAAATGCAGGCATGTGAATTAAAAAAAATTAATAAATGCTGATCAGGAAATTTTGACCAAATTAATAAATGCTAAGGTTTTTTTTTTTTAAATAAAAAATTAAGAAAATTAAGATGGAGAGATTTGAGCTCCCACAAGGCTTGGGATTTAGAAACCCTATTTTTTTTAATATATTTACAATTATCTATATATGTGAATTGCGATTTTTAAATATATATATATATATATATATATATATATATTTTAAATGTCTTCTTTTTTTCCTTTTTTATATTATATTAAAATTTAATATTTTGATAATAATCATATGTGTTGAACTTTTCAAGTAATTAAATGTCTTCTTTTTTTATTATATTATATTAAAATTTAATATTTTGATAATAATCATATGTGTTGGACTTTTCAAGAAATTTTTTTTATGTTTATTCTTAATGCATTAAAGTGTTATTATGATGGATAATAATCATATGTGTTGGGGCTTTTCAAGGAATTTATATGTGTTAGATTTCAAAGAATTTTTTGTATGCTTGCTCTTAATGCATTAAAGTATTATTATGAGGGTAAAACTTGGGGGTTGGGGGAAGTTAATAAATACTAATTTTTTTTTTTAAATCAAAAAATCAAGAAATTTAGATTGGGAGATTGGAGCTCCCACAAGATTTGGGGTTAAAAACCCCCTTTTGCTTAAGGGTCCAGCTTGTTTCAAGTTGAGATCAAGACTGGACCCGTCCAGTTCAGCCCATGGGGTCCATTTTTTGGGCCCGTTTTGATAATCAAAACCGTTCAATGTGTAGAACTCGTCGAGTACTACATGGCTGTAAAAAATCACGTTGATCGGATATAAATAGCTATGTGATCAAATCAGTTTTGTATAAAAAAAAATGGATGGTGAAACAATTAACGGTTGATAAAAAACTGTTTTGTTCACATAACTATCGATATCCGATCAACATGATTTTTTACAGGCATATAGTACTTAACGAGTTCTACACATTTAACAGTTCGGATTATCAAAACGGGACCCGTGGTGGGCCCCCACGGGCCCAGCAACACAGTTCAGTCTGATCTTAGACTAGACCAAAGCCACTGCCTTTGCTTAATATATAGTATAGATAGCCTACCACTCGTGCTATGCACGGGATAATTATAGATATTTATATTTGTTTTAGATTTTTTTAATATATAAATTATGTTTTTAAAGATTTTTTATAAAAATAATTTAACAATCTTATAATTAACCATAGTGTATGAGAGAAGTTAAAAAGGGTACTGTAATAACTATGCGCGGGTTGTATGTATAATTATTTGTATGAAGGGATTTTAAATGCTGATCAGGAAATTTTGACCAAATCAATAAATACAGATATGTGGATTGAAAAAAGTTAATAAATACTGATTAGAAGATTTTGACCAAATCAATAAATGTTGAATTTTTTTTTTTAAATAAAAAAATTAAAAAATTCAGATTGAAATATTGATTATATCAATATATATATCTATATATATATATAGATTATACCCATTCCAAAAGAGAAATGTTATTTTATTTTCAAGGGTATATTAGTAAATTCAGGGAACATAGTGACTGGGGCATATCTAGCTGGAAGCACACGCGGAAAAGTGTGAATGGTGATAGAATTGCTGGGCAGATAGGATGCAATCCTAATCTAATCACGCGAAATCTCCCCTATTCCTAAAGCTCAAAATCTTTAAATTAATAAAAAAAATTATTTCTTCTACTTTAAATAATTTGTCTGACATAAAAAATAAAAAAATAATATTTTTTTATTTTTTTTTATAAAAAAAATCACCAATTAAAAAATCTTTTTGAATACTTTTAATTTGTAGAATGAAAAAAAATAAAAAAATTTAACACGAGAATATATTATTTTTCTATTATTGTGTGGTAGACAAATAATTTAACATGAAAATAATAATGCAATAATTTCAAAACATTATTAAATATTTTGAAAAACAGAAATAAAAATATTTGAAGATAAAAAATTACACACCATTAATCACTAACTTGTGATCTCTTCCCTCTACTAATTTGATTTTTAAAATAATATCTCACACTATTCACCTTACAGTTGTCTCTTAACAAACAACATCAAAATAATAAATTACACTGCTTAAATTACTAAAAGAAAAATGTTAAATGACAATCATTGGTTGTCAACAACTTAAAAAAATGAGTAAAAATTATATTGAGGTCTTGTTTAACAATTTTTAAATTTAACTAAAAGGTCAAAAAATTATTATAGATTGTCATATTATTCTTTTTATTTTTATTTTTTTTTGTATATTTTTTATAAAAAGTTAAAAAATTACTAAAATAACATATTCTTAAATGAGACCTAAAAATAACGTTTTTTAATGTTTTTTAATTATTAATAAAATTCAAATCGAGACATAGCAGAAACACTTGTTAGGTCTTGTGGAAATATGACATTAGTTGGAGTTTTTCAAATTTTGGGTGCGTATTTTTAATTTTAATTTTTTTGTTTAATATTTTACATTAATATAAAACTCACACTATATAATGTTGGGCAATTTTCACTGTGTTTAAATAAATTAAATTCTGTTGTGTACAAAACAACAACAAGAATATAAAGAAATAAAGAAAAAGAGAGAATTTGTTTGATTACAAAAATCAAACTCGAAATGATAAATAAATAAACAGAATAAAATTAAATAACTTACTTGGTTAATTTATTTGAATAATTTTTCTGATCAAGTCCAGTGTTTAACACTGTGTCCTTAAGACAGATTCGTCCTCTCCACAGTGCTTTCAGAATTTGGACGTCTATCTCCTAGGATGAAATGATGTTCCACAAACAATAGCAGCACTACAATTGTTTGCCTTAGGAACACACTAAATGTTTACACTCTTTCTTTCAAAAATAAAATGCAACAAAATGAAAAATAGAATAAGCAGAGGTGAAATACGAAATTTCTGAATAAAATAACATCAAATGAGAGTGGTCCTATTTATAGATGTAAAGGTGGCTCTTGGTTTTAAATTGAACAGGTATGATACATGTTGGTTTTGAATTCAAACAGATTTGAATCTGTTAATAATTCAAACAAATAGCAAAAAACGGGAAGGGCCCTGTTTCGGTGTGCACTAATTCCGAACTAGTTTATTTCTGTTTGAAAACGGGAAGGGCCCGGTTTGGATGTACAGAAAATCCAAACTAGTTTAATTTGAATTCTGGATTTTATTTTAATAAAAAATAAAATTAAATTCAAATGTTTTTGATTAATATCGGGCCGAACAAGCCTAACCCAACCACACACCACGCACCCGTGCCCAAGCCCAGCCCCCCCGACCGGACGGACGGACGGACGGACGGCGGAGCGCGCCCGTGTGTGGTGATTTTTGGGTCCAATGGGTCTAGCCCATTTTGCCCATAACCTCTCCCTCTAAAACACTTGGGTACCCCTTGGGGCATACCCCAAGTACCAAACCCATGCCTTATAAACCCTTTCAAAACTTCCCACTAAATCAATGTGGGACAAGCCAATTTACAACATTAAGGAATTTCTACCAAAACTCCATTTCCATGGAGCACACTCTGGCTTCAATTTCTTATTCACTCGGTAATGGTTTTGAGCAACCAAATATACCACGTGAATCACAACGCGGCATAGAACGCGTTACCACTTTGACCCATGTAAATCGATGCACGGGGCCCATCTAAAAAATAGACCAAACTTAAGAAAAAATTCTGGTTTTACCCAGAATTTTTCTACCATTTCCAACAATTCCCCACATGAATGGAATTTGATGACAACGGAAATGCAACAATATGCAGACTTTAACGAAAAAGTATAAGTCGAAAATATCTTGCATCAGGATAAGTAGTTTTCGGCCTTGAACCTTCCCTAGTGATAACCTATCGGACTTACTGGCTAACCAATGGACGCGATGCCTTGAATTGTTCAGCCGTTTGTGTAAGCCAAGACAATAGATTTCACACAAAATATCTTCTAACACATCGTGGTTCTCACTGTTGTGTTCATTTTGGCCTTGAATGCGCCTGGTTTTCATAAGTGTTTCTAGAGAATTTAGCCTTTTCATTCTCATAGAACCGGCCCCAGTTCAACACTCATATAGGTGATTCTTATTGTGAGTATCTCCTTATACTCGTCTTGATTTATGCCTCAATCAAGATATAAGTAATCATTAAAAGCAAAGCTTATCCTTATACCCCTGGATACAACATATGTTGCAGATATCACTCTCACCATAGGAATGGGTAGGAACTTAATCCTTTGGTGATTTCTAGCGAGCCATACATAACTTAGTTGTCCCTTTGAACTTAGTTCTTGGGATCTCCACTCATATAAGTAGGGCTACCATTATGACGACTCTTATGTAATAGGCTTTAATCTCATCCCCTTTGATGAACTATACACTAGCTCTTTTGTCAAACCTTTTGTTAACGGATCCGCAATATTCTCTTTAGATTTTATATAATCTATTGAGATTATTCCGTTTGACAACAATTGCCTTACGGTATTATGTCGACGACGAATATGTCGTAACTTACCATAATACATATGATTCTGTGCCCTGCCTATTGCAGATTGACTATCACAATGAATGCAAATAGCTGGCACAGGTTTTGCCCACATTGGAATGTCTTCTAAGAAGTGACGAAGTCATTTTGCTTATTCTCCTGCTTTGTCCAAAGCAATGAACTCGGATTCCATTGTGGATCGTGCGATGCACGTTTGTTTTATGGATTTCCAAGAAACAGCAGCGCCTCCTAGAGTAAAGACATATCCACTAGTGGATTTTGAATCTTTAGTATCCGATATCCAATTGGCATCACAATAACCTTCGAGTACTGCTGGATATCGAGTAAAGTTCAAACCATGATCACGAGTAAATCTTAGATATCTAAGAACCCGAATGATCGCTTTCCAATGGTCTTCTCCAGGGTTACTAGTGTACCTACTCAATTTACTGATAGCATAAGCTATATCAGGACGAGTACAATTCATTAGGTACATCAGGCTTCCAATGATTTAGGAGTATTTTAACTGAGACACTGCATCACCTTTATTTTTCGATAAGTAAAGATTGACGTCTACAGGTGTTCTAACTAAATTCATATCATCCTTGATAAATTTACCAAGAATTTTCTCAATATAATGTGATTGAGATAATGCATATCCGTTAGATGTTTTAGTAATTTTCATTCCTAATATAACATCTGCGACCCCCATATCTTTCATATCAAATCTTTTGTTAAGCATCTGCTTAGTTGATTTGATCATGTTTTGATTGTTTCCAATGATAAGCATGTCATCCACATAAAGACAAACTATGACATATCCTTGGTCAGTGTTTTTAACATAGACGCATTTGTCACATTCGTTTATCTTAAACCCATTAGTAAGCATTGCATGATCAAATTTTTCATGCCATTGCTTAGGTGCTTGTTTTAATCCATAAAGGGATTTTACAAGTCGACAAACTTTCTTTTCTTGTCCTGATACTACAAACCCTTCGGGTTGCTCCATATAGATCTCTTCATTTAGATCACCGTTTAAGAAAGCTGTCTTAACATCCGTATTTCTAAATTAAACAACGCTGCTATAGAAATAAGAATGCGAATGGATGTTATTCTTGTCACAGGGGACTATGTGTCAAAATAGTCCAGACCTTCCTTTTGTCTGTAATCTTTAACAACAAGTCTTGCTTAATACTTGTCAATTGAACCATCTGCTTTCATTTTTCTCTTAAATATCCATTTATATCCAAGAGGTTTAGAACCTGGTGGAAGATCCACCAATTTCCAAGTATGATTTTGCATAATGGATTCAATTTCATTATTAACAGCCTCTTTCCACAAAGGTGCTTCAGGACCTGTCATTGCTACCTTAAAGCTTTGAGGTTCATTTTCTAAAAAGTATGTCAGAAAATCTGAACCAAAGGATTTTGATATTCTCGCTCTCTTACTTCGTCTTGGTTCATCATTAGTTAAATCCTGTTGGTCGAGACTATTACTAGTCTCTTGTGTTTGATTGTCATTAGTCTCTTGACTTTGTGTACAATCATAAGTTCTTTTCTGTGAATTTAATTCCTGTCCTTTATTGTAAGGAAAGACATGCTCAAAAAACACAGCATTCCTTAACTCTATAATAGTGTTCACATTTATATCAGGTATTTCTGATTTATAAGTCAGAAATCGATATGCACTACTATTCTGAGCATAACCAATAAACACACAGTCTACTGTTTTTGGTCCAATCTTAGGCCTCGTTTGGGAACCTTTCATTTTAGTCAAAAAGTCAAAAAGTTACTAAATTAGCCAAAAAGCTAACAACCCATACCAAAAAGTCAAAGATTCTCTTTTCTCTCTACTTTTTACACATTTTTTCGTAAAAAGCCAAAAAGTCATTCCAAACATACTAGTTTTTTTTAGCTCATATTTTAGCCAAATAGCCAAAAAGTTACTAAATTAGCCTGCTCCCAAACGAGGCAGTCTTTTTAGGAACAGGAACTTCAACTTTTGCCAAACACCCCCACACTTTTAAGTATTTGTAGGAAGGCGGTCGACCTTTCCACAATTCATAAAGAGTGTTGTTGGTTTTCTTGTGGGGTATTCTATTAAGAATATAATTAGCAGACAATATTGCTTCCCCCCACAAGTTCTGTAGTAAACCTGAACTTAGTAACATAGCATTCATCATTTCTTTGAGGGTTCTATTCTTCCTTTCAGCAATTCCATTTTGCTGTGGAGAATAAAAGGCTGTAGTTGGGTGAATAATGCCATGTTGTGCACAAAATTCATTTAATGGTGCATCATATTCACCACCCCTATCACTTCTAACCATTTTAATGGTTTTACCAAGTTGATTTTCAACTTCTGTTTTGTAGAGTTTAAACATTTCTAAGGCTTCATCTTTACTTCTAAGTAAATAAACATAACAATATCTTGTGCAATCATCGATAAATGTTATGAAATACTTTTTGCCTCCTCTAGTTTGAATAAATTTTAAATCACATACATCAGTATGAATTAATTCTAGAGGTTCGATTTTTCTTTCAACCGATTTAAATGGAGCCTTAGTTAGTTTCGCTTCTACACAAATTTCACATTTATGATTAGGGTTAATTTCAAACTTTGGTATGTGATCTAAACCAATTAATCTACGCAAAGCATCAAAATTCACATGTCCTAATCTACCATGCCATAAATTTGACTCAAGAATATAAACAAAAGATGTGTTATTCTTATTCATAGCAATTTTTGGTACAACTGTCATTACATTCAACTTAAAGAGACCATCACTCATGTATCCCTTACCAACATACATACCACTCTTTGTTAATACAAATTTATCAGACTCAAAGACAAGCCTAAAACCATTTTTACTTAACAAAGACCCAGAAACTAAATTCTTCCGAATGTCAGGTATATAAGTACGTTGTTGAGGGTTAGTTCTTTCCCTGATATCATCTTCAAGATCACTTTCCCTTGTCCAGCCACAGTAGAAGTAGAAGAATTTCTCATAAAAAGTTGTTCACCATTTGCAGCCTCATTGTAGGCAGTGAACATCTTCTTGTCCGCACAAATGTGACGAGTTGCTCCAGTGTCAACCCACCACTCTTTGGGATTTCCAACCAAGTTAGCCTTAGACACCACAGCAGAGAGGTTGATGTCATTCACTCTGTCAGAAATGTAACCCAATTCTGTTACATTGGCCTGATTAGTGGTCTTCTTACTTGTACTTCCATGATCCTTCTTAGGGCGGCGGCAGTCAGAAGCTCGATGTCCAGTCTTGCCACAATTATAGCATTTTCCTTTGAACTTCTTGTTGCCATTGTTGTCGCCTTGTTTAGGACCATCTCCAGTAAACTTCCTCTTTTTGTTATGTGGTTTATGAACTTGTTCAACCACATTAGCCTTGGACTCAATGGGATTTTTCCCATTCCTCTTTTCAGCCTTTCGGTTATCTTCTTCAATTCTTAATCTTACAATTAATTCATCCATAGTCATCTCTTTGCGTTTATGTTTTAAATAATTTTTGAAATCTTTCCAAGCTAGTGGTAACTTTTCCACTAAAACAGGGACTTGGAATGACTCGCTAAGAGACATACCTTCTGAATGAATATCATGCAAAATTATTTGAAAACTTTGAACTTGAGATATTACCGTTTGGGAGTCTACCATAACAAAATTCAGAAATTTACCGACAACAAATTTCTTCATGCCTGCATCTTCTGTCTTGTATTTCTTCTCCAAAGAATCCCACAATTCTTTTGCTGTTTTCAGAGGACCGTATACATTATACAGCATATTGTCAAGACCATTTAGGATGTAGTTTCTGCATAGGAAATCTGAATGTTTCCAAGCATCTACAGCGGCAACAACTTGCCGATCACTTTACCCTCTTTAAGTGCTGGAGCCTCTTCATGGAGAAACCGGGCCAAATTAAGAGTCGTAAGATAAAACAGCATCTTCTGCTGCCATCTCTTAAACTCGATACCGTTAAATTTTTCCCATTTTTCTCCATGATTGATTGGTACATGAACATGGTTCTGGATAGGGACCGATGTAGGTGTAACAATAGGAGTACCACTGCCAGATGCAGTTTCAGTTCTAGTAGCCATAATCTCTAATTACAAAAATCAGAAAAAATTAAAACATAAATTAATTTTCTAGTCACTAAAACCAGAAAATAAATTATAACAACAAAATAATTTTATTTTTCTTGTTACTAAAACTAGAAAAATAAAATATCACAATAATTTTCTGTAATACCAAACAATGTTCTGCAATTGTTAATGACACCAGTATATTACTACTAGTTGTCAAAGAAAAGAGACAGTATATTACTACTATCTGTCAAATAGCATAAATCATTATTTGTTTTTCCAACCAAAATATTACTTTGAAAACACAGAAAATTAAATACAATGAAGATACCAAAAAGGAGTCTGTCTTAAGATTGTTGGGCAATCTTCACTGTATTTAAATAGATTAAATTCTATTGTGTACAAAATAACAACAAGAATATAAAGAAATAAAGAAAAAGAGAGAATTTGTTTGATTACAAAAATCAAACTCGAAATAATAAATAAATAAATAAATAAACAGAATAAAATTAAACAACTTACTTGGTTAATTTATTTGAATAATTTTTCTGATCAAGTCCAGTGTTTAACACTGTGTCCTTAAGACAGATTCGTTCTCTTCACGATGCTTTCAGAATTTGGACGTTTATCTCCCAGGATGAAATGATCTACCACAAACAATAGCAGCACTACAAATTGTTTGCCTTACGAACGCACTAAGTGTTTACACTTTTTCTTTCAGATATAAAATGCAACAAAATGAAGAATAGAATAAGCAGAGAAGAAATACGAAATTTCTGAATAAAATAACATCAAATGAGGGTAGTCCTATTTATAGATGTAAAGGTGGCTCTTGGTTTTAAATTGAACAGGCATGATACTTGTTGGTTTTGAATTCAAACAGATTTGAATCTGTTAATAATTCAAACAAATAGCAAAAAACAAGAAGGGCCCTGTTTGGGTGTGCACTAATTCCAAACTAGCTTATTTCTGTTTGAAAACGGGAAGGGCCCTGTTTGGATGTACAGAAAATCCAAACCAGTTTAATTTGAATTCTGAATTTTATTTTAATAAAAAATAAAATTAAATTCAAATGTTTTTGATTAATATCGGGCCAAACAAGCCCAGGCCCAGCCCTCCCCGACGGACAGCGGCGCGCGCGCGTGTGGTGATTTTTGGATCCAATGAGTCTAGCCCATAACCTCTCCCTCTAAAACACTTGGGTACCCCTTGGGGCACACCCCAAGTACCAAACTCATGCCTTATAAACCCTTTCAAAACTTCCCACCAAATCAATGTGGGACAAGCCAATTTACAACCTTAAGGAATTTCCACCAAAACTCCATTTCCATGGAGCACACTTTGGCTTTAATTTTCCATTCACTCGGTAATGGTTTTGAGCAACCAAATATACCACGTGAATTACAACGCGGCATAGAACGCGTTACCCCTTTGACCCGTGTAAATCGATGCACGGGGCCCACCTACAAAATAGACCAAACTTGAGAAAAAATTCTAGTTTTACCCAGAATTTTTCTACCATTTCCAACATATAAATCTTATTATATAAATTCTACACTCATATAAAACATTTAATAAAAATATTAATGAAATATTTGGTCCTAACATTACTCTAACTGTAGTGTTATATGCACTAATTAATATATCAACTAGTGTACTAATACTAGTTATGATATTATTATTGACCTCCCTAATTAATCACATTACAAATATAAAAAATCTTATAAATTATCACATCATCGATTGAAACACTAATTAATACACATTTTGATGCATATAAAATTATTCTTAATCTAATTTTACCATCTCCAGTGGTGAAGAGAGCGAAAGTTACGGGGATCGGTGAACGGCGGTCAGTGACACACGTGTGCATTCGCGACAGGTCTGTTCCGTGTGGAACATGCTGGGCAGGTATCACGTGCGATTCTCTAATTAAATTCACCCACGCACTTGGGTGTCTAAGTTTGACAGGTACTTCTCATTGCACGCTTCCTTTGCCAGATCAACTGTGGGACACCTATCCATGCAACCCTGTGGCCCCACCCTTCCACTCAAAGAGTCCAACTCATTTTTTTGTTAATTTTTATTTTTAAGTATCGCTCCGTATATTTGAACGGAAATATTTTTTGATATTTAATATAATAAAAAAAATATTTTTTTTATCTATTTAAATAAAAAATATTTTTTTACTTTTAAAAGATAGAAAATGTTTTTAATACTAAAATTTTACTAATATCACTGTACCATTACCATCACTCTCATTTCAACCACTATACCATCATCACCACGGCCACTACTACCATCACCGTCGTCATCACCACTACCGTCGCCCCGCCACCTCAATTTTCACTTTCGTAACACCACCAATACTATCAAACATAGAAAAATATTTTTTTTCATAAAATTTTTTTTCACTAAACAAACAAAGCATTAATATTTAAGATTGTTTATTAATTATTGAGAAACTACATGACCATTTTTATCTGTCTAATGCTTTATGACTATCAAATATGTGAATTTTTTTTTGGGTACTACTTTCAAAATTTTAATATTATTATTTTGCGAGCTGTGGAGTTTAATTTATGTTTAAATCAGCAAATCACTACCTTCTAAAGGGAAAGTGTCTGTTGATACTTATCAATTTTTGTTAATTATTTGGATAGAAGTTACAAATTTTGACTACTTTGAGGTGAAGTGAATTAATACGAACTTAATTTATCCTTAACCCATTCCACCCCTAGCTCATGTCCCGATTGTAAGTGTACTTAGTTGACCGACAATAGCGACCTACAGTTTTTAAAGATCTACAACTAAATATGAAATAAGATTTTATTTAACTAAATTTTTAAAAAGTTGAAACTTTTGATAATAATGAAGATCTTGAACTAAATATGAAATAAGTTTTTATTTAACTAAATTTTTAAAAAGTTAAAACTTTCGATAATAATGTTTTTTAAAAATTTTCTTATAAACTTTAGGCGACAATCTAACTAGTCTAATGATTGAGCAACTTCGGCTGACCGAACGTCCAGCCAGCCACACGTCCTGCTCGACCGTCCGACCACGTAACAAGAAAGGAATACTTTTGAAATGTTATCTTGAAGGGTTGACAATTAATAGTTCAGAGAGGTTAACCCTAGAATGATTGAAGCATATAAGTTAGAGACAAACTTAGACCCAATCTTGCTGTTTTGTTTGCAGTATTAATCAGCAACTACTATACTGTAGGATGCCTCACGTATGATTAATTTGTTCTCAATGCATGGCCTCCATGCAAGGCAAAAAATGACAACTATGAAACATCTCAGAATAAGACAACTCAAAACTGGATATCTTTAATTTATACCCAAAAACAATATTGCTTTTTTAAAGTCATTTCTGAGGAGAGGAAGGAATGAAAGAGGGAAATTATTATGGAGATTTATAGTAGCAAACACTTATATAATAGAGATAGACATAACATAGATTTGATGCTATAATGGTTGGTTTCTATGTGTTGAGGGACAGAGACAACTCTGCAATATGGATTATTGTTAATGGAGGGTGACCCACCATGCACCCTTGTGCATGGACAAACTGATGAGAAATTAAGGCTTAGCTGTGGTCATTTCAATTGTGTGGGTTATAATCTGTATCACATGGATATGGCGAGAAACACATTTCTATTGAGGTTGGAAAATAATGTCAAATTTTAAAAATGTATATACTACCACTACAAGAAAATGCAAAATTGGCGACCAAAATAAGTATTTTCGTCGCTGAAAGTAGTACCAATGGCGACTAAAATCAGTTTTGTCGCCAAACCTGAGCACTTTTGCCGACTAAAGCACTTTAGTCGCCGACTATAGGCCTTTTAGCGACTAAAAGTCAGTTTAGTCGCCGAATATAGGAGTTTCAGCGACTGAAAAAATTTTAGTAGCTAAAAGGCACGGTTTTTGGCAACTAAAAGCATTTAGTAGCCAAAACTATAGGTTTTGGCGACTAAAAACTACTTTAGTCGCCGAATATAGGTGTTTTACCGACAAACAAATTTTTTGTAGCCAAAAGTAAAGGTTTTTGGCTACTAAAAAAAATTTAGTAGCTAAAAGTGGACAAATGGTGACTAAAACTGAGTTTAGTCGGCAAAAGTGGAGCTTTTGGCGACTAAAAATCAGTTTAGTCGCTGAAAGTTGTTTTTTTTGGGCGAAAATTCTGCATTTAGCGACAAAATTGCATTTAGTAGCCAAAAAGCATAGAATTGGCGACTAAAATTCATATTTAGTCGCCAAAAGTGCTCCCCTATTTTTTTTAGTAAATACTTTATTTTTTTCGTAAAATATATTAAATAAAAATAATTATTTATATATATATTGTTTTCTATTAATATTGGTCAATATATTATATAAATAATATATGTTGCAATTATATACATGTGATGTTCTTGTGGCGTAGTGGGTAGAGTGTTGGTAAAGGTTTACAGAGGATGGGACGTTAGTGGTTCGAAACGTGGGAGTAGCAAAGGTTGAATTTTTTTTTTCGGAAAAATGCTTTCAGCGACTAAACTGTTTCGTCGCCAAATGTGTTGTTTTGGGCGACTAATGAGTTTAGTCGGCGATTCATGACCTATTGGCGACTAAAATAGTTGTCGCTAAATGGATAATTTGAAAAAGTGGAATTGAGTATTGGCGACTAAAAGTTTTGTCGCTGAAGACCTGACTTTTTGCCGACTAAAACGTTTTTAGTCGCCAAAACCTTGGGCGACCATTTATTGGCGACATCACTGGCGACAAAAAAAATCAGTCGGGGAAGGTATTAAAGTGACTTTTGGCGACTAAAAAGGGACCTTTGGCGACTAAAAATTTAGTCGCCAAAGGTGATTTTTGTTGTAATGTACACAATTAAAATCGAAGTTAGAACCTGTCCGATCGTGTCATATTCGTTATTAAGAAGTCCTCTCCTAATTGGGTTGGAATTAATTCACTCAAGAATTCATGTCCTATCTGTACGGGGAGGAAATAATTCTCCTCGTATAATCCTGTTGACCAAATCCACGCTCCTTCGTACGATGTCGCTTTATCACCTGAAAACACAAACGTGAGCTAGCCGGCGGGTGTGTGCCGGAAACCTCTCCGATGCCTAAGTCAGTAAGCTTGACAAATAGACAAAGTTTTATGTTCTCAGAAAGAATTGTGTTCAATTACCTCCTCCAAGGTGATGCTTGTGAGCTTTTATAGGTTTCGAGTGGCATAATCCTAGTAGGACTTTTATTTCTCCATGCAGAGTCCTCCTAGGATTCATACTCCTAAAGGATAATGCTTATCCTTTTACACCCCCCACTGCTTAAACCAAGTGGGATGGTTTTCTCCATGGCCGAACTACCATTTGACCGAAGTAAAACTGGCTATGCTGAGCCACAAAGTAAGCCGAACTATCCTTAGTTCAGCCCTTCCCTTTACTCTCCTTTATATCGGTTTCTCATCTGTTCAACTCATGGTGTGTTTGGACCGAACCAACGACTCTCGATCGGTATAACTCCCTGACCGGTACACCTCTAAGGTCGACATAACTTCAAGGCCGGTCTAACTTCAAGTTGCTCCCGGACCCGAAGTACATTTACAATCCTTTAACCGAAGTAATTTTACCTCCCTGGGCCGGAGTAACTTTGTTTCTCCTAGGCCGGAGTAACCTTGCTCTCCTGGGCCGGAGTAACCATTACGGCATTTTTACTTAGTCCTTCGCACTTTGGGCCTCAAAGCCTAGCTCGCAGCTCGGCCCAATTTTTCCCAAAAATTACCCTCTCACTATCCATTTAGGAATCTCTTCACCTTCGATATTACTCAATTGATGTATCACCTATTGTTTCATGAAGTTCATCTCTATTACATGATTGAAATAGAGAGGTCCATTACATAATCAATAATTGTAAAAAAGACTAATCGACATGTCAATACCTCAAATTTAAAAATAAAGCATAGAAATTTTGAAATTCAAATTAATATGACAATTGTACGTCGTTGATTTTAAATTTCAATGAGGGGTAATAACCACATGCATTGGAGATCTCCATTCCAATGCATCATTTGTATTAATTAATTTCTTAATAATTACATTCAAATAAGGAAATTAATCATAAGTATTCATGTAAGATAGTGATATAGAATGGTAACAAAAAATCAGTGATATATAACATTTCTTTAGTCAATTAAAGGCATACTTTGAATTAGATTAGACTCTATCATAACATTGACTATTCATATCCTGTCACGTGACCCCTCAATTCGAAATCATACCATATAATTAATTAAACTTCTGAATTTACGTGAACTTACTTAAAAATAAGTACCCACACTAGTATTTTACTTTGGAGTAATACTAAGGACCCTAAAAAAATAACTATGTAAATCTTGTACAAAACTTTTGATAAATTTTTTAAAATCTCTAGCATTTTTGTTCTATTTGTGGTATAGACTTAACCTTGAAGGATTAATCGAACAGGTCGGGCCTACACTGGATTAGCCAGATTGCAGCCTTGTTAATATATGCTGTGGTGAGTACGTATGTGCCAGCGACTTGTGCATGGTTGGTACGTGACATGTTTGCCTAGCCAAGTCTCGTTTGGTCACAAAATTATTTGACACCAAACTGATCATCCATGTTTGATTTGATTTCATTTGAAATTCTAATATAAATTATTCATGGATATGGTGGCAGTCAACATATGCTACAATTAATCAAGTTTGTGTCCTGCATTATGAGAGTGTAGTAATGATAGATAATTAATCATTATTTTGAAAATTAATTATTTACTGATAAAAAAAATATTTTTTAAATAAAAACAAAAGTAAAAAAATGCAAACATTAAAAATACTTTCACGATCATTTTCAAATTGGGCATATATACCAGCATCGATGCTGATACTTTCACGATCATTTTCAAATTGGAAACTTCATTTTTTTTTTTTGATCGGCAAATTGGAAACTTCATTAGTGATATCACTAATGAAGTTATATCACTAATGAAGTTTCCAGTGAACAAAATAAAAAAATTTGGTAGAGCATTTTTAAGAGTAGTGTGTCCCATCTTCTTCAAGTTAAAGGGTTGTTTAGGATGTGCTATATAAGTGTACTTTTTAATTTTTTAGCTAGAAAAGTAGAGAAAAAAATATACATGTTTGGGATAACTTTTTGAATTTTTACGAAAAGATACGTAATAAAATATTATAGTAAAATCAAAATGATTATTCTACTCTTGTTGATTTTTGGACTTTTGGATAGTTAATTTCAAAGGACAAAATAATAATTTTACCCTCTAAGCTTTCCCCACAAGCTTCTCCCAAATAGTATGGATTTTTTGATTTTTTAGTAACCTTTTGACTTTTGTAAGTTATCCCAAATCAATGCTCATTTATGAATTTGGGTATAAATTTGGAGGGAAAAAAGGAGAGTAGTAGGTGAAATGTGAATAAAATATAGTTACATTTCACACACATTTTCATACTTTTTTTTTTCTTTCTAAATTCCTACCAAATTCATGATCCAAACACAACTTAATTAACTTCTTTTAAACAATGAGTTTAACAACTGCATGATTGCTTATAATGAAAACCACCACACTCCAAGTGCCCTGAAAACTAATATTTTTATTAAGCAGAGAAGATTAAGATCATGATTAGCTATGTGTGTTGAAGAAAAAAAGAATAGTCAGCCTTATAGTAGTCTCGGAATATTGTGTGGCCTTAGAAAATTTTACAAGTTAGACAATACTAATCTACCATTTGTAAAGTTGTTGAGAAATAAAATATAACCCACCTCAATACTATGTTATGCAATTCCTTATTATAAAAAAAAAAAAAAAAATTTAAAAATTCATGTATATAATGTTACTCATGTTTTTTTGAGAGCCTGTTTAATTAGGTAGATTATAGTATTGGATTGGAATAATTAATTCATATGACTCACATTTCAGTATTTAGTTATAATTTTTTTTATTTAGATCATACTCTGATAAATACTCTATTTGATAAAATTAGTGAATTTTTTAATTATATAATTCATAATACAAAATAAACATACAATGGAGATTATATATGTCCATATTCATCACAAAACAAACATAAACAAAAGGAGATTATATGTATCCTATTAATTCAGCTAGATAACTAGTCTTATACTAATTTTATAAATTATTATTATTAATTTTGCTAATCGAACAAAAATTGAATCCAGACTACTTAATAATTTTGAATGAGTAAGTGGTCTCACGCCCAATGTACCATACCCCTCATGATTGTTCAAAGTTCCCCACTTCACCAACCAACCAAACACAACTAAACTATGGTATAAATTACTATATGAACTACAATATTTGAATATATGAAAAGAAAGATTCACATTCATATTAAATAGTAATAGTACTGCTTACCTAATCAAGTACACTATAAATAAAATTTAAAATGTGACGGCAAAACCCTGCAGCACTCAATAGGACCCACTTTACACGCATGCGCAAACTAGTCGAATATGGTGTGATTAAAGTCCTACGATTTTGGGGCCAAACTTTAAATAAAATTTTATAAATTGATATGTGACACTTACCAAGTTAACTAATTAATTGGGCTTTCATTTCATATTTGAAGGTTTTATTACTGTTTTTCATGTGAGGAAACTTTATTAAACTTTTTTAATTATTATTTATATATTATTTTCTTAACTTTTCATAAACATAAATGAAGTTCAATGGGTGAATAAATTATTTGGTTTGATTTTTTAATTTTTCTAAATAAAAAATAATTTGACAAAAATAAATACTAAAAAGGTATTTTATAATTTTTAAATTTTTTATACCTTTTAAAAAGATAAATTTATATAGAAATATTCAGTGTTTCTTATTTTTTTACTAAATTAATTTTTCATTTTTTAGAAAATAAAAATAAAAATAAATAGTGGGTGTGACAAAGTTAGGCCTTGTTTGGAAACAAACTATTTTAATAATATTTTGACTTTTTATGAAAAAATGTGTAAAAAAATAAAGAGAGTGATATAACAATTTATAATGATTTTTTGATTTTTTGGACTAAAACTAAAGATTGTCAAACGAAATCTTTAATTTAGCAGAAATGCTAATGTGATGGGTGTTGCACATGTTGATCAATTGAGATTTAAGGCCACCTTTAGTTGCTTGATAGAATAAGTGACGATATGAATAACCTTGGGATAAGAGAGGGATTACTCATTCCATATTTAGAGGGACTGAATTGGTAGTGACATTATTGTATATGGTTGGTAATTTAATTCATTAGTTTTTATCATATTCCCACCCATTTATGTCATATGAGACACAAATTCACTGAACTAAAGAATGGTTGTAATTAATTTTTTGAGTTTTGTGAACTTTTGAATTATGAATTGTTTAGTAAATTGTTTGAGGAATTGGGATCATAGTTTTTCATTATTAGAGTTTTCCAATAGGTTTTGAGGTATTCTTCACATTTATTAGTTCCAGCAACTTTTAATATTTTAGATTGTTTACTATATTTATTCAACTATTTCGTTCATCAATAGAATAATTTATTTCTCTTGCATTTCGTTTGAGTTCTACAATCACTCACATGTAAAAATAATAGAGTCTTCATCATTGAGATAAAGAAAAGACCTCGACGGTGTTTCCTCTTTCATCACCAATTTTTGTTTTGTATTAGAAGTTAGCTCGAGGGTACCGCTCATATTTGGTTCACAATCTGATCCTGACACGCTTGTATTTTCATACATCACTGTCATTTTCAATTATTTTCAACATAGCGTCAAACATATATTCTAACAGTCAAATGTGACCTAATTTGTACTTTTATTTTCTTTTATTGAGATTAGAGATATTCCTTTGGGTATAGAAGGCTTTAAATTAATGTCCATTTTCATGATTAATATGTAAACGAAGTAGAAAATGGGTCCTAATACTATATTTCGTATGTGTAGGCCATTTTAAGCCTATACACTTTTGACCATAGGATAGGATATAGCCTTTTCTTTTCCTATAGTTCAAGAAATTCCTATTATTAAAATTTTAATGTAAAGCATTGCAGTTAGACATATAATATGATAACTTAATTGCCATATCAAGCTGTTATGATTTAGTGGTCCTCCCAATGAAGCTTCTCTTAGATGTCATTCACTTCCTTTATAAAAAAAAAATTGAAAGAGAAAGAGAAAGAGAAAGTTTATTAATTTCAACACTATGATAATTAGGGTAGTCAAGATAGGAATGCTTTAAAATTATATTAGACCATAGCTCACCAATGAATTATATGTAGAATGGGAGATTATATATATATATATCTAAAAATTAGTTGTGATGAAATCCCCCATACTTATGATATAAAAAGAATAAAGGCAAATAACATGTAGTTTGCATATTTTATTCTTTGTGTCATTTTGATTTCTGTAATTTTAATTGAGTTGATAATTTTGACACTAAATTTTAAATTTTCTATCAATTAAGTCTAATGAAAAACAATCATTAGCGTTTTTGGTAGAAAGTATAGTGAGGTTTGTGGAATAGTCGTCAATTTCTATCAGTAACAAGTTGAGCGATGTTCCATTTCTAATGGCAGAAGAAGAATATGCAAGCTGGAAGGACTTGAATAAGCCGGGAGGGATCAAGGATTTCCATATAAGTGGGGGGAAAATATAAATATTAACAAAAATTTTAAATAAAAAATATTGTTCGTAATATTAATTTTTTATCTACGTATAAAAAGTGAAAATAAGATGAAAACATATAGAAATAATTTTTTTTTTTTTATCCATATTGAAAACAAAAGTAACTATAAAAATAATATATTTACTAAATTGAGATATTTTGAGTTGTGTTTGACGCTTTTTCATGTCATTAAAAACAGTTATGATTAGAATTTGCATAATGTCTTCCTCAATAAATAAGATCAAATAATTAGCTAATACCTTATTTTATTATCTAGAAATAGGGCTTGTTATCAATGGTAGTTATAAAAAATTATTAATTTTATTATATTTTGTCTTTTTTTTTTTTTAAATTTTATACTTTAATCCAATGTTTTATAGATATAGAAAAGCAACCATTTTATTTATTTATTTATTTTAAATCCAGAGAGGATGACCATTTAAAGTTTCTAAAAAAAAATACTTAGAGAGGAAGCAAACCTCTATAATTTGGAGATAATTATAATTAATACTAGTATAATAATAGAGGCTTTCAAAATGGTAAGGGGAGGGGGGCGCGATCGCCCTCTCTTACCCCCTCTAAGTCCATCCTTGTTGATAAGATATTTTTTGAAAAATGCTTTAGAGCTCTAAAGCATGCTCTAATGATGTGGCAGTTATGTGAGGTTCACCTTGATGTGATATTTTGACTTATATATATATATATATTTTAGAACCTGCCAGCTCAGTAGAGATCGGTTTAGAGCTCTAGATCATCACTAATATTTTTTAATAGAACAATGATACATTCTTCTAATTTTATAGTTCTAATAATGTGTCAAATAATAAAATAAAATAAAATTAAAGTCAAAACATCACATCACAGTAAAATCTACTCACATTAAAGTTCATTAGAGCTTTCAATCATTTTTCTTTTTAATAGCACAGAAAATACAATGTGCTTAGCATCATAAAGATCCCTCTACATGGGTGTGCTATAAACCTAGAAGAACAAAACTAAACATATCAATTCCTTTTATCGGTCTTTTCGAGTTGTATGCACATTGATGACATGTGACCACTTTTTAGGGGCAAAATAGACATAACATATGGCATGTATGAGCATATTTTTCATCTAAAGCCCCAACTTATGTTGAGCTATTTTGAAAAAATTGTTATAATTAATTTTTTGATTAAAAATTAATTATAATTAATTTTTTGTGAGAGAGAGAAGTAGGTTATAATCTGAGAAGTGAATTATAATCCACTTTCTAAAAATCCCGTTATTGATTAGGCCAAATTGATATAAAATAAAATAAAAATTCAACGTAAAAAACATGTCCATCAAAAATGCATGAACCAAAATGATATGAGAGCAAAATTTAGGGACAATTAATGTAATTTTTGCTCCATAAAAGTCAAAAAATTGCTGGGGTTAGTGCTAAATATTGTTTAGTTGATTGGGCAATTGCTGGATGAGATCATCTCTCGGATATGAAGATAATTAAATAAAAGCATACATTTAAATTATTAAGTTACTTTTCTCTTTCTATGAGTTAAAACCATACAATTAAACCAACAAAAAAACAATCTTTGTCGAAGAACCGACACATCTAATTGAAAAAATTTATTTTATTAAACCGGCTCCCAGAAGGATATACTTAACCTAGGCCTAGCTTTTAACAATCTAGATAAAAATAAAAAATAAAAAATAAATGGGCAACAAAGGTTTGCATTTATGTATATATATATTTGGTATTTGATATCATAAAAAATGAAAAACTAACAGAAAACAAGTTTGTTTTGACAAAAAAAATTCTACTTTTTATATGTGAAAAATATTTATCATTGTCCTTATCACTGCTGTCATTACCTCTCTCGTTGTGGTAGTATTACCAAGTCTTTCACCATTACCACCGTCATTTTCAAAGTCACAATCAAACACAGAAAATATTTTTCATCAAAATAAATGTAATTTCAACCTTGTATATATTCACTAATTAAATACTTACAAAAAAATGGTACTGCTAAAAATGAGCAGACAATGTGTTGTAGATTGGAGGAAAATGTTTGAAATAGGTTTTGAGGTAAATTACATTAAATTCTCTCCTGAGATTGGTAAAAAAAATACATTGAACTCCCTAAAATTGATGAAAAATACATTGAGTTTTTCTTAAATTTTAATTTACACAAAAAACAGAAGTTGCTGTATCTTTTTTTTGTTTTTTTTTTTTGTTTTATGGTCTATCAATAGGATATTAATTACAAATACGAGAATAATTATATCAAACTGGACAATTATAATTCAACAACACATATCTACAAATCCAACTAAACTACAAAACGGTGCTTGTCAAGGGTGGAGAAATTTTCTCACGTAAGTGTTAATTTAACAACAAATAACTAACATTTGTTGATAAAAAAAAAAAAATTACTACACAACCCCTAAACAAAATACTCTAATTAAAATTGAAAAGTTCATATAATTATTAAATTTGTTAACAAATATTTTTTTTTTTTACGCTCAACAAGAAAGGAGAAACTAGCCAACTTAATTTGACATTGAAATCCGAGAACAAATTTAAATTTTGAAAGGTCGAAAAAAAAAATGATCTAACATCAATTTGGCTGGCAAAGTCACCAAAAGACTAAAATCGTCCACCCAACAGAAAATCTAAAATTAGATCCTTTGTCCTAAGCTTTTGGAGACCAGCATCATCTATCTTTGATCTTCTCCTTTTCCTCAATAATCCCAATATTTACCTTCTTTCACCCTTTGTTAAAAGATTAAGGCCTAGTTTGGAAAGACTAAATAAGTGTACTTTTTGACTTTTTTTGTATTATGTGTAGAAAAAGTAGAGAGGAGATGTTGATTGATATGACCCAAAAAAGATAAAAAGATTAAATAAGTGCACTTTTTTCTTTGTACCCAAACTTGGCCTAAATATAATAGAAAAGGGAAAGTTTGGGGACTTAGACTTATCTATTTAGAATTTTTTAAATAAGTAATTGTGTAGCAGTTGTGATATATATACTAATTGATATATTAATTAGTATATTAATATAATTATGAAATTATCATTTAAAAATTATGACTTCACCCATTATATAAATTACAAAAATTTAAAATTTATAAAAATATGTCACATCATCAGTTAGTAGACTAATTGGTATATCAATTGGTGTATATAACATTATTCATTGTATGGTAGAGATTTATTTGTGTAGTGTGGGGTCTATATAGAATTTATGTAAGGTGTGATAAAAATTAATTTCTCAATTGATAAAAGTGAATTTATAATATTACTCAATAGAAAAATTAAAAAGATTACATGATTAATATTGTGATGATGGAAGATAAATGATGTTCATCTAATTTAATTTACAATTTTTTTAAGAGTGAGATTATGTAAAATGATATTACTGTTAAACTCAATATTTATTCTAACTGTAATGTTGGTTAAGTAATACTATAACTACACCATTAAATTAAAAGATAAGTTTAGCCAATAGTAAGACTTGTGAATTTTACTTTTAATAGTGCCTACTTGAGACATGATCTTCCAAAATTTTGTTTTCACAAGGGTTCCAAGCCTTTTTTTCATCCAATCAAATTTCACTACTCCCTTATAGTAAAAGCTTAATTTATTTATTTTTGTCTATATATGCATACAACAATGTTAAATAGTTTAAAATTTTGTGACTCAACTAGCTCAAATCACTCAAAACGATATTATTTTGAGTATACTTGAGTGTAAAATGACGTCATTTTGACAGATTTAAACTATTTAAAACATAAAATTTTAGATTATCAAATATTTTTCATGTGCATAAATTGAAAACTGTAATCGAGTGGGCATTTTTTTTTGGACCGATAAACACCAGTTGGATGACTCTCATGAGACGATATATATTTGTTCACAATTATAAACCCAATGAAAAATCAATAATTTCAGCGATCGAGATGAACGTATCTTTTTCCATTATAGTGACGTAGCGCTATGTTCAAGCAAAAAATGGCCCCCACAGACTTGAGAAAAAAGCAAAAGCTTTCTACTTTTTCTTTTTTTTTTTATATAATTTTTTTTCTCTCCTCATTAATGAAAGAGATTACACAAGAAGATCTGCCTTTGTTTTGCTTTGCTTTGCTTTGCTTTAGCTCGTCATCTTCGCGTGTGAACACCAATTTCTGAAGAACTACTCTCTCTCTCACACTCCTCGATCATCACAAACCTCTCTCTCTATGTGGACATTGAAGATCTGTCTCTCATCCATATCATCATTCTTTTAAGACGCATTTAAAAAAACACATAAACAAAAAAGAAATTCATAAAACTTAAATTAAATTAAAAAGAGAAATTTTTTATTATTATTTCTCTCGACGTAAACCCCCAAACCAATACTAAAAAGAAAAACACATATATTGTTTTTTTTGGAAATTAGGAAATTAAATCAAGCCATTAGCGATAGCTTGATTGGTATCGAGACGAGTTGTCTCATAAACAGGCAATTCTTCTCGGTACCTGTCGATACCAATGGCCGAGAGATTGTCAAGTTCGAAAAGATCAGAGCTAGCGTAACTAGCAGCATCGTCATCTTCATCATCATCGTCATTGTCAAACTGATCTTCGTCGTATTGAACTTTGTTCTGATAATTCTTCAACAAATCTCTGGCCACTTCCTCGACTCGGCGATTCTTCTCCATGATACGAAGCTTAAGTTCTTCATTAATGGAGTTTCTCTGTGCGCTGTTCGGATCATCTTTGTTCAACGATTTTTCTCCGCACGGTTGACAATCTTCATCCACAATCACACTCACAGGATAGAATGTGACTGATCTCTTCACTCCATTGCTCAATTTTCCTCTTGAAGATGGAGTTTTGCTCAAACATGATCGGGAAAACGAAGAAGCCGATGAACATGCAGATGCATATGTTGATGATTTCGATTTACAATCAGAACTCGTGTCATTGTAACTTCCGGTGTTGGACGACGATGAAATCTTCGCCTTTTTAGGACTCCCTGCAGTGAATAGAGAGTTGAGAAAGTTCGAGAGTTTGCCTCCGGGAGAGATCGGCTGCTTCGCCTTCTTGAGGTCGCCGTAGATCTTCATTGCTTTCGATTTCGTCTTCACGAAACTGTTTTCGTGTTTCGGCTTTTGATTTTTCGAATTATCAAACACCTTGAATTCACCACTACTACTACTTCCTTGTTTGTTGAATTTCTCTGGTGGAGCCGAAATGCTTGTCCGAATAGGTTTCGGCCTGTGTGAAGTGAAAGTTGAAGAAGACCTACACGGAACTCCATGAACAGACTCGGCTTCGGAGGACGAAAATCCGCCTCCGGAGCTCGAATCGGAGGAGCTTGAGCTCGATTTCAGGAACACGGATTCGTCGCGATTCGGCCGAGTCCGCGATTTCGTTTCGAAATCAGCCACGGATTTACGGCGGAGAACGATCTTCTCGCTCACCTTTTTTTCCATCCACTTCTCGATTATGCAGGCTCGCCGGAGATTCGCCGTGTCTACATCGTCTTCAAAACCACCGCCATGACAATTACTGCTTTTCTTCCTCATTGTTTCTCTGTAGAGAACAAACTCGTCTCCTCCGCGTCCGCGTCCACCACCTCCTCCTCCTCCTCCTCCGCTGCCTTCGTCAATGGAGCGATAGATGGCGTCGAGAAGAGTGGATGAGAAAGATGGATTGTTGTTGTTATTGTTGTTGTTGTCTCTTTGTCGTCTATATTGATATTGATATTGAAATTGATCGTCTCTGAGTGATCTATCCCAGCTTGTATCCATGTGTGATCTTTATAGTTTTGATGAATGAAATGAAACACACACAAACACAAAGGAAAGAGAAGATGACAATCAATAAGAGAGAATAAAGGCTTTATTGTCTGCTGTGAGAGAGTCAAAAGCTGCAAATACGAGTGAGGGAATTGAGAGATACACAGGGTACAGACATTTGTGAGAATTGGGAAGGGAACAATGGAGACATGGTAATTGATGTTTGCTTTTGATGTGTAGAGAGAGAAAGAGACAATTTTAGAGAGAGAAATAGAGAGTAATGAAAGCCAGAGGTCACGCTCGGCCTGACGCTGAGGACAGAGAGAGAGACAGAGAGAGAAACAGAGAGATGATGAGAATGGGAGAGAGACGGGGTTGTTTTTTGTTTTTAGGTACAACGGAAAGAAATGAGAAGACAGAACTCGGTTGCGACTCTGTTTCACTCGCACTTTATAAGGCAGAGGACTGTGCCCTGTTTGGGAAGTGTGATTGGTTTTTTTTTTTTTTTTTTTTTTTTAACGTTAAAATTCATAACAAGATAAAATAAGTTAAAATAATTAATATGATAAATTGTCATATTAAATTTATATTTTTTTTTTCACAAATATCATATTTAACTATAAAATAATTTAATATTTCTCTAAACACAAAAATTTTAATCAATTAAATTAACTTATTAAAATAACCAACTTCTCAAACGAATCATGTGTTTGTCGGATATGAATGTTTGTGGGATATGAATTAATGTTACCGCTTTTTTATTCACATTATTCGATTACGAAAATGATACATAAATTTATTTATTTTTGTAAATTTGATGATGTGTCAAGAAAATAATTAATTAATAATTGGATAATAAATGAGAAAGATAATTAATTTAAATATTTTAATAGAGTGTCACATCATTAGGTCTACGAAGTAGATTTTAATATTTTTTGGCTTAGATAGCAATACTCTAAATTTTTTGGCTTAGATAGCAATACTCTAAAGCCCTGTTTGTTTGGAGAGTTAAAGGGGGGATTGAGATTGGTAGTGAGGTAAGACCCACTAATATTGTGTTTGTTTTGAGAGATATAGAGGGAATTGATAGTGAGTTCCGGATTAAAATGGGCCTCTCAAAGGGGATTCAGATGGGCCTCCAGGACTTGGTATTAGAAAAATAGTCCGGCGGACTAGAATTTTTTTTTTATTATTTATTTTTTACATGTCGGGCATTTTTTTTTAACATTAATGTTTAATTTTTTTGTTAAGTAAAAATTATTATTTTATTTTTTTCTGGAATTTTTTTATTTTATTTTTATTTTTAAAATTTTTTTTACATGTTGGCCATTTTTTTTAAAACATTAATGTTTAATATTTTTGTATTTTTTTATTTGTTTTATTATTTTATATTTATTTTATATAAAAATAATTTAGCAATCCCTACATTAACAACTATCATCAAAACAAATACAATTTTACTTAATCCCCTCACTATCAATCCCCTCCATTCTACATCTGAAAACAAACGGAGCGTAAAGCAAATTCTATTATGCACTGGTTGTGATTTTTGTGATTTTTTGTTATGGTCTATTGTAATATTAATGAGAGTTAATTACCTAAAAATCTTATTTATAAATATTATGATAGTTCATGTCCTATTTAAGATTTTTTGAATCAATAAATCTTGATTATGTTATTAGTTTTTTTAAATTTTTAAAATTAAGAATATTATCAATTTTGCATAGTAATATTCCAAATAATTGTTTCACTAATTGATGAAAAAAAGAGCATGAGATAAACATTTTTGCCATTCTACTTATTGGTTTGATTCAACTATTCAATAAAACTGAAAACATTAACAGTTTTTTTTCCAGTGTTAAAACAGAGAACATTATCAGTTTTTCATTTTAATTGTTTTTTTAAAGTTTTACACATCAATGTTCCATCATCATACTCCTTTATAGATAAAAAAAATTTAGTTTTGTACAAAAAAAAAATCTATTTTTTCAATTTTTTTTTAAAAAAAAACTTCTTTTTTTTGTACACAATTTTTTTTTTTTTTTTTAGTTTTTTCAATTTGGAAGTTGATGTTTTAAAGTTTTGAAAATTAAAATAAATATTAAATCATCATGCTTCTTTATAGATAATCATAAATGATGAACAATCATTTTTTGAAAGGCAATTCCGACTATTAAAAATTTAATGGGACTTGAAAGTCTAAAAAATCTTAGTTAGGACTTAATGGAGTATAAATTCATAAATTAAGACTCGTGTGTAAATATCCCTATTAACTATGACTAAATGATAACTTATTGTGATGTTAATTATGACTTATTATAATATAATTTATGATATTATTTTAATTATAGTTCAAATGATTTTTATTTATATGTTATGTGATGTTTTGATTATAACTCTTTTTTCTTTTCTTTTTAAATTATGATTGAAAATTTAGTTATAATATTTGTCATAACTAACAATACAAATATCATAACTCGTAAATGATATACATTCTTTTGAGGGTGGGTTAATGATAACCCGTTTGAATAAATAGATTCAATTTAATGAACTCAGAATTTTATGTTTGGAGTTTAAATTTAAGTAGAAAATTCAAAAAAAAAAAAGAAAAAAAGAAAAGAAAAGCAAAGCAAAAAGAAAAAAGAAGTGACTAGGGAAGATGAGAAAAAAATGAAATTGAAAATTACACACTCAAAAAAAATAAAAAATAAAAAAATAAACAAACAAACAAATAGAGTTTAACACTTGTAATAAAACAAATTTTAAGTTTTTAATTTTATCAATTTAAATTTTAAACTTTTGATTTGTTTTCAATTTAAACAATTTGCATATTTGCGTTAAGTAAAATCAAAAAAAAAAAAAATCATATTTTAGATATTTTATAATACCTTCATCAAGTTTAGTGACTAAAATACTATTTTTTTATATTAATTTTAGTTAACGAAAATAGACAAATGGTTTATATTGAAAACAAATCAAAATATTAAGTTTTAAATTGAAAAAATTAAAAATTTATTTTATTATAAAAATCTTGATTTTTTTTTTTGTTGTAATTGTCCTAATTATATTTCATTCAAATTTTTATCATATTTTTCCTTTATTTTTTAAATTTATAATTTAATTACAATCTAAGTGAAAGGGTGACACATTAGCATCTTACATAGTCATTAACATTTTTATATAAAAAAATTATTTATATATAAAATTTTCATACTCAAAACTCATCTAGAATAATATAATAGTTGTATTTTTAAAATTATGAGTCAAAATAATAACTGTTATAATTTAAAATAAAAGAGTCACTAGAAGTCAAGTTATTAGAAAATGCTATAGACTCCAAATAATTTATCAATTTTTTTACCAAACTTCTCACATGGGTGTGAGACCTACACAAATCCACATGTGTGTGGGTCTCACACCCATATAAGATGTAACGCCCTAAAAAAAAACCCATAACATCATATATTCGCAATAAAGAAAAGAGATTTCATGTTATAATCATCAGAGTATTCTTACAAAATGTATTACATGTTGACAACAAAAGTAAATGCCCTATAGGCTTACAACTTTCCAAGTCAACACTTGGTTACAAAAGGAGAGTACTGACTCTACACAAAGTAAGTCATTGGCTTGATATACATGTAATACAACAAAAACAACAAAAAGTATCTAACAGCCTCAAGCCTCCCAAGCTACGTCCTTGGAGGTGGCATATCACCTGCACCTGAAAATGATGTCCCATATAGGGTGAGCCAACGCCCAGTAGAGATATGCTAAACATAATATGGGCAATAACTAAAACGTGAACATTTGATAAATGTTTAACTCACATAAATCAATTCATAATTCATTTCAATTACATGACAAATATGTCCATGTTTCCTTTCATTTTCCATTACTTATCCAATTCTCAATTTATGAATAAGGCTCAGAACCTGTCCAATAATTTAATGAGACTATAGCTCATATCAACAATACTTCCATACTTCACAATAGATACACATATTTGTTGTATCAATGTCACATAAAACACTTCCATACTTCAATAGATACACAAATTTGCTGTATCAATGGAGTTCATCCCTTATCTTCTCCCAAAGAATATCCGATTTAGGAGTCTATCCCCTATCTTCCCCTAAACCGTGGAATATATCTCCTATCTCTTCCCACACAACACAATGTATAGAAGCATAAATCATATACATAACCAATCAATACATAAATTTGATGTATTATTCCAACCGTCATTTTCAATGACGTATTCAATTGATTAGTTTTAATTCACCTAATCATCATGCAATGTCTACAACAATTAAGACTATCCTCCATCGATAGCCCAAAGCAATTATTTCTAAACAGATAATAATTATATCAATAGATAATTTATCAACATTTTCAAAGGTGATTGATTAATGAATCCAACTCCACCATTCTACCTTATAGTGAGCCAATTTCATTATTTCTACTCAATTTCATATTCTCATAATAAATGTCATTAATTACACTAATGACCCAAATATATCCAAACATGGCATTTTCCCCCTTTTCTCGACATTGACCCAAAGGTCCAAATATTATCAACAACATCAATAATCTCATTTTTTGACCCAAAACACATATGTTTGAATCAAAAGAACAAAACCCCTCTTTCCAATATAACACATCTTAAATCCTAACTTCCCAAATCAAACCAACTTCAACATTTAATCAAAAGAACCACATGTTTATGTCAAAAACTATAAATATGAGTAGTTATCCCTACCTCAAGCTTAGAAGGGAAAGAATGAAGAAAAACCCAAAAGTCGACGGAGGAGAAACCAAGCTTTGCTTCGATCAAAATGAAGCCCTCGACAAGCTCTACACTTTATCTCAAATGAGCAAGGTGAGTAGAGGTCTTCAAACAAGTAGATCTAAGAATCTTTGAGTGAAAAGTGCCTTTTGAGAGAGAGAGAAGGTGTTTCACGGTTTAAAGAGAGGGAATGGAAGAAAAAATGAGAGAAGAGGTCAAGTGAGGGCCTTTATATAGTACTAGGTCAAAAATAGATATAAGCCCCAAAGTCAACTCAAAATATCTAGTCAAAATATCCCCAAAAAGTAGGTCCAAACCGTGAGAAAAATCTGGGAAAAAGTCACAGGTGTCGACCCTTCACAACACAGGTGTCGACACCCAAGAAGAAATTTGGAACACTAAGTGTGACTGCACTGCAGGTGTCGACCCTCCCTAGGCTGGTGTCGACACCAAAATGCAGTGGGTAATTTCAGAACAAGGGTCGACCCTTCCACAGATTGGTGTCGACCCTTGCGGCCAACAAAAAGAGAAGGTCTCAACACTACCAAGGCTGGTGTTGACACCAAAATGCAGTGAACTAATTCAGAATAAGAGTCGACCCTTCCCAGCTTTGGTGTTGACCTTTGTGGCAAACAAAAGAGAAAGTGTCGATACCACCAAGACTGGTGTCGACCCCAGAGCATGATTTTCAAGTTTCCAAACAACTTTTCAACGCGAACAAGCGTGAACGAGCAATCCCAACAAGTTCAAATCAATTTTTACACCTCCAAAACTAAGGTACAACAACACCAAAGATTTCCAAAATAAAATAAAGGGTTCAAATACATTTACCAAAAGCTTTAAAGGGCTCAAGTGCTACATAAGAGGTTTAGTAGAAAATTTGATAAATTATTTGAGGTCTCTAACATAACTCCAAATTATTTTGTATAAAAACTGTGTGAGTGAATTTCTAACCACACTGCCAACTCAGTATTCAACTGGAGAGCACTGACAGAATAGATGACGCCTGAGTCACCTGCAACAGAAAGAAGAGATTCCGGCGGTGGTTCGTCCACCCGGGGGCACTACGATGATCAAATCAGTTATCTCCCAAAGATAGATTGAATACTAAAATCACTGCTCTTAATATAAATTGCGTACCTTAGACCCATAGGGGTGCCTCTTTTTTATAACCAACACAATCCTAGTCCGAATAGAAGCCTAGCTTCAATGAACTTCTACTTAGTGCTTATCTTGGACTCTCCAATAGATAAAGATAAACTCCCTAAGAGCTTTATCCTTATCCAGGCTGAAGTCCTTCATCATTCTAGGACTCTTGTCCCTTATCCGCTTATCCCGGATTCTGATATCTTCGGAGATAACCTTGGCCTAGCCGAGATCACCTTGGCGTCATGACCAGGACACGTGGCACCTCGGCTGACACGTCGGCATCACCTTGGCCACATGTTGGTACTCAGAAAATATATCCCCACAACTGCCCCTTAGGTTCTATTACCTCGGCGTCCGGAGGTGATGGAACTTATATCGTTCATGTCAACTATCTTGCCGAGGTCATAATACACCGGCTTCTCACAACCAGGTCCTGTAGTCTGTCTCATCAAGGTTTCAAAAATTTTAACCAAGTTTATTCGAGTTTATTTAGCCGAGATTTTCCTATCAGCCGATGCCATTGCTTTATTTAGCCAAGAACTCCAAGAGTTCTATCACGCGCATGAGCTGTCATAAACAACATTCCAACTATTTCTGCCATGCGTTTCTACCCTATTGGACCGTGTTTAATACGCGCCATAAAATCACCTTGTGCCTGCGTGCGCTGTCTGTCGGATACGTCGTTCCAGGCACATTTAATTGCATTTTACCGCCTTTTCAAGTTTTTGACAAAACTCTTTACCTCTCTCCTCGTCTTTTCACTTATCATCGTCTTTGTTCAAACTCTCTCTCTCTCTTACTTTCTCGAATCCTCCATTGTTCCAAGCTTTCAAGCTTTGCTACCACCGGCGAGGCTCTTGCTAGTCTTTTCCGCTGCTTTCGGTCGTTTGACTTCGGCGAACTCAACACCGGCTTCTTTTCTTCTGTGAGTTACTGTTTCTTCTCGATTTAACTTCTTGTTTCAGTCTATTTTTTGCTTTACTGAACTCCACTGCTCTGCCTCTGCAATCCTGCTCATATCTTTGATATCTCAACTTGTATCTTGTTTTTCACCACATGTTTGTCTCATGATTCTGTTTTTGCCCCATCTGTTTTCTTGAATTCACACTGTTCACACACTTGTTAATTTTTGCCGCTATTCTTGGCCTGACCCACCTACGCAAACTTTTGTCTTGTGTTTCTTGATGATCCATCACTGTTCTTAACTCTGAATTACATTCCTGTTTTCTGTTTTCTGTTTCTTTTCCAGATTCGTGCCTTCAATGTTCGTTTTTATAGATCTAGGTTTGGGATTTGCTTGTAGAACCCACAAATTTTAAGAAAAGCTGAAACGATCCCCACAAATTCTTACCCCAGCTCACATTTAGGTTTTAGCCGAGGTCTTTAAAAACCGTTTACAAAACACTTTCTTCCGAAATCCTACACCTTCTCCTCAAGCCGACATCATGGGTATATGGAAGCATAAGGTAGATACCCCGACCAAGTTAGAACACTTTAGGCAAGAGTTTGACATCCCAGCCGACGTTCATCTGAGGTTGGCTGGGGAGAATGACTCCATCGTGCCTGATGTGAACCTCGTGCCTTTTCCAGTAGTGTCTTTTATCGAGTGTGGACTTAGGTTTCCACTTGACACCTTTTTTCGAGAAGTCCTTCATTACTATAAATTGAACCCAATGCAACTTACCATCAATTCTTACAGAGTTATCAACGGTACAATAGCTTTAGCCAAACAAGAGAATGCTAGAGTTACTCTTACCGATTTCCAGTACTGTTACACTATGTGTTGTTTGAAATCGGAAAAAGGCCACATCTATTACCTCAAGCCGAGGTCCACTGAGTACAAGCTCATTGCCGACCTCCCAGACTCAAACAAGGGTGTTAGAGACGATTACTTCATCGTCTCGGGCAACTGGGAGTTTTAGCCCAACGATGACCTCCACCTTTATCCCCTAAGCCAAACAGTTTTCGGGGAAGGAGATGGTAAGGGCCAAGTGTTACTTTTACTATATTTTTTAAAGTTCTCAATACTTTGTTCTAATGTCTGTGCTCTTCTTTTTGCAGTTCTTCCTCAACCACCAAAGGGCTTTCGCCAGTCTTTCTTCCTCAACAAGGACTTGAAGAAGCTATTTGATTTGCCAGTCCACAAGCGGAGAGCCCCCCTGCTGCTTAATTTTATTCCTACCTACAAGTCGGTTCTTCTCGATGTTCCAAAGAAGAAGAAGAACCTTTCTCCGCCTTCCGCCACAACTTTTCAAGCAGCCTCCTCATCTCAGCCAGATCAAGGGTTGATCTCTGATCCAACAGAGCAATCGTTAACCTCGGCTCCATATCTGATCCCTCCATCTCAACGCCAACGCCGCCGTAAAACTACAATCTTCGCCGAAATGGGTTGTCAGAAAGTAGTCACTATAGATCTCTTGGCCAACATTCCCGACTCAGTTGATGTTCAACCAGCTCAAACCCAGCCTCAGCCAAAGCCAAAGCCAAAACGTCAAAAGAAGGCTCAACCCAAAGCAACGGTGACTCAGATTGACACTGAGGACACCTTGCCAATTTTAAAATTGGCAGACAGTGAGAAGACCTCTTCTGCTGCCGAGAAGAGGCCTGCCGAGGCCCCACCATCTGAGTCTACCAAATCAAAGAGGCCGAGGTCATCCTCTGCGACCACCTCGGTGTCTCTAAAACGTAATTTCCCTTAGGCCCCGCCAATCACGATTGACGATAAGCCAATTAAGGCTGGTGATAGTGCCAACGATATCGAGGTCGGCATTGCACTTTCCACTGCCTTGCTTCTGCCCGAAGATCTTAATTGTAACGCTTAGATGAGTGAATACGAAAATTTTGCTCTGATGCTGCAGCGTTCCGTTCAAGTAAGTTCTGTATACTTGGTATTTTTCTTTCTTTCTCTTTTTTATACTTAGAGAATTTTCTAATAACTTTTGCTCTGTCCATTTTTCTTCAGGCAATCCAGCACGCTCACTCCTTCTTAATGCAATCTTTTTAGTCAAGGAAGGCGCTGGCTGACAAGACCAGGGAGGTTGCTAATCTGCAGAAGACTAATAAAAGGGCAGAGGTAAAAATGAAGACTTTGGAAGATCAGGCCGAGGCTGCTATCAAAGCTAAGGATGACGTTGAAGAAAAAGCGGATGTTGCTGAGGCCATCAAGAAGGTTCTCGAGGCCGAAAATAGAGAGGCCATGGAAAAGATGACCCTGGCCCAGAAAGAACTTCAAGATGCCTTGGCCACAAAAAAGGCCAAAATCAAGGCCGCAGACGAAAAGGCATACGCTGAGGGGGTGGCTGATGTCACGGCGGACTACGAGCGTTAGGTGAAGCATGCATGCAACAAGGGTTTACCCTTGGTTGGATGGCTCTCTTGAAAAAGCTCGAAGTCCCTGAGGACTCCCCCCTCAGGAACACCGATGTCCTTGCCCTGCCATTTCCTCCAACTCCAAGCCAATCTGATGATGATTCTGAGTCTGAGGAGGAGGCTTTGGTGAGGAAATCCAAGGAAGCTGTTGGGGCCAAGTCCCCTACTCCAAATGAGCAAGTCCTGGACTTGACTCAAGATGAGGAAGGTGAGGAGGTTCCTAAGGATGCTACTCCTGAGAAGGCATCATCGGATGTGCCTCTCGCTGACAAGAGCCTCGATCAAACCCTTCAAGAAATAGATGCCGAGCTCGTGGCTGAGAAGGCTACCGAGATATCCTCCCAGCAGTCTTCTGAACTTCAAACCCAACCATCTGGTGTTGCCGAAGAGTCTTAATTTTGATGTCCTTTTTCTTTTGTATTTTGTACTTTTTGTTTTTCTTCTTTTTGGAACAATTGTAAGCTTGGCCGACATGTCATCTTTTGAATGTTAATACAACTTCCTTTCCTGAATGCTTGTATCTTTGTCTTCTCTTTACTGCTCTTGTATAATTTCATACTTAGAATTATTTTGCATATCTTCAATGTACACTTTAACTGTGTAATCTTCTCAGGATGAAATACCTCGGTTATATACACCAACAGTTTACATCGGCAAGTACATAAGTATTTATTTTAATACAACCTTTGGCCTTAACTTGTAAATTTTTCACAAATTTCAACAAGTGTTATACATAACCTTAGTTTAACTTCAACTTGTAAATTTTTTACAAATTTCAACAAGTGTTAAACACGATCTCGGTCTAACTTCAACTTGTAAATTTTTCTCAAATTTCAACAAGTATTAGACATAACTTTAGTTTAACTTCAACTTGTACATTTTTCATAAATTTCAACAAGTGTTAAACATGATCTCGGTCTAACTTCAACTTGTAAATTTTTCTCAAATTTCAACAAGTGTTAGACATAACCTTAGTTTAACTTCAACTTGTAAATTTTTCACAAATTTCATCAGGTGTTAAACATGATCTCGGTCTAACTTCAACTTGTAAATTTTTTTCAAATTTCAACAAGTGTTAAACATAACCTTAGTTTAAGTTCAACTTGTAAATTTTTCTTAAATTTCAACAAATGTTAAACTAATTTAAGCTTGTATATTCTATCTTTCCCGGAATCATTTTCCAACTCTTTGCCCCCTAATGTGAACTTAAGTTGCACTTGGGTTCTCATTATGCGCGTATTCCAGAAACCACGTCAAGTATCTTTATCAATCATAAGTGTAGAAAAATTAAGCTAAAACTTTATTTTTTACTTCGGCAAATAACAAAAAACAAGAAAATCTAATGATAGAAAAATTTCAGATTGCAAATATTCCAAGGCCTTGGCAACTCTTTGCACTCGTTATCTTCAAGCCGATATGCCCCATTGCCCAACACCGAGATGATTCTATAGGGTTCCTCCCAATTTGGGCCAAGCTTGCCCTTTCTGGGATCCTTCTTGTTGCCGAAGACCTTTCTCAAGACGAGGTCACCGATTTGAAACTCCCTTAGGTTGACCTTCTTATTATAAGCCCTAGCAAGCTGCTGCTGGTAAGCTGCCAGTTGAATTGCAACTCTCTCCCTTCTTTCTTCTAGCAGATCCAGATCTCGGGCTAATAATACATCATTAGTCCCATTTTCTACTCCCTGAGTTCTGATCCCTAGGATGCCAACTTCTAGAGGAATGACTGCTTTTGTGCCATAAGCCATAGCAAAATGGGGATTCCCAAGTTGATCTTCTCGGCGTAGTCTGATATACCCAGAGTACACTTGGCAGTTCATCCACCCACTTTCCTTTTGCTGCTTGCAGCCTCTTCTTTATCCCATCCAAGATAACTTTGTTGGATGCTTCTGTTTGTCTATTGCTTTGGAGAAAGCTTGGGGTTGAAAAGTAATTCTTGATTTTGAACTTTGCACGGAAGCTCTTGATTAGCTCACTTTCAAATTAAGTTCCATTGTCTGCTACTATTGCTCTTGGGATCCCAAACCTGGTGATGATGTTCTTCTATATGAAGCTCTTTACATCAACGTCTCGGATCCTGGCTAGGGGTTCAGCTTCTATCCACTTGTTGAAGTAATCTGTTGCTACCAGTAGATACTTTCTTTGTCCAATTGTTTGAGGCAGTGGTCCAACAAGATCCATGCCCCATTGGGCAAACGGCCAAGGACTGGATACTGGGTTTAGGTCTGTTGCTGGTTGGTGTATCAATAGTGCAAACCATTGGCACTTGTCACACTTCTTGACATAGGTTTTTGCATCTTTCTGCATGTAGGGCCACCAATACCCTTGGGTAATGGCCCTATAAGCAAGTGATCTGCCCCCAGCGTGGCTTCCACATATTTCTTTGTGTATTTCATATAAAAAATCTTCAATTTGTAAGGGATGTACACACCTTAAAAGAGGTCTAGTAAAGGATTTTCTGTAGAGATGGCCCTCTGCTGTCAGACTGAATCTTGCCGATTTATATATGATCTTGTGTGCCTCTTTGTGATCATCTGGCAGTTTTCCTTCTATCAGTAATGTTATTATTGCGTCCATCCAGCCCGGTCCCATGTCCACACACATTGTTTCATGCTCTGTGATCAATGATTCGATGCTCGGGCCCGATAAGTAATCAACTATTATCGTCATTGCCTTTCCAGGTTGTATTACACTAGCCAGGTTGGCCAGGGCATCAGTGTGACTGTTATCATCTCGGCTAACCTGCTATAGTCGGCAATTCTGAAACAAGGCCACCAACCTGCCTACTTCCTTTGCATATGCCGACATACGTTCATCTCGGGTTGCGAACTCACCTGTTGTCTGGTTGACTATAAGTTGAGAGTCACAAAAGACTATCACCGCATTTGCTTCTACTGCCACTGCCAGTTTCAGTCCTGCAATTATTGCTTCATATTCTGCTTCATTGTTTGAGGCCTTGAACCCCAAACAAATGGATTGTTCTAGTATCTGCCCATCTAGGGATACCAGTACTACTCTTACCCCCGCTTCTTGTCGATTTGAACTTCCATCAACAAACAGTCGAAAGGAGTCGCCGATGTAAATGCTGCAGGGCCTGAGTTTTTCTTCTTTCCTTTGTTCTGTGGCCTTTGGCTGGGCTCCTCTTTGCTCGCTTGGACATCGTTCACCTTGGCTAAACGGAGCTCGATGTACGATGGCTCCTGGTGTGAATTCAGCCACGAAGTCGGCCAAGACTTGGCCTTTGATTACCGTTCTAGGTCTATATTCTAGGTCATACTGGCCCAAGGCCACTGCCCATCTGGCTATTCTGCCTGTTAGGCCTCCCTGCTGTAACAGGTACTTCAGAGGATGTTCAGTCAGCACCACAATTTTGTGGGCTTGAAAGTAATGGTTCAGCTTCTTAGAAGCCATTACTAGTGTTAACTTTTCCAAGGGTAAATACATGGTTTCTACATCAGCTAGGGCTTTGCTTACATAGTAAACAGCCTTTTGTTTCCCTTTTTCTTCTCGGATTACTGCTGCACTTACCGCATGTTCTGAAACTGCTAAGTACAGAAACAGCTCTTCTCCAGGTTCTGGATTTGAGAGAACTAGAGCCGTGGTCAAATACTTCTTCAGGTCGGCCAAGGTGACTTCACATTCTTCTGTCCACAAGAAGTCTGTGGCCTTCTTTACTAAGCTAAAGAAGGGTTTGCATTTATCAGAACTTCTGCTTATGAACCTATTCAGGGCTGCAGCCCTTCCAGTCAACATTTGTACTTGCTTCGCCGATGTTGGGCTTTTCAATTCTAGGATGGCCTTGATCTGATCTAGGCTGGCCTCAATGCCCTTCTGGTCACCAAGTATCCCAAAAACTTACCAGATCCCACTCTAAATGTATACTTCGATGCATTGAGTTGGAGCCGATATGTTTTAAGGATATCAAAGGCTGCTTTTAGGTTGGCCAGATGACCCTTAGGTTCTTTGGTCTTCACGACCATGTCATCGATGTAAACTTCTACTGTTCTGCCAATCAGATGTTTGAACATCTTGGTTACCAATCTCTGGTAAATTGCTCCTGCGTTTTTCAATCCAAAAGGCATCACTCTGTAGCAATACAGCCCTTTTGGGGTGATAAACACAGTCTTCTCCTCATCTGGCGGATCCATCGCTATTTGATGGTACCCCCTGTAGGCATCCAGGAAGCTCATCCTTCCATGCCCTGAAGTGGCATCCACCAGTTGGTCAAACTTGGGTAAAGGAAAGCTATCTTTGGGACGGGCCTTGTTTAGGCTGGTAAAGTCCACGCAGACCCTTCATCTACCATTCTTTTTCTTCACCACCACTGTATTTGATATCCATGTCGGGTAATTTACCTCTCGAATGGCTCTGGCCTCCAGAAGTCTGTCTACTTCCTCTTCCACTACTTCTACATGCATCAACGTCGGTCTCCTTGCCCGTTGGATTACAGGTTTAGCCGACCTGTCTACGTTCAGTTTGTGGCAAGTGACCTCGGGGTCAATGCCTAGCATTTCGTAAGGCGTCTAGGCAAATACTTCAATGTTTGCTCTCAAGAAAGCCTCCAGTTCTTTTTCCTCTTCTTTGGTTAAGTCCAAACTGAGAAGAAAGAAGCGTTCTTCATCCCCCTGCCGGACGAGGATTTTCTTTAAGGCTTCTTCACTCTTCTCGGCGGGCTCCTTGCCGATATCCTCTAGGACTTCCACGTCCTCGTCGTCGATCTCTGCCCTTTCTGGTTCTCATATGCTGTAGGTGGATTTCATTGCTGCCATAGAGCAGTTCTTTGCCTGTAGCTGATCCCCTCTTACCTCTTCTATCCCCTACTTTGTTGGGAACCGTAGTAGCTGATGCAATATTGAGGGAACAGCCCCCATTGCATGCAACCATGGCCTTCCCAAGATAATATTATAAGGAGAGGGTGTGTCGATTACGGTGAACTCTGTCTTTATCTTCTTGGTGCTAGCCTGCACTTCCAAGCTTGTTGCGCCCAGTGGCCACGTCGGCGTTCTATTGAACACGACCATTGGGCCATTAGATTGCTCCATATCGTCTGGGTGAAGACCCAGCTCCCTGTAACATCTGACATACATGATGTCACAAGAGCTGCCATGGTCAATTAGGATGCGCTTCACTTGGCACTCCCCAACCTGGAGGGATACTACCAAGGCATCATTGTGCGAATGTTGTACCATCTCCAGGTCGGCTTCAGTAAAGGACACTACTGGTCCCTGGCACTCCTCGGCCCGAGGTTATTTTTGCCGGACCTGGTATACATGCTGCAAGTGCTTTACCTTCTGGGTCTCTCCCCATATCTCGTTTTCGTTGACCTTCGAGTGAATTACATTAACTACCCGATGTCCGCCTGCCTGCGGCTGTTGTGCTGGGGGAGGTGGAGTTGCTGGTGCTTGAGGAAGTCTTGCTTGTTCTTCCCTTGTCCTGGCCTCATCTACAAGGTCCCTCAAATGGCCTCGCCTGACCAGGTCTTCTAGGTGTGACTTCAGGGCTCTGCAACCCTGAGTCAGATACCCATCTTCATTATGGTAAGCACAATGATTTCCAAGGCTCCTTTCCATAAACTCTCCTTGTACCCTGGCTGGTGCTTTGAAGTAGGGTTGGGTTTGGATTTTATCCAGGACTTTGTGAATTGGGATTCGGAATACAGTTGTGACTGCCTGTACAGTTCTTAGTCCTATCTCTTGTTTATTGGATCCCTTGTTACCTCAGCCTCGCTTCGGCGAGCTGTTTATTTTTCTTGCTTCGTCGCCTTGATCCCTGGCGTGTCTTCCTCGGTTCTGGCATATTTCTCAATTCTGGCCATGAGCTCCTCCATACTTTTTGGCAATGTCTTTGCCAATGACTTTCGTAGTGCACAATCATCTTTTAGGCCGTTCTTGAAAGACACGACTGCTACCTCTTGGTTGCACTCGGGTATTCGGTTGAACACCTCATAATACCTTTTTGCGTAGGCCCTAAGGCCTTCATCCTCGCTGATCCTCAGCGCCATCAGGGTGTCTACCCTTAATGGCTGTAGTTTGTTTGTCACGAACCTAGCCACGAACATCTCGGCCAAGCCTTCCCAAGTCTTCACACTTCCCTTCGGCAATTTGTGAAACCAATCCGATGCAATCTCCCCGAAGGATGAGGGGAACACCTTGCAGAGCAACGGCTCTTTCCCAGTGTATAGTGCCATCGAGTTCTGGTATAATCCGACGTGAAAGTTGGGGTCTGACTTCCCATCATATATCTAGAATCTCAGCATACTGAATCTTTTCGGGGCCTCAAATTAGTCCAACTCCACCGATAATGGTGTTCTCGGCTTAACAGGGGAAGTTACCTCGGCGTTTTGTTGCTTCCTCTTGAGGTAATCTCTCAAGTCCTCTTTGGTCCACCCAGGAACTCGGCTATCCCCCGATTTCAGTCTTTTAGGTGCGCTACTCTCAGCTTCGTTGTGAGTCCTCTTTCGCCTTGTTCCATTAGTTGCGTCGAAGCACAACTTCTGTCTTTGAACATGCCGATGTTCTCTGGGGTCTACCTCCTTGGTGCGATGTGTCCTTCAAGATTCTTCCCTTCTCGACTCTCCTCGCCCGACCTCCCTTGAAGGTCGGTGAGAGTGTTTTTCGCTCCTTGCATGCTGGGGAGCTATAGGGATTGTTTTCTGCCCTCCCTTCTGGGCATTGGCCGCTGGAATCAGCGTGTCCTGCAACGGGAACGGTGGCTGCATGACGTTGTTTTGCATCATGAAATTGATGACCGATTGCAGGTCTGCCAATTTGTTTGCCATCCCTTTCACCTTTTCATCCCTCCGCAGGCATCTATCTTTCCATACCTAGAGGTTGTCGTCGTTATAGTACCCGCTTTAGTCCGTTTTCTTCGGTACATCGCCCTCCTAGCCGACGTCCTTTCCTCCTTGATTCTGGTCTTCGTTGCAATTATCCTCTTCGACGTCAAGGTCAACAGGTCTCCCACTCCCAGTAGGAGTACTATCCACAATCTTCTCTTTCTGTTCAACGTTGGCCATCTATTCTTCTTTCTTTTCCACAGACGGCGCCAACTTGTGTGAGTGAATTTCTGACCACACTGCCAACTCAGTATTCAACTGGAGAGCACTGGCAGAATAGATGGCGCCTGAGTCACCTGCAACAGAAAGAAGAGATTCCGACGGTGGTTCGTCCACCCGAGGGCACTCCGATGATCAAGTCAGTTTATCTCTCAAAGATAGATTGAATACTAAAATCACTGCTCTGAATATAAACTGCATACCTTAGACCTATGGGGGTGCCTCTTTTTTATAACCAACACAATCCTAGTCTGAATAGAAGCCTAGCTTCAATGGACTTCTGCTTAGTGCTTATCTTGGACTCTCCAATGGATAAAGATAAACTCCCTAAGAGCTTTATCCTTATCCAGGCTGAAGTCCTTCCTTATTCTAGGACTCTTGTCCCTTATCCGCTTATCCCGGATTCTGATATTTTCAGAGATAACCTCGGCTAGCCGAGATCACCTCGGCGTCATGACCAGGACACGTGGCACCTTGACTGACACGTCGGTGTCACCTTGGCCACGTGTTGGTACTCAAAAAATATATCCCCACAAAAACTATGTACAAATATTTTTCTTACGTCATTACTCTTTTACATAATATCACAAGTCAATGAAAATTACAAATGAAATTAGATGATACTTATTATTTTCCACTAACTCAATAATATAGTCCCACATTATTATGCTTTAAAAATTGTCATCGACTGGTGATATCTTAATTTTGATGTCATCATTATATTTGTAGAGGTACCATAGAAATGGAAAACATATGCAAAATTTATACATAAAATAACATAAGAGCATTTTTAACGGTGTATTAAATTTTTTATCAAATTTAAGTAAAAATTTGAGTAAAAGTTTCATTTGATATCAAGTATTCTAATGGAGGTTTTTTAAATTTTATCCAAACACTAGTCGACCAGACGAATGACTAAGTGAATGTCCAGCCGATCAACTGGCCAATGTAAAATTTCTACAAAATTTTGCCTTCAGGTGGTCATACAAGGGATCGACCGAGCAGACAATTGGGAGATCGACCAGCTAATGTAATTTTTTTACAAATTTTTGCTTTGAGGTGGTCATTTGGAGGACATCCAGTGATGAAAATCAAATGACTATGAACAGTGATTTGATAAAAGACACATTCATCCTCAATTTGATAAAAGAAAAGTGAAATCCTAGATTTGATACCTATTTGATGAAACCGTTGAAGCAGAAAAAAGGAACCATTTTTTATCAAATTCAAATTGGATGAAAAATTTAAGTAACCATTGGAGATGGTCTAACTGTTTTTTGACTTATCATTTTAAATTTGAATCTCAAATAAATGATATTTAATTACAAATTATAAATTGTGTAACTAAATTGTTTCCTTGGATAAAATCATAGTCACTTCTTCTGAGATTCAAAAAAAATAAAATAAATCTCACAAGAATGACATAATCACAATAGGCTCTTTTAAGATTTTAATTTAAATTATACTAATTTTATTTTCGTCAATGAATTATTAGTTATATAGATCCCCACAAGTAAATCAATCAATGGGAATAAAAATTAATGCGGAAAAATTAAATCAAAGGCAACACAAGAATTTTTACGTGGTTCCCTCAATGTGAGGTACGTCCACGGGATCGAAATCCGATTCCACTATCAACCAAATAAGTTCCAAACGATTACAAACGAGACACTAATGATCTCACAAAAATCACCCTTAGGTGAATTCCAAATAATCACAAATAAACAAAGAGGAAAGACCTCACCAAATAGATGAACCAAAATCTTCAGAACCAGAGTTGAAGAAGACCCAAAATAACGAACCCAAATCAAAACCTCCAATGTAGACCTTCAAAGCAGAACCGAACAGAGTTGCAAAGCAAAGCATAAATTCTTGAATTTGATGGCACCAATTCTTGGTCAAGAATTGACCAAGTCAAACAGGGCAACAATCAATATCAATTGAAGCCCAACAAATTACCAAGCACACTTACCAATCAATGTGTATTCTGGTATTCTAGTGCAGCCGCTTTGATGCCTTGAATGAACATAATATAATGAATCTAGGGTTTTTAATCAAACCTTAGTTGTATCCAAATTGAATTGGATCTCCACAAATATAATATATAAAAATATATTATACCTAAATCAAGTCAAATTGAAACTCTTTAACAAACCAATTGGGTCCCACACTCCAATAAGGAGGTATACCCAACAATTCTCCCCCTACCGACTTAGGTGGAGAGATCAACCATACCCGCCAAAGTTCGACACTTTAAATGTTTGTCCCTCGACAAAGTCTTTGTCAGCATATCTGAAATATTATCATCTGTGTGAACCTTTTCGAGTTGTAACAATTTCGAATCTAACACATCACGAATCTAGTGGTATCTCACATCAATGTGTTTCGATCTCGAATGAAAAGTAGAATTTCTACTCAAGTGAATAGCACTTTGACTATCACAATAAAGCACATACTTTTCTTGCTTCAAACCCAATTCTTGCAAAAATTTCTTTAACCATAACTCTTCTTTGCAAGCTTCCGTAATAGCAATAAATTCAGCTTCGGTAGTTGAGAGAGCAACACATTTTTGTAATTTAGATTGCCATGCCACAGCTCCCCCTGCAAAAGTCATCAAATACCCCGAAGTAGATTTCCTAGAATCAACATCACCGGCCATGTCAGAATCAGTGAACCCATCAAGTATCGACTTACCATCCCCAAAACACAAACACACCTTCGAAGTCCCTCGAAGATACCTTAGAATCCATTTTACCGCTGCCCAATGTTCTTTACCCGGATTAGAGAGAAAACGACTCACCACACCAACGGCGTGAGCAATATCCGGCCTTGTACAAACCATGGCATACATCAAAGAACCAACTGCTGAAGCATAAGGAACTTTCTGCATCTCTTCTTTGTCTTTCTCACTTGTAGGACATTGATTCGAACTAAGCTTGAAGTGACCCGCAAGTGGACAACCAACCGGCTTCGCTTTATCCATATTGAACCTCTCAAGAACTTTCTCAATGTAGCTTTCTTGAGACAACCAAATCAGCCCCTCTTTGCGATCACGAACAATTTTCATACCAAGAATTTGCTTTGCCGGTCCCAAATCTTTCATAGCAAAAGACTTACTCAACTCCAATTTCAACCTGTTTATCATGGTAGAATCTTGACCCACAATTAACATGTCATCAACATAAAGCAAAAGAATAATAAATTTACCATCTGGAAAATTTTTCACAAACACACAATGGTCCGAAGTGGTTTTAGAAAAACCATTATTCATCATGAAAGAGTCAAATTTTTTGTACCATTGCCGCGGGGCTTGCTTGAGGCCATACAAACTTTTCTTCAATTTGCAAACAAATCTCTCTTTCCCTTTCTCTACAAAACCTTCCGGTTGCTCCATGTAAATTTCTTCTTCAAGGTCACCATGAAGAAATGCGGTCTTCACATCAAGTTGCTCAACTTCAAGGTTCATACTTGCAGTCATGCCAAGTACAACCCGAATAGAAGACATCTTTACAACTGGTGAGAAAATTTCATCAAAATCAATACCTTTCTTTTGCCCAAAGCCTTTCACAACAAGACGTGCCTTGTACCTCAGATTCTTGCCATCATTCTTCAATTTGAAGACCCACTTATTTTTCAGAATTTTCCTCCCTTTAGGCAATTTCACTAAATCATAAGTGTGATTTTCAACTAAGGAATTCATCTCCTCTTCTATGGCCTTTTTCCAATCACCTTTCTTTGCATGCTCAATTGCTTCTTGGTAGCTCTCCGGCTCCCCTTGATCAGAAATCAACACAAATTCATTGGGAGGATACTTTCTTGAAGGTTGTCGGTCCCTTGTAGATTTCCTCAACTCAAGTTGTGGTGACGGTACTTGAGTTGGATGCTCTTCCTCAATTTCTGGCTCATCTTCATTAAGATTAGCATCATCCTCCACATCTTCAATAGGTGGCTGCACATCTCCCCCGTTTTCATCATCAACTGAAGATGAAGGAGATAAATCCATGTCAATGAGATCACTAGCTTTTGGCTCCGGTTGATCACCTTTGCCAAAGTCTTCAATTGTTTGGTCTTCAAGAAACACAACATCACGGCTTCGAATGACTTTCTTGTCGACCGGAACCCACAATCTATAACCAAATTCATCACGCCCATAGCCAAGAAAAATACATTGTCTTGACTTACTATCAAGCTTGGACCTCTCATCTTTTGGAATGTGAACAAAAGCTCGGCAACCAAACACTCTCAAGTGCCCATAAGACACATCTTTACCGGTCCAAACTCTTTCTGGAACATCACCATTCAAAGGATAGGAAAGAGACAAATTGATCACGTCAACCGTTGTCTTCAATGCCTCACCCCAAAAGGATCTTGGCAATTTAGCTTGTGAAAGCAAACACCTTGTTCTTTTCACAATTGTGCGGTTCATCCTCTCGGCAACTCCATTTTGTTGAGGAGTCTTCTTAACTGTCTTTTGGTGCCGAATACCTTGGCTACGACAATACTCATCAAATGGCCCAATGTATTCACCACCATTGTCTGATCGGATGCACTTCGATTTCTGCCCTGTTTCTCTTTCAACCATGGCCTGAAAATGCTTAAATACTTCTAGAACTTGATCTTTAGTTTTTAGTAGAAAAGCCCAAACTTTCCTTGAATAATCATCAATGAAAGTAACAAAATAAAGTGCACCACCATGTGTTCTAACTTTTAAAGGACCACAAACATTAGAATGAATCAACTCCAAAACATTTTCTTTTCTAGAAACAACATTTTTATGAAAAGAAACTCTATGTTGTTTACCCGCCAAACAATGAACACAAGTTTTAAGATGTGTACCTTTCAAACCGGGTAGAAGCTCTTTCTTGAACAAAACTTGCAGCCCCTTTTCACTCATGTGGCCAAGCCGCTTGTGCCACAATTCAGTAGAAGTATCATCTTCAAGTGCGTTGACAATACCTTTACAAATTTTTCCTTGCATCGAATAAAGTGTATGAGTCTTCTTACACTTAGCTACCACCAAGGAACCCTTTGTGAGCTTCCATATTCCATCACCAAATTTGTTGTTGTAGCCTTCATCATCTAGCTTCCCGGTAGAGATCAAATTGAGGCGAATGTCGGGAACATGCCTCACATCTTTAAGCAACAACTTGCAGCCCAGATTTGTTTCCAAGCAAACATCACCCATGCCGATAATCTTGGACAAACCTTCATTACCCATTCGAACAGAACCATAATCTCCTTCGGTATAGGTAGTGAAGAAATCAACTCGAGAAGTCACATGAAAAGAAGCACCGGAATCAATCACCCAATTGCTCTCTTGGCCCACAAAATTGATACAATCATCTTCACAAACAACCATGAGATCAGCATTGGTAGTAACTGCCGTTGTGTCTTCTTGCTTCTTGTCCACACTTTTTTCACGCCTTTTCTCCTTATTCTTGAGCTTTCGGCATTCTCGCTTCATGTGCCCTTTCTCATGGCAATAATAACACTCAATGTCTTTCTTTGAAAAAGAACCATCTTTCGATTTGTCACGGCTTTGATCACGACCATGAGGAGTCTTACTCCTCCCCCTTGTTTTGCTTCGGCCTCTCACAACAAATGCTTCTGAATGAGAGGAACCCGCTGATTTTGTTCTTGTTTCTTCATTCAACAGGCTACTAGTGACTTGGCCCATTGTGACAACTCCATCGGGCGCTGAATTACTGACGGTCACAACCAAAGTCTCCCAACTTTCGGGTAAGGAACTAAGTAGCATCAAAGCCTGCAACTCATCATCAAAAATAATTTTCATAGAAGCAAGTTGGTTAACAATACTCTTTATTTCATTCAGATGTTCAGGAATAGGGCTGCCCTCTTTATATTTTAAATTAACCAACTTACGAAACAGAAAAGCTTTATTTGTGGCTGATTTCCTATCACAAAGACCCTCTAATTTTTTCCATAAATCATGTGCTGAAGTTTCAGTAGCAACATGATGAAACACACTGTCATCAATCCATTGACGGATAACACCAACGGCTTTTCGATTAAGCCTATTCCATTCATCATCTTTCATACCCTCGGGTTTGCCAGAATCACCCTCAATAGGTCCATATAAATCTTTACAAAATAATAGGTCCTCCATTTTAGTTTTCCAAGTTACCCAATTGCTTCCATTGAAGCTAGACATACGACCCACATTCCCCTCCATTGATTTACACAAATAAATAGATCCAAAATAAACCGTAAGCTCTGATACCAGTTGTTAGGGAAAATCGATGTGATTCCCCACAAGTAAATCAATCAATGGGAATAAAAATTAATGCGGAAAAATTAAATCAAAGGCAACACAAGAATTTTTACGTGGTTCCCTCAATGTGAGGTACGTCCACGGGATCGAAATCCGATTCCACTGTCAACCAAATAAGTTTCAAACGATTACAAACGAGACACTAATGATCTCACAAAAATCACCCTTAGGTGAATTCCAAATAATCACAAATAAACAAAGAGGAAAGACCTCACCAAATAGATGAACCAAAATCTTCAGAACCAGAGTTAAAGAAGACCCAAAATAACGAACCCAAATCAAAACCTCCAATGTAGACCTTCAAAGCAGAACCGAACAGAGTTGCAAAGCAAAGCATAAATTCTTGAATTTGATGGCACCAATTCTTGGTCAAGAATTGACCAAGTCAAACAGGGCAACAATCAATATCAATTGAAGCCCAACAAATTACCAAGCACACTTACCAATCAATGTGTATTCTGGTATTCTAGTGCAGCCGCTTTGATGCCTTGAATGAACATAATATAATGAATCTAGGGTTTTTAATCAAACCTTAGTTGTATCCAAATTGAATTGGATCTCCACAAATATAATATATAAAAATATATTATACCTAAATCAAGTCAAATTGAAACTCTTTAACAAACCAATGGGGTCTCACACTCCAATAAGGAGGTATACCCAACAAAAATTATATTATTATTTCTTTTACACTAGAATATATATTTTATCTTATTTATTTTTGTATTTTTACACTATTTATATTAATTCTAATACTTTAATTTTATTAAAAGAAAGATTAATTTAATTATATTTAATTATATATTTTATTTTATTTTTCCCTAAGGTTAAGAAAAGTTAATTTATAGAGAATATTTAGTCGCTAGACCATGCCAATTTGGCAATGGTGACATGGCAGTTTTATTATTGTCGTATTTGCTTCCTTTCATATGAACTGACGTTAAGATCTCCCCACTTTTTCCTTCTTTTTAAGAAGGGTAAAATATATTCATTTATTTTTAAAACCTTATTTATCATTTATTTTTTAAATATAATTACAATAAAATGAAATATTATAATTATTTTATCAATCTAATTTTTTCATAAATAATATAGACAGAGTGTTTTATCAAATAAACTGTTCAAATTATCAAAATCAAATCTATAATAAGCCCACAAACCCTTTAAATTCTAGCAAATTTAAAATCTGATCCTTTATTTAAGCGGTACAGTCCTAGATACTTTCGTTTCGGAGTTGGACGAAGATGAAAAAGCAGTATTTTACAGCATTTTGTTTATCACTTAATATGATACACTGACTGACAAGTATTAGTGTAATAGATTTCACATAAACCCCACTACAACCCAGCATGGAGTAAGGATCCTCTAGAGTGAAATTTTCTTAAAATTTTCTAGAGTGCTATATTGTGTGATTGAGATTTACTGGCAAGTCACATCAGAAAAATTGATGTGACTTGCCAGTAAATCTCAACCACACAATGTAGCACTCTAGGAAACTTTAGAGAAAAATCACTCTAGAGGATCCTTGGTGCCCAGCATCTATCACATGAAGTAGTATATAAAATGTATTTTAAATAAACATGATAAGTGCAAATGATGGAATGATGGACAAATTCAATAGGTATTGGTTATTGAAATTGAAATTATTTGCATTTTTTTTTATAAAAATGTACATAAATTTATACTTGTAAGTACATCTAGAACACTTGTTAACAAAATTATAATAAAAAAAATTCCTCAACCAAAAAAAAAAAAAAAAGAAAAAAAAAAGCAACCTGGTGTGCACTCTCTTCTCCTTATCTTCACATGCCCTCTCCCTCTTTTACCTTTCTATACATTTAGAACTGATCAAATTTCAAAAAATTATTCACTATTTCTGGAATAAGTGCATTTGCTTCTTTAACTTAAGAGTTATTAGTTTAAACAATAGAATCTATCACTTTTATGTTGTTGTTTTCAAAATCTAACCATAATAATCCAAAGATGCAATAATTATGAGCTATATGAACTCCATTTAGGCCAATGACATGTATCAAAATTAAGAAGAGAGATGTATGTAAGAGTTTGATTGATATTCCTTTCAGATCATAGGGGGTGATGGCTAGAGGCAATATGAAAGAAGAGATTCCATTTAGATCACTGAATGACCAATTTGGGACCCAAATCCAACAAGATATGTATTGACTTGCTTGCCATGAACAAGAAAGAAAAAAAAGTTCTTTACCAATTTGCAGCTACAATCATCCCCACCTAAGAATGTATGAAAAGTTACTCTCTATTGCTTGGTGGATGTAGACTCCACTGTCCACCATCCCATTAGATTTGACGTGTCGAATTATATCTGAGAACACAAAAACAATCACAGGAAATAAAGATAAAATAAATTTGAATAAAACAGACTCTTTAATAATGGGTATTAAGATCTTATATTTTAAGTTTAATTTTAATTTTAATTTGATTCTTCCATCCAAATAGTCATCAATTTCTTCTACGTATACATCTCAGGAGAGTAACACGTGTGACAAAATTATTAATTTTAATCTCCAAGTTAAATAGAAATATCAATTTGAAATTGGACTGAATGTATATGGATCAAATTGTTTAAATCAAAACAATAATGATTAAAATGAAATTTGTATTGAATTACAAGATTATTTTCCATAGTTGATTCTATGAAAAGATACTCTAACTCGGTGGATATCGACTATATAGTCTCTGTCATCTCTTTAGATTTGACAGGTTACAATACAACAAGTTTGACGATACATAATCAATCACAAAAAAATATAAGTGGAACAATTTAAGTGGAATATTCTCTTTAATTATGAGCTCTGTCATTTGATATATGTAGCGTTAAAATTATTTTATATGATTAATTCTACAATCAATTATAATCAATTATGTGACCTTGGACTTAATTGGTTGCAATATATGCAAGGTACCAAGACATGGTCACATTTTTCATAATAATAAGGTAGCCCATAAGTGAAATTGTAAGGTAGCCCATAAATGAAATTGTAACAATGCAAATAACACAGCAAAACCACTCAAGAAAGATGAATAATCATCGAGGGATGGAAAACCAGTGTGGGAAGAGAGAGAGAGAGAGACAACACCACATGATATAAAGTGATGGTTAGCTTGAACTGCACAACATATATGTAAGTGGGGTGTAGTTTTGTATTAGCTTTATTAGATCAGATATGTAATGTGTCACCATACACAACCAGCCTGCTCCAAAGTGGAGAGGTATTGGTGGCTCCAACCACAGATGTGAAATTTCATCACCAACTTCTGGCTGTGGCTCCAACCCTAGATGTGAAATTTCATCACCAACCACCCCCATATATGGAAAGTCATCTTCAAATAAAATAAGAAAATTTAACAATAATGTTAATTAAGTTGTAAAATTAAATACAAAATTGGACATAGAAAGTATATGAACAAATAAAAATTTACAAAATTTGTTGGTTAGGCTCGCTTCTCAAAAATCTTGCACATTTGTTTTTTCATAGGTTGATTTATATGTTTGATTTCTGTATTCCTAAATTTATTAAAAATTGAATGCATGTTTTTATAATAAAATGATGTGACAATAACAATCTTACAAATATAAATCACATCGATGAACTTTTTTTTTTAAATGATAGGACCAAGCTCCAAACTCATTCTCTAAACTTTTTGTTTATATATTAACTTATATATGTATATATATATAGATATATTTATCATTTTAGAACAAAGCTGCAATTCAAATATGTCCAAATTAACTCTGCAATTTGAGAAGAAGGTGAGCGAGTTAGGTTGAGCAGGATAAGTAATAAAAATTGGCGAGTCCGCTTATAAACGGATCCAATTTGCTTGTAGGAAAAATAATATGTAGGAAAAATAACAGATTCGGCCTTTAACGTTCAAATTCAATCCAAAAATTGTAATGATAAACTCTAATCTTTTTTATCGATAGAGTGATACTACAATATGAATATTACCCACCACAATTCACAAGATAGAGATACATGGTTATTCTTAGACATCATCAAAGAGTTAAATAATATTATATTAGAAAGATAACTTTATCTCCTGGAAAATAAAATAATGAGTTATTCAAATTCAAACTAATTGAATTAAATAGGACCTGTGTCATGCAACCCAGACTGTCCAAAACCTGAATCCAAAAACCTACCCATTTTTCAACATTGTTTATGGTCCAAGTGCAACAAAAGATCAAGAAAGAAACAAAGAAAGAAAGAGAGAGAGAGAGCTTTAATTTGAGGTAAAGAAAGGAAGAAGCATGTGGGTTGTGCATGTAAGAGAGGGGGAATAAAGTGATGAAGAAAAAGAGAAGAGTACGTTTGGCGATCCCGAGGTTGTTTTTGTTTACATGGAATAACAAACATCCTTTGATCTGATCGTAAAAAAAGAAAACAGACACACAGAACAAACCTAAAAACAAAAGCCCCCCAACTCCATTCTTTTGATTTTTCCACTCTCAAAAAGGAGATAGAGACTATAATAAAACAAAACCACCATAACAAAACCCATTCTCTAGCATATCCTATCATCCATATTATTCAAGATTTTTTTTTTGTGTGTTTGGTTTGTGTTTTGAGATAAAAAAATTTAAAAGAAAATTTAAGGAGAGAGTTTAGAATTTTTTTTTGACAACAATGAAAGAGAACCCTAATTTTGGAGCTCTAATGATGTAGCAAAAAAAGAAAAAAAAAATACACAAAAACATAGGTACACACATCACATCGCGTATAGACCTCACTCCTTACCACATTACTAGAGCTTTCTTTAGAGCCTTCAAAATTAGAGCTCGCAATTTTTATTTTTTTTTGGTTTATTTGGTTGTATATTTTAAAAATAGTTTTGGAGATTGAGATTATTTGATATTTTATTGTAGTTGAATAGATATGTGTGAGAGAGAAAAAGTGATTGATTGATGTATAATAGAGAGAGAAATGATTTTGAATTTTTTTTGAGAAAATTTGTAACCAAACATGTTTTTAAAAATTTTCTTTCAAAAACATATTTCAAAACACAAACCAAACATTGTGGGTGCTTAGGAAGTTGCTATTCTAGTAGGCTATTTTAATTTTTGGCTATTTTAATAGACTAAAATTTGTGTGTTTGGAAAGATGATTGGATTTTTTTTAATTGGATGTGATGTTTGTGAGAGAAAAAGTGAAATATTATGAGTTTGATGTGATATTTTGTCTTATTAACTATTTTAACCATTTTTGTTTTTTAATGCTATTTTAGCCCCAAAAAAACTGAAAAACCTTGTTCCCAAAGACCTCAATTGTTGCTAAATCCTTCTATCTTTTTATGTTCTAATATATTTATAATTATTGAATTATGTTTTAAAATTTTGAAATCTTAAAATATTTAATACAATAGTTGGTAAGGATGAGTTAGGAAAACATGGTTGAATGGAAAAAGTGAAACAAACCAAAACATTGATAGCGGTTGAATTATGCTTCAAGATTTCTTTGTTTTGAGCTTTTAACGAGTATTTTAAAAGAGACAATCTTAACCCATGGACTTAGTGAGGACGATTTAGAAAAAGCAATTTAAGCTTAATATTGAAGACGATACGTCATTGGAATTTTATTTTCATAAATCCTCATGTATTTTTATCTTAAAACATTTACAACCATTAAATAACCTTGTAAAAAATTTATATAATTCAATGATTATGAATGTTTTGACACAGAAAAACAAAGATTTCAAAATAGAAAATCCTAACCCATATGCTTAAAAAGGATGATTTAAAAAAAGGGGTTTAAATGGATAAAGTGGAACAAGCCAAATATTGAGAAGGAATATAGAATCCAAGACAGATAGGTCCAACTATTTCAGGCTTTTTCATTTTGTTGGGTATATAAATATATATCATTGCTTATCTTTTACTTTAAAGCCCATAAGCATGCCTTTTAAACCTCATTACAACTGTACGGAAATTGGGTCCAATTACTTCAGTTTCATTTGCTTGCAAGAAAATAGTAAAGGTTGGTTTCTTGAGCTATCCTCCCTTACTTTCCTCCTTTTTTTCTTCTTTTTTTTTTTTTTTTTTTTTAATAAATAATCTAAGACATACCCCGCACAGCCTAATCTAATTGGACTCGAGTTACCTCATCCAAACAACTGAAAACTAATTTTTAGAGCCTTGAAGTTAACGACCAGTCAAATTTTCAAATAAAGAAAAAAAAATTCTAGTAAATCAATTCATTTTCCCTTGACCATAGGTTACACTTTCTATTGATTTCCATTTTCTATTGTATGCTAGAAAATGACTAAAAAGATTGCAAGACTAGCAATTTACCTAGATGGTCTTTCATGTGTTTATTCACATAAAATACATATAAGTTCATTTCTCTAGGACTAGAGTTCATCCTTCACCTGTGCGTTAAAAAAAAATAAATAAAGAGCAAATGATAATTTAACAACACTTGATGCATTGATTAGGAAGGATAAGACAATGAGGTTCTCATTTCAAAGAAAAAGGAAAGAACCAAAAAAAAAAACTTCCATATCTAGAGATTCAAATCCCTTACAAGAAAGGCCCCAAATTGGCATTGCATTCTTTTTTCAGAAGTTAGTTGTCCAATTGAGATGACCTAGTTGAGGTTGCTGATATGCACCCACCTGGGTCCCAGGAGTTGCCGCCGCCACCCCAACTCCAACATTGCCACCCATGGCGGGTCCCAAGTGGTGGGGACTAGCAATTGCCGTGGGCTGTGGAGGAGGATGGTACAAGCCTGGGAACTGCATGTGAGAAGATTGTGCGGCAGCTGCGGCATTGAAGGAAGCAGCATGACCAGTGTGGGACGGCAAGTAAGCAGCATGAGGCGTTTGACCTGGCATATTGTAGTACGAAGCAGATTGCAAACCAGGAAGCTCCCTCGGATTCTGAATCCAAATTTCAGAAGTCTCGGCCTGTCATTCGAAACACAAAATGGTAAACCTTGTGCTAAAATTAGTACTCTCTAACAAAGTGGAAAATGTCACCTGTTTAGTGTTAAAATTCAAATTTATTCCATAACGAATATCAACATCATATTACAAGAAAGAAAAGCAAGGCCACAAGATACCAAGGCAATGCTTGGCTTGGAATACTCAAAACCAATTTGATTCATTAAATATTAAAATAATTCAATCAACTTTGTGAAAAATCATGTTTAGTTAATGCGAAGGCCAAAAATACCACACTCTAAAATTCTTTGATATATTGCTCCATGCAGATATGCAACATTTCTGCTTAAAAGTCAATCACCTCATGACCTAATTATGATTGAATAATTATTTTCCTAAGCAAATATATAAGATAAATCATTTTAAAACTGGTTAACCAAACTTAATTTTCAAAACAAAATCTTATTTAATCACTATGATTAAATCAGTGAAATTTATTGAAAGCATCTTGACATTCAGCACCCAATGCAGATAAGATGTTTTCTCGTCACATCGTCATTTTCCTAATCAACCAATAAATTGGGTAAATACCGTGGCACAGGCCCATTAACTTCATTCTCAGAACAACCAACCGCTCATAACAGCATCACATGGATAGGAAAAACACCACCCCAAACCAAGCATTGAGCCCCACTAATTTGGATAATTTGCTAGTCTCTACATGCCACTTGTAACTATATAAACTAAAAATTAGTGACCGAGTTATTTGAGGAAATATGTACCTGCGGATTAGGAACATACAGGCTGCCATCTTTGTACTTGAGCCGAGATGAATCATCAAGCCCTGTCGCACCGCCAACTACACCTTGAGCATTCATAGCATATCCGGTTGAACTAGTGAAGTTCCCAAACCCTGTGGGACTACCTCCAGGAACAGGCTTAAACTGCTGAATTCCATACTTGAGGCTATTTGCACCAAGATGTGAGCTACCTCCGGGCATCAGCAAGTAACTGCTTCCATTTGAAGGATGAGGATAGGTAGCGTTACTAGAATAGCCAGGCATGGGCATTGGTGGAACATAGACGGGGGATAGGAACTGGCGGTATGGCATGAGGTTGGCGAAATGAGAAACGTGAAGTTGTGGATACATTTGTGCCACTGGTTGTTGCTGCTGTTGTACCATGGCTATTGCGGATGTAGGGGCACTGTTGGCTGTGTGCGAGCTCAAGGCCTGTGACCAAAATGCAATAATCATTAAATGCTTGATGCCTGGGTATCAGTATAAAATGGCGTTTTGATGATGTATAAAATAAAGGGCTAACTTCAATCTACCCCCTCATAGTTTACTCCGTGTGCAGTTTGTCCTCTTTATCATTTAAAAATGAGTACATAACCCCGGTGATTTGAGGACTAAAGTACACCGCCTAACATTCCATCCAAGTTAACAAGTGTGAAACACGTGTACAGACATAAGGGAGTTATGTGCTCATATCCAAATGTTAAGGGGTAAATTGCACATGAAGTAAAGCACAAAGAGGTTAAGTGCATTTTGAGTTCCCAAAAAATGACAAAAATACCTATGGTTACTTATGTATAAGGGTATTTTTAGTCTTTTTACTTGAGCCGTTAACTGTACAAACAGTGCACCTTAGTCCACAAACCACAAGGGGTTATGTGCTTACTTCCAAATGTGAAGAGGTAAACCGCACATGGAGCAAACCATAGGAAGGAAAAGTGAAATTTGCCCTAAAATAACTAATCCTTGGTTTTGCACTATAATACAACATGTGTGAATTGTGTTCAATATTCCAGTAACTAAAAACAACATATAAGGGCATGTCCATGCATGTACATGCATATGCATACATAACAAATCCAAGAGATTTATGTCATTCAATTTTACCTCCCAAGGATTTTGTTCAAAAGAATTTTACCACCGAAAATTTCATGCATATATGACAAGATTTTCTTGTTCAAAAAAAATTTTTTTACCTCCTGAGGAGACGGTAGACCATGCCCCCTGACAGTCTCATCCATTGATGGTCTGAAATATGGGATGTCATATCCAGTTTGGGGATCATACGCCTGTATCCAAACCAGCAGAAATCAGGATGTCTGATCAGAAGAAGTAAATAAAAGATATACGACACAAGCTTTGTTTGGTAACACTTGTAAGTTAACTTATTTACTTTATTCGCTTAAAAAAAGTTGGCTAATGGTGTTTGGTTGCGATTTTATATTTGCAAACTTACTCGACTTTTTCAGCTTATTTGGCCCAAAAAAAGTAAGATTTCCTTGAGCTACAATTTTGTAACTTTTTTGGCTTATTGAAACACTTTTTAGGGCATTTTGGATATTTGCACAACAAAAAAGCTATGAAATAGCTTATTTAACAAAATGAGTTCCATTTTTTTCACAGGTTATGAAAAGTTGCACTAAACATATTTACAACTTATTTTAATTCATTTAAGCTAATAATTTGAAAAACTATAATCATAAAGGGCAACTTATAAGTGATCTCAAACGGGGCCTCCTTTGGGAGAATCAAGAGGAGGTTATTAAACATCAAAAGCCAAACCAAACAACCAGTCCACACTCTTCAATCAATTGACCTAAGGTTTGCAGACAAATTCAAAAGTATGATAGTGTATGGACTTACCGAGAAATTTGGTAATTCGGGTGCATCTTGCTGGTGTTGTGACTCTGAAGGAGTGTAGGACGGACTGTCGTCACGAACCAACCCAATGTCGGAATAACTGTCCAAATTCGGGGGACTAGAAGACTCTTTCTTATCAGACATCTGATTATCAGATATTGCACCTGATGCTGGAGAATTGGAACCAGAATTTCGAACTTGATCATCTAGTAAATCTACGTGCTTGCTGGCAGAAATGTCATCACTGGAAAACTCCGGGGCGGATGCTGACAAACTGCTGATCACATTATCATAGAAGCATAAGTTGCAGTTCAACAATAAATCCTCTTTGCTTTAAAAGCGAAGGATAATTTAGAATTTTTTATATCTATTGAAGTAGTAACTTCGTTTAATAGGTAGTAAAAGTAAAAGATCTAGAAAGAGAACCATAACCACAAATATTTTAAATAGGTCTTTCCATCAAGTGGGTGAGCCGCATTTGGAGTCACCCCTTTTTATGCCTTACACCTTGTTGCGGAGGAATAGACAGAGTTTTAAAGAGGTAAAGCATCTAGCTTATCGGATGAAGAAAAGGATGAACCAACCTTGTACAGAGTTCTACGGATGAATTTTCTGCACTTCCAACTGTGTGGGACTCGGATACAAAGTCCCTAGAAGAATCAAACTCTGCCCCAAAGCTCCCAAAGGTCAGCCGACAGCGGTCAGACTCAGCCACTCGAATATGCTCCGCAATGATTACATTCTGATTCTCATAATTGTTTACTTGTGACGGTTTATCTTGCACCTGTGCTGCATCTGTTTCCAAGTCCTTGGGATTTTCAGTAGGATGTGGAACGGATTTTGCTGGTGTTCCAATAACTCCAGGACCGTTATGACTCGACTTTTTGCTCAATTTTGGTTTCCACTCCTTATTAGGCTGCAACACTGCACCAAAAGGTTCATATTAAATTTTGACACAAATAGATGCAATCATACAAGGTCAGCCAAAACTGTTGTGACAGATCTAGAAAAATTGGCAACAACTGAACGATTTCCAGAAAGCCAGTCAACTTCAACTTAATGGAAAAAATCTAATCATTTTGGTGTACAGAAATAGTAGTCATCATTTTGAGCCAACATATATTTTGGAAATAGTAGCTATTATATAATAACATATTTTCAATCTTAATAGATCAGAATATTATAGAAAAGACCTGTATCATACAAACCTAAAGGAGGAAAAATAAAATCAAAATCCCAGGAACCAATTTTATTAAAATCTGAAAGTTTGAGAGTAATTTGAAAAGCCACTTCTGTTTTCAACCAAAAGTAAACTCTTTGCAAAGTAAACAATCAATTGGTATATTTACAAGAAGTTCGACAATTCTACCTTTTTGGTGACCCACAATTTGTTGATGCGGTCTGTTATTATACTGATTGCTCAAGAAAGATCTGCTGACTGACATGCTGGGCACAACAGAATCAGTTAGATTAGTTTGACCTGGTTGATCACTTTTAGAAGTGGCAACAAAAGGTCGAAATGATTCTCCAGAAGATGAACCATCTTTTCCCAGATGCAAATTTGAGAAAGAACTGCTTTGTGCAGATGAAGGTGTCACTGAATTTTCATATGACTGACGCCGAACACCTACCACCCCAAATTCACGCTTAATAGCACCAATAGTTGCAGCGGATCTTGAGTCAGGAGATGGGACATGAACAGGATCTGAAGAAGATGAATACACGCCTACAACAGAATGGTTTGATGCCAGGGTTGTAGAATGTGGTTGAGAATCGTTTGGCTGAGATCCATGCTCCTGTGTAACAACAGGTGGAACTGGTGCCCGCCTCTCCTCCTGTAATTCATTCCCAGTAGTGCTGCTTGAATTACTATCCCGGGATTGCCTATGGTGTGAAACAGTTGGCATAGCTGAACCTCGAGACGAATAACGCGCACCAGATGACTTTTGACTGTGAGAAGTCCCAGTTGAGCTGCTGACAAGGCCCATGGGTCAAACATTTTTGCAATAAAACCATTAACAAGTGCAAGAATTGCCAACGCCAACCAAAAGAAACATAATTTACAGCCAAGGGCAGCAATAACTTTATTTCAAATAAGGAGCAGTAATATCTCTTCGTTTTTAGGAGGAGTAGGCATAAATAAGCAAGAAAGAAAAGGAAACTGAGAGCTAATGGAGAAACTGATAATTCAATAATTTTCTTCTATACAGAATAATGACAAAACCACACATATCAAACAAGAAGAAAAGGATAATATACAACAAAATATAAAAAAACGCAATATCACTGTATCCTCAACCATGGTTGTTAAAATCGCGATCCAGATCGTAGGATCGTACGATCCTACAATCCTACTTTGCCAAAACGATCCAAATCGTTGTAGGATCGATGTTATAACAGGATCGCAAGTAGGATCGTGTAGGATCGCATGGGATCGTGTAGGATCGTATGGGATCGTAGGTAGGATCGCAAGTAGGATCGTAGATTTTATGATTTTTCACCTTATTTTTAATATGTATCATTTTAATTTTTATTTTTATCTTTTTTTTTAATAGAAAGTAGGATCTTACGATCCTCGATCCGATCCTATGATCCGATCCACCAGACCCTCTCACCGATCCTACTTAGGATCCCGATTTTAACAACCTTGTCCTCAACTAAGAAAGATGAGCCAATTACTCTTAGAATTTCAAACAGAATCAAAAGCACCATATTCTCATTTGGAGACTATGGTAACTAAAAGGACAAGGAACGGAACTTGCAATCTTTCTCGTTATAAACTAATAATAGTAGAATGTGCTGATTAAAAGCCACTTTGCTACCAACATAACAGTCTAATTTTTCTGTAAGAATGTAGATAAATGTGCAAAAAGTAGAAAGGGAACAACATATCCACTTGAAAGAAAAGTAACTATAGCATGAAAAGTACATAGGAGAAGAAAAATATTTACAAGAGAAAGAAAATGTGAGCCAGGCAGTGGAGTAAACAAGAGAAGAGCCTCAAACAATTTCAATCTCGGTCTAACTATTTAAACTGCTCTACGGTGATAATAAAATTAGGTAACTGTAAAGCATTTATAGAGTACTGTTAAATAGTAACAAAAAAACGTCAAGTGGTGATGCACAACAAGATTAAAATATAAGCCATACACCTTGAGGAATAGACTGAATGACCCAAAGGCTTATGATAATACATGAAGTCCATAAATAAGAGCTTAGCTTCAAGCTAGAAAGGTCTCATTAATGGGGGTCTAAATGGAGAAAATCGGCAGATCATAGACACTTCTAAGAAGGTTCCATGCCCGTGTCAGGTGCCAGCACTCATTTGACACTCCCAAAGTGTGTCAAACACGATTCAGACTTCTCAAAAAATTAGAACTTGACATGTTTCGGACATTTGAGAATCCATTGCACAGATATGAACATGGACATGAACATAAGTTTTAGCACAGACACAGACACAGACACAGACACGGGCATGAACATAAGTTTTAGCACAAAAAATTAGATCTGCACAAGTTTCCTCTGTAGAAGTGTCCGTGCTTCTTAGACAAATGGTTGATTTGCTGATCGTAACAGTACTGTACATTTGATTATAGACATTTTAAGATAATCTAAATTTATAGCCAGGATTCTGTAAATTGATATGCAAGGGAAAAAAATAAGTAAAGAACATATAAATGTACCCCTTCTCAGAAACATGTGGATTCACTTGCTCACTGGCAGACGTTGAATACTGCACCAAAAGAGGCTTCATCTCTCTATTGGTATTTTGATTTATTCTGTTATCTTTCACAACACGAAATTCCCTGCTGCCCCCTGCAACTAGTAAGATTCCATTTATTAACAAGCACACCACATAAAAGAGATCATGATATGTAGTTAATCAATAGTGAAGATCATGACGGAAAACCACCATAAGATGGTATGAAGATACATAAAACAGAAAATATGAAATTTGTAGCATAAGAAGTACTATACACATGGTATGAAGATACATACTATGGAGCTCACGTAATTTTATACCAACAAAAAAAGAATATAACACCCCCACCCCCACCCCCACCCCTTTTATAGAACAGTTTGCAGGAGTCCAAAAGGTGAACTTCAAACTTGAAGTTCAACATTATCTAAATATTGTTGTCTATCTAACACCTTTTACATTCGGTAGGCGTGCATGATTTGCTTGCAACCCTTACAGCCTTATATATTTGACTTACCAAGAAGTCTACATTTCAAGATATGATCAATGGCTACTACAAACAATGGTAAACTAGATGCAGAAAATGGTATACGTGAATGACGTATTTCTAACTGAATGGCTTATATTGCTTTGCATATGCCCAGGTTTATCCTAGAAAAGAGAAAAGAGACATGCAAAAGCACGACTAGTTGACATCACTTATGGGGTACACAGCGAACCGATTCAAACTTAGCATGCTATCATTTGCAACTAATCTACCATTTTCCACAACAATTTCTGCATCAAGTTTGCTTCATCTGAAACTACTGGTTCCTTGACTATGCATATACGGCCACAAAACTTCATGATACCTTCATATGGTAAAAGAAAAGTTGGGTAAAAGGCACAACAGATGGCTTTTGAGAAGGTTTCCTCTCAACACTCAAATCAACTAAGCCGCAAACCAAAAGCAATTGCAAAATATCAAATAATACCAAAAACAACATTAAAAAGGAGCTGTGACATAATCCAAATATATAACGAAAAATTAAATACAAATCCTGCTTACCAGATGTAACATTCCGACCATAGCCTCCTCTTCGAACACCACGATCAGATGTACTGAATTTCATCCCTTGCCCTGCAAACTCACTGGGTTTCCTCGGTTCCATCAAACCCTTGTACCCTACATTCTGAGGCAATAGGTAAATATGTTTGTCAACTAAAATTGAAATGAATGGAAAATTCTCTCTAAAATATAATTAATCCTAAAAAATTTAACAACAAAACCACGAGTGTAAATTAAATGTGCATAGAGAGCTCCAAGAATACAACTATCTCAACTACATGAACATGCAGCCATGAGCATTGACCACCAACACGATTACACAATGAAAACATGATTAGCTCTAAAATTATTCATTCAAGCCACTTCACAAAACTCAACAAGAAATTAACCCAACAAATGTTGGGTAAAGCCTGTTAGTTCACATTTAGTCAGGGGATTGCTGTTAAAAAATTAGAACATATTTTTTTTTCTAGTGTTTATGTAAATCTCTACTCCTTTTTATTATGGAAGACCAACAACAACAGTACCTGAGCCCAAAAAATTACTTGATCTATGATCCACACATATGACTTGTGAGTACTAAGAAGCAATACAATACTACAAAATACAACGCAAGCAATGCAAAATAAAGACCAAGAACAACTTTTCGGTTCTTCGCACAAGTAAATAACTAAAAAGAAACAAAAAATTACACACAACTGTACCTCTTTCTTCTTGTCTCTTTTTCTCCTGACCTCATGAAAAGGATCTGGATAAAAACAATAAGAAATGTGTAGCATTAGAGTATTGTAAACAAAATAAAGTAAGAGTAAATAAAACAAACCAAAAGTGTAAGGAAACAAACAAATAAACAAAAGTTTAGTAATAGAGAAAGATAAGTTTCGTAATGGAGAAAATTAATTCAAAAAATAAAATGGACAGAAAGAGTCCGTGTAAGAAAGAAAACCCAATCAAAGCGAAGAGTGCAAGCAATAAAAGAATAAAAAAAACCCCAAATGACAAACAAAAAAGCTGTCTAAAACAAATACAATACCAAATTGCGAAGAAAGACTAAGGCAACAATCTTCCAATTTCTCAAACTAGTTGCACCCCTTCGCTAAAAAATCAACACATTTTTTTTTCTCACCACATGGTTTTTTAGGGCTAGGTTAAAATGATTTCTTGGCGGGTGTCTCATGGTTACCTAGAAATGCCCTGTGGTAGTTTTTTCTTTCTTCGTCTCAAAATGTTATAGGTGGTACAAAAGCCTTAACTCAAGGTTAAGCAATGTACATACAATCAACTATGACTTTTTCAATGCATGCATTTGTTCCCCCCTCTAAAATTATTAAAAGCAATGACCCAATACCAGAAGTTAATTAGCCTAGTGATTATAAATCAAAGAAGCACCAGAGTCATTTGGTATGGTAAATATGCCCACAATCATAGTTGTTTATAACCTGCTGCCCAACATTATAAAAGCTAATACAAGTTAAACTCTTAATATGAAGACTATAAGTTTAGTTTGTCTATGATACTGATTCCACTTTAGTACAAAATAAATAAAAATTAAATCGTCATTACAAGTCAATTAATGTTTCATGACAAAATACTTTTGTTTATAGATAAATTAACCTTTATCCAAAAAGGCATTAAGAGAAAGCCACCCATGTGCAAAATAATGGCTATATCATTTTGACAACAATCCACCATTTTAACAACCGATAATGCTATAGATTATACATTTATGCATATATGCATGCGTATATATATATATATATATATGGGAACATTAACATTAGAAACTCGCTAAATTTACACGATTGCATTAACCAAATGAGCAATGGTGACTTGGAGTTTATCACCCTTTATCTTCATCTGGAGAATGGTCATTTGAGTTCTTGATTAATGCATAACAACTTATTGCTTGATGGGTATAAAGATAATTTAAAGTAGTTCATCTCCATTCATTAACTGTTCTATTCCAACATATCTCTTCCCCTAATATGGCTATCTCATATACTAAATTGATGCTGCTTCCCCTCCCAAGTTCTCCCCATCACCCCCTCTCTCTTTCTGTATCTTCTTCTCCTTTTACTTTTATTTTTCTGGTCTGTACATGCAGGTCCATGAGTGGAATGTCATCAAACGAGCAATAAGCCATCCAATCTATCCTTCAATTGCTCCCTCGTTGTGCACATTTAGTCTGTATGAAAATCTACATCCACGCACTTGGAAGTCCTCAAATGTAGACCGACAACACCGGTTAATGCCATGATGAAAATACAGATAGTCGTAACTCTGTAACCGAGAGGAGAAACAAATAAAAACCCAACATTGCACCTAAACATACAGTTTAATCTTCCAACACAGTAAAGTTCAGACTTCAGGGCCACCTAACCACAGGACCAAACTCAAAATCCAGTAAACAGGCATCTGCCCACTCCATTAACAGTTTTCCAACATTATCACTAAAATCCCAAACTCACAAAACTCCAAAGCAAACCTCAATGAAAAGTGATCAAATTCATAAAATCAACAGAATGTGATGCCCAGTTCCGGCTATAATTCACATGCACAAAGTTCCAATTTTTGTAATCGAACCCCAACCCAGTTATCTAAACCAAACTTCTCGATTAAGCAACAACACAAAACAAGCAAAACCCAAATAATTAAATGCCTTAAAAACATGAAAGAATAAAAAATCAATAAAAAAATAACCTTGATTCAACAGCTTCTGAGCAGTCTCGTTAGGATCCATGTTATACTCTTTAAGGGCAGCATATATCTCAGCATCAGAGTGATTATGAACAATCTGTTTGATAGATTGAATGATTTTAAGCACGCGAGCAGATAGAATTTGAGTCCCACCTTCGATTCGCGAACCGGCGACCATCTCCAATCAAAGACCAAAAAACAGATTGAACAGTACCGAGTAAAACAAAGATATATATATATATATATTATCGAATGTATGTAACAATAATCAAAGCCTTGAACAGTGATTAAAGTAAGGAAAGGATAGGGTTTTGGAATCGAATCAAAGTGAAGGACGAACTTTGGAGAGTCGATACGGACTGTGAAGAAGAGAGAGAAGCATAGAAGAACAGCCGAACGAAAGAGAGAGAGCGAGGGTTTTCAAAACGCTATAACCCTCTTTTGCGAGGATTTTAATAGGTCGGGGTTCTTTTGAAAAGAGTGCTGCTATTGACCCCTGCTAAAAAAAAATTTGGCCTTTTATTCTATAATTTTTTTTATCAACAATGATTCATCCCACTAAAAATATCACCACTAATAGCACTAATGAATTAAAAAAATAAAAAAAAATAAAAAAAATTACAACTCCAAGACCAAAACATCACATCATTCATGGCGGGACCCACTGCCACTTAATTAGTGGGAGCACTAATTAGTGCTCCCAAGCATTTTTCTTTTTTTATTACAATTATATTTTAAAGTAAAATTATATTAAAAAACATTATGAAATAAAATACCTACTTATTAATAATAATTAATATTCTATAATATTGGACACCTACTCACAGTCCCACTCACACCTTCAACTCCAACTATACGTATTTCATGTTTGTAAACCCTAAACCTATTACTTTTCATAACCAATTAACATAAATCCTAAATCTATTATTTTTCATAATCATCTTAAATCCTGAATGTGTCATCTTCATCACCATCATCAACGCTATTAAACTTGAAAGTTTTGCTTCAAGTATAACGTATATTTCATCACTTATTTCACTATGTAGAGCAGTGGAGGACGAGGACAACATTCTCGGTCGTTTATCTGTCTTGTATTAACATTCTCGGTCGTTTTTGTTTCGTTCGAGCTATTCGGTACTGGTTTACTAACTGTTACAATTATGTTCGGTAACACAGTACTAAACATAATCTTTTCGTTTAATATATAAGTTCCGAACATTAATGCAGATAGTCAGTTATGTAATTTTCTTTGTTAAACTAACTTAGAATGGAAAAAATGTAAATTGGAATGGATTTAAGTTATGTATTTTGAATGGATTTAATTCATATTATTTTAAGTTGTGAATTAGAATGGATTCAAGTCACACAGTGATGAACAAATTTTGTTCGGACATACAATGCTGACAGGATCATTATTGTTCAACAAAACAGTTCTGAACAAAATACATTTTTTCAGCTACACAGTGGTGAACAAATTGGGTGGGTGTGCTTTTAATTCTGAAAATATGGAGATTAGTTTTCTATTCTGAAAATATTATGGAAATATTATGGAGATTAGTTTTTCATATATATATATATTGTTTTCCATTCCTACAATTCGCATCAATCTTTACTTTCTCATCTGAATTTCTCAATCAATGGCAAATTCCAAAGAGACCAACGTCGTCGAAATCTTAATCAACGAAGAACACCAACCTTACAAGTAAATGCATTGTGTTTTCAGGAACCACTTTTTAGATGTGGTTAATGTTGGAGAGAGAAGAGAGAGAAAAAACTAGGATTTTGAAGGGGTTTTGAGAGAGGAGAGAGATAAGAGAGAAAAATCTTCACTTTCTTATATAAACAATAGGGGTTTTGAGAGAGGAGAGAGAAAATAGAGAGAAGAGAGAGAAAAATCTTCACTTTCTCATATAAACAAAAGTGATTTTGAGAGAGTGGGAGAAAAGAGAGAGAAGATACATCACTGATGTGGAGAGAGAGAGAGGAGAGGGAATTGAAATGGATTCAGGTGGGTGTGCATTTCATTGTGAATATGGGTAGATTTGATAATAAGTGGGGTGTCTAAAAAAATATTATTAAAATTTAGGATTTATGACTGGGGTCCAAAGAATTTTGGTAGGTGCTAATAGCAGCACTCTTTGAAAATTCACAATTATGACTTTTTTTTTTTGCTAAACTACCCACCATTGTCGTTGACCTAAATTGCGTGTATACCCTTCTTCCATTGTCAATTTCTATGATATGGTGGCATGTTTTGTTTAGGTGGCGTTTGGTAACACCTACGTTTTTAATTTTCAGTTTATATTTATAAAAATTTTAAAAACTATCATAAAAATTTGTTTGATAAATATTTTGTTTTATAAACTAGTGGTCTCAGTTTATAAATTTGACTAAAATTTGTAAACTCAAAAAATGAGTTTACGTTTTCAGTTTTTTTTTTGGCCACCCACTACTCGCCACCACCTACCACCATTTTCCACCACTGTCTTCCGCCGCCACCACCCTCCACCACCGTCTTCCGCCGCCACCACTCGTAATCACCATCTTCCGCCACTACCACTCCCCACCACTTTCCACCGCCTTCTTTTGCTGCCACCACCTGTTACTTACCACTATCTTCTGCCACTACCACTCACCACCACTTTCCACCACATTCTTTCGCTACTACCACCTGCCACCATTTTCTGCTACCGTTTTTCGCCACCACCACTTGCCACTTGCCACCACTTTCCACCATCGTCTTCGGCGCGCCACCACCATCTTCTGCCACTATCACCCGCCATCACTTTCCGCCACCATCTTCCGCTGCCACCACCTGCCACCTACCACCACCGTCTTTCGCCGTCACCACCCGCTACCTGTTACCACTTTCCACCACCATCTTCTGCCACCACCACCCGCTACCACTATCTTCCGCCACTACCACTCGCCACCATTTTCCACCACCTTCTTCCGCTACCACCACCCGCTACCTGCCACCACTTTCCAGCACCGTTTTCCGCTGCCACCACCTGCCACTACTTTCCACCACCGTCTTCCACCGCTACCACCCGTCACCTGCCACTAATTTCCGCCACCGTCTTCCGCCAGCACCACCTGCCACCATCTACCACCACCCTCCATCACTATCTTTTGCCGCCACCACCCACCACTTGACGCTATTACCCATCACCCGCCACCCGCCATCATCGTCTTCCGTCACCACCACTCGCCACCACCTACCACTACCATCTTCCGTCGTTACCCACCCGCCACCACTGTCTTCCGCTGCCACCATCCGTCACCACTCGTCACCACCCACCATTCGCCACGCCACCACTCGCCATTTCTCACTCTTTTAGTTTATATTTTTTAAAATTTTTAAACATTTTGTCCAAACCAAACGTGTTTGTAATTTATGTTTTTCTAAAAATAAACAAAAATCAGTTTATAAAATTTTTGTAAATATAAACTGAAAATGTAAGTGTTACCAAACAGACCTGCGTTTGGGTTTAGGATTTGGTTGGAAAAAAAAATAAATTATTATTATTTTTTAAAACTATGTATCAATTAATTATTATTATTTTTCTCACACTTATCTATTTGATTATAAAAAAAATATCAAACTCTAAAACTATTTTTAAAATATAAAATCAAACAAATTTTTAAATTTCTAAACTCTCCCTAAAAAATTATTTTTGAAATAATATCTCAAAGGGTAAATTATACTGACACCTCCTGATATTTCTATTTAATATAAATCCTTCCATCATATTTAAAAAAATTACACATACCCCCTATTAGATTAAAATGACATGTTTATCCCTTAGCATTTATACATATAAAATAATATAAATATTTTGTTAATGTGATTTCAAGGGAAATAATCACCATCTTTAATTTAACTCATACAAAAAATTAAGTTTTTTTATTTTTCATTTTTTATTGAATTTTTTAATATTTTAAGTAATTATTTTTTTCTTTTTTTTACACCTAATCTAGATATACTTAAGGAGTATAATATTTTATGATTTTTTTTAAGTCACCAAATACAAAAAATATATAATAAAAAAATAAAAATTTAACTCAATATCTTATTTTATTGTATTCAATAGATTTTTTTAAAAAAATTTATACACATTTCAACAAAAAAATTCATGGTATCTTACTGTACGGGGAGGAAATAATTCTCCACGTATAATCCTGTTGACCAAGTCCACGCTCCTCCGTACGACGTCGCTTTATCACCTGAAAACACAAACGTAAGCTAGCCGGCGGGTGTGTGCCGGAAACCTCTCCGATGCCTAAGTCAGTAAGCTTGACAAATAGACAAAGTTTTATGCTCTCAGAAAGAATTATGTTCAATTACCTCCCCCAAGGTGATGTTTGCGGGCTTTTATAAGTTTTCCATGGCACAATCCTAGTAGGACTTGTACTTCTCCATGCAGAGTCCTCCTAGGATTTATTCTCCTAAGGATAATGCTTATCCTTTTTCACCCTCCCCCACTGCTTAAACCAAGTGGGATGGTTTTCTTTATGGCCGAACTCCCATTCGACCGAAGTAAGAATGGCTATGCCGAGCCACAAAGTAGGTCATACTAACAGTAGTTCGGTTCTTCTTCATGTTACACCATATCTCGGTTCTCATACATGAACCGTGGTGTGTTTGGACCGATCCACTGAGTAACAACATTACAACCGACCTATCCCGAATTCAATTATGACCGGACTACCTTTTGAGACCGGACTAACTCAAGTTGTCAAAACCGAAGCAGCTTTACATTCCTTTAGCCGAAGTAAGTCAATCATCTCCGTAGAGCCAGAGTAAATCTATCGTTCTTGAGCCGGAGTCACTTCAACAGCTCGGGCCGGAGTGACTTTTATCTCTTTTGGGCCGCAGTAACATTTCGGCCTTTTACCCAGTCCTTGGCATTTTGGGCCACCAAGTCCATCTCACAGCTCGGCCCAATTTTTACCAAAAATTACCCTCTCAATTGCCCCTTAATTCCATCTGCATGGCATGATTGGGATTATCAGTCTATCAACCAAGCTGGCGTCGTTTTAAGCTTTTACAGCCGAGCTAAGAATACTTTAGCCTCTCCAGCCGAGCTAAAAACTCTCGAATTTTTAAGCCGAGCTAATTTCACTCCGAGCTCCGTTCTGCCCGGTCAAAAACGTCTCTTCAATCATAGCGTCTGTAACGCTTCCCATTCCAGTGACACGTGGCAAGCTCTGATTGGCTGGGAGCAGCTGTCACGCCGCCCTCGTAGTACGAAATTTTTGAACAGTTCCCGCCCTTTCTCTCTCCTTCCACAAAACGATCATTCTACCTTCGAACCATTCACCTTCTTCTCTCTCTGTGCCTCTGCTTCTCCAGCCTCTGAGCCTCCTGAGTCTGTGTTCTTCGTTGGTTCCATTGCTCCTGCCCTCTGCTTCATCTTTTCCTGGTAAGCGATCCTTTTTCCTTTCCTTTGTTTTGTTTTCATATTCTGTTTTCCATGCTCTACTTGCTTTTGCAAAACATTTTTCTTCCAGCTCTATTTTACTTTAGTACTTTCATGGAAAAAAATCAGTAAAGCCCATGACTATATGTCATATACCCTAGAGAAAACTTGATTTTGATCCAGAATCACGTCCCAACCGAACTAGGATACTGTTTGTGTTATGTATGTAGATAGATTCAGAAAATAACCGAATTAGAACTTGTAGGAATATCAGTAGTTTCTTCTGAACCACTCTAGCCAAGATAAGATCACCGAACAAACGTGCACATACTGAACTAGGTACTTCGGTCCATAACCAAGCTAAGCTTTTGGGGCCAAGCCGGCTTTCTTAGTTCTTAAACCGAACTCAGAAAGCCGCCCCTAGAGGGCTCAACCGAAGTAACTTTCCTCACACTGCAACCGATTTAGGCCTTGGGACTAAACCAGCTTTCTTAGTTTTTTTTAGACCGAACTCAGAAAGCTGCCCCTAGACGTTAAACCGGTCTATCGAGCAACCTGCTCAAACCGAGCTACCAGACCTTCTAATGAAAGAACTAGTTCTTTGAGGCCGAAGTAGGGCTTTTATACCTTGCTTGTAAATTGTAGCACGGTCCATTGATCAGTGCTTTAACCCCCTCTGTTTTTTACTTTGCAGACTTAGGTTACCCAGGCACTCCCGCGTGCGCTCAACCGAGTTTCTTAGCACGATTATCGCACCAAAATAACTTACTCGTTAAATTATACAACAAATGGGTAAGTATAGGTATTTAGTTGAGACCCCTGGTGGGATGGCCGAATTCAGGAAGGACTATGATATACCGGATGACGTTCATTTGACTTTAGCAAAAAAGGACGTCATTCCATGGGACAACGAAGGTTTCGTTCCTTTTACTCTTCAATCCATAATAGAGACCGGACTACGGTTTCCTGTACAACCGTTGATCTGTGAGTTCCTTAGGCAAACTAGGTTATGCCCCACCCAACTGTCCACCAATACATACCGTATTATTATGGGAATAGCCGCACTAAACCACCAAACCGGTTTAAACCTTGGCCTTGCCGAAATATTCCATCAATATTCCATCGGCTCGAAAGATGCTGGATGGGTCTATTACCTTAGGATCCGCCGCCGCCGAGAGAAGATTGTTAAGCACACACCGGACAAAGACCTTAATGACGATGACTTCTTCTGGGTCTCTGGGAATTTTGAGGATTTTCAAGCCCAAATTCCTGGCCGACCTATAAATTGGAAAATGGGAGAGCCTGGTAATTTAACTTCGGTCTTGTTCCTTGTATGTTATCTCGGTTTTTTAATCTATTGACCGAACTAACACTTCATCTTTTTTGCAAATTTCGCCCACCTCCATTCCCTGTATAGCTATCCCAACCTTGCGGTTTTGCGAGCCGCACTACGGATTAAAGAAAGAAGTTGGGCTAAGCTTCTAAACTTTGAGCCGGCCTACCAGTACAGCGGTCGCCGAAAAGCAAGGGTAACCGATTTCCTTCTTGAGGAAGCACCAGAACCGGACCCAACTTTGCCCGAAATAAGACTTGTTCCCTTAACTGCTGAGGAAGAAATGGCAAAGAAGAGCAGAGTCAGGGCCCTTCTAACTGCATCAACCAGAGCCGAAGTACAGCCATCCGTCGAGGTGCAGCCTGCTGTTGTGGCCCTCCCTTCTCAGCAGCCTTCTTCATCTCGCCCTTCCAAACGCGCCCGAAATACATCGACCGAACAGCAACTAGTCGATGAGGTTGAATCCATCCCCCAGAGTCCTCAACCTTCCCCCCAACCGGAGCAAACCGACCGAGCTGAATCTCCGAAGTGGGCTCCGCCGCTGACCTTCAACGACCGAGACATCAAAGCTACTGACTCGGTCGTGGCTGAAAAAGACCACCAATTGGCCTTTAACCTGGCCAAAAGTGTGTGCCTCCCCAAGGGCATGGAGCACCACTTGAAGCAACTGAACACCGAAATGAAATCAATTCGGTCTACTTCCAAGTCCATGATCTTGGTAAGTAGCTCTGTCTGTTTTTTCTGCCCGTATTTTCCAACTTTTACTTCGACTGAAAAGAAATTTTTGTTTTGCCAGGCCTTACAAAAGAACAATATTACATACAAGAAAGTTCAAGAACTAAGAAAAACTACAAGGCAAGCAATGGCAGAAGCCGAGGCAAAGGCGGCCGAACTAGCGGAGGCCGAAAGAAAACTGTCCGAGCTTCAAGCAGAGAACGGTCGACTTGCCGATGTGGTTAGTTCGGCTGAAGCAGAGAGGCAAAAAGCGGCCATTGTAATGAAAGACAAATATCTGTGTAAGCTGCTGAAGCTTGAGAAGAGAAAAGACGCCGAAATAAGCGAATTAAAAAAGAACATGGAGGCGGCCGAAAAGGAGGGGTACAAGCGAGGTTACAAGGAGGCAGAGGAGGCCTATGTCAAACAATGCGACGCCGCCAAGGAGCTTTTCTTCAAGTGTGGCTGGAGGGCGGCTGTGGAGAAGCTCGGTCATGATCAACAGACCGAGGTCTTCGACCCTCCAGCTTACTTTATACCGAAGTCCCTTGCGGCGTATGCAGACGCTCTGCAACAAGAGTTTCTGGAGGACTCAGACACTGATGACTCCTCTGCTCCTGAAGACATTCCGGTTGTTGGTGCCGACCCATCACTTCGGTTGGAACCCATGGTAGAGGACCTTCCTATCGAGCAGCCGAATGAAGACATGGTTCCAACCGAAGGAATCATGGCAGCCGAGAGTGAGCTTCCTCTTGAGACCGGTCTTCGAGTTGGTGATGATGCGGCTTTTGATGCTGAAATTGATGAACTTTTCTCTTAATTTTTTCTTCTCTTTGTAACCGAAGTATGCCCCTTTGTAATGACTTTTCTTTGAATGAAAATTTTACGCAACTCTTATTCCGGTTGTTGTGTGTATGCGTGCATTTGTAATGTCTTCTATTACTTCAATTGTTATTTCGGTTTAGGCTGGTTAAAATATACTTACTAGCCAACCACTCCTTAGCCGATATACTTACTTCGGCTGAGGAGTAACAAGAGTTGGTTTACTCCAATAAACCATTCTTTAGCCTTGCACTTACTTCGGCTGAAGAGTAACAAGAGTTGGTTTATTCCGGCCAACCACTCTTCAGCCTTGCACTTACTTCGGCTGAAGAGTAACAAGAGTTGGTTTATTCCAGCCAACCACTCTTCAGCCTTGCACTTACTTCGGCTGAAGAGTAACAGGTGTTGGTTTATTCCAGCCAACCACTCTTCAGCCTTGCACTTACTTCGGCTGAAGAGTAACAGGTGTTGGTTTATTCCAGCCAACCACTCTTCAGCCATGCACTTGCTTCGGCTGAAGAGTAACAGGTATTGGTTTATTCCAGCCAACCACTCTTCAGCCATGCACTTACTTCGACTGAAGAGTAACAAGTGTTGGTTTATTCCAGCCAACCACTCTTCAGCCATGCACTTACTTCGGCTGAAGAGTAACAATAGTTGGTTTATTTCAGCCAACCATCGAAGTTAGTTTTTCCAGCTAACTTATAGTATTTGGTTATTCCGACCAAATGTCCTGCAGCCTGGATCCTTATCCTGGGCTTAGGAAGGGTGTTGGTTTATTCCAGCCAACCTCTAAGTTAGTTTTTCCGGCTAACTTAGAATGAAAAAAATGCTAGCAATGCGCCTAATCTTTACTAAAGTTAACTTATACAAGGAACAACTTGTGCTAAAAAGAATTTCTCATTTTATTGAAGGAAGAGAAAATTACATATGTTTGAAAAAGAAAAGCTAAAAGTAAAATAACTTGAGATTGGCCGTATTCCATGGCTTAGGGATTGCCTTGCCATCCTTGTCTTCTAGGTGGTATGCCCCTTTGCCTGCTAACCCAACCACCTTATAAGGACCTTTCCAATTTGGGCCTAACTTGCCGTCTCCTGGGATCAAGGTGTTTCCCATTACTTTGCGTAGTACCCAATCCCCAATCTTGAATTGTCTTGGATGGACCTTTTTGCTGTATTTTCTGATTAACTCTCGTTGGTATGAGGCGATGTGGACTAGTGCTCTTTCTCTTCTTTCTTCTGCAAGGTCGACTTCTAAGGCTATGGCTTCTCCATTTAAGTTTGGATCAAAATTTTCGCTTCGAATTGTGGGGAGGCCAACTTCTAGTGGGATCACTGCTTCCATTCCATAAGCTAAGGAGAATGGTGTTTCTCCAGTTGATCGCCGGGGCGTGGTGCAGTAAGCCCATAAGACGTGAGGAAGTTCATCTGCCCACTTGCCTTTTGCTCTTTCTAGCCTTTTCTTTAGTCCATCCAAGACGACTTTATTTGATGCTTCAGCTTGTCCATTTGCTTGAGGATATGCCGGTGTGGAATTGTAGAACTCTATCTTGTATTCTTCACAAAAGCTTCTGAAGATTCTGCCGTCGAACTGAGTACCATTGTCTGAGATGAGTGCTTTTGGTATGCCAAACCGAGTGATGATATTCTGCCAAACAAACTTTTTCACATCTTTTTCTTTGATTGACGCCAATGCTTCTGCTTCCACCCACTTTGTGAAGTAGTCTGTTGCTGCGAGAAAGAATTTTCTGCCGTCGGGTGCTGTTGGAAGTGGTCCTACTATGTCCAAGCCCCACATTGCGAAAGGCCATGGGCTAGTTAAGGGTAGGAGTTCTCTTGCTGGTTGATGTATTTGGTGTGCGAATTTCTGGCATTTTTCACACTTCTTCACATATTTCTCTGAGTCTGCTTGCATATATGGCCACCAATATCCTTGCGAAATAGCCCTGTAAGCGAGCGACCTTCCCCCTTGATGACTTCCACACACCCCTTCGTGTATTTCAAACAGGAATGCTTCTACTTTGCTGGGATGAACGCACTTGAGGTAAGGCCCAGAGAACGACTTCTTGTATAATGCCAAAGATGGAGATATCCAAAATCGCTGCGACTTTGCCCTTATTCTGTTGGCTTCTTTTTTCTCTTCTGGTAGGATGCCGTCTTTTAGGAATAGGATGATGGGATCCATCCAAGAAGGGCCTAATTCTGTGCAACATGTTTCTTCTGCTTCGGGGTCTTCTATACTTGGTCTTGGCAAGAAGTCGATGAGTAATGGATGAGGGATTGATGTATCCGCCATTGAGGCAAGGCCTGCTAGCTCGTCCGCTCGGCTGTTTTCCTCCCTGCCAATTTGTTCTATCCTTACCACATCAAACTTCTTGATCTCTGTTCTGACTAACTCTTGGTATTTGGCCATTCTGTCGTCCTTTGCTTCGTATTCGCCAGAAATTTGGTTTACCACCAGCAGAGAGTCACTGTACACCATTAGTTCAGTTGCTTTCATGAAGTGTGCTGACTTGAGTCCTGCGAGAAGCGCCTCATACTCCGCTTCATTGTTAGATGCTGGGAAGCTAAGGTTGATTGCTTGCTCCATAACCAGGCCGTCTGGTGAGATGAGGACTATGCCAAGCCCTGCGCCATGTCGGTTGGATGCTCCGTCCACAAAGAGCTTCCACATCTCCCCAACGAATAATTTCCTGCAAGTGGAAGGATCAGATGATGCCGTGAGGTCTAGAATGGTGTTTTCTTCAAGGTCCATGTTGGCTATCTGTCCTTCGTCCTCTGTCTCTTCCTTGTTGTCCTTAGTGTGGTTTTGCCTTGGTGCTTGATTGACTACCTTCTACTAGGGGTTGCGCTATTCCGGCGTCAACTTCCGTCCCTAGTTCGGTTGTGTCAGTTAGGTCGACTGGGCAAATATGATGACTTCCAGGAGTAAATTATGCGACGAAGTCTGCCAAGGATTGGGCTTTTATTGCGGTTTTAGGTTGGAATTTGATGTCGAATTGTCCCAACTCTACTGCCCACTTCAAAATTCGCCCTTTCAAACAGAGCTTTTAGTGGAAAGGCTGTGAGGACGACTATGGTGTGGGCGTGAAAGTAGTGTGCTAATTTTCTGGATGCCATCATTAATGCTAATGCTAGTTTCTCCAATGGCAAGTACCTTGTTTCGGCTCCCAACAATGTCTTGCTGACATAAAAGATGGGCAAGTGTTGTATTCCTTCTGCACGAACCAACACTGCGCTGACTGCGTGCTGAGAGACTGCCAGGTACAAAAAGAGTTCTTCACCAGGTACTGGAGTAACAAGTAGTGGTGGGGAAGACATGTATTCCTTCAAGCTTTCTAGAGCTCGGTCGCATTCTTCATCCCACTCAAATTTGGCCTTTAAAGCTTGGAAGAATGGTCGTAGTCTGTCTGATGACCTGCTTATGAACCGGTTGAGTGCAGCCGCCATACCAGTGAGATGCTGTACTTCTTTGACTGAGTTTGGTCTCTCCAACTCCTGGATTGCTTTGATCTGAGAGGGGTCTGCTTCTATACCTCGGTTGGTCACCAGGAAGCCCAAGAATTTGCCAGATCCAACTCCGAATGCGCATTTGGACGCGTTGAGGCGCAACTTGTGTTTCTTCAGGATCTGGAACATCTCGCCCAAATCTTTCAGATGGTCATTCTTATCCTTGCTTTTGACCACCATGTCGTCGATGTAAGCCTCCATTGTTCTGCCTAACAATGGTTCAAACATCTTGGTGACCATCCTTTGGAATGTCGCCCCTGCGTTCTTTAGGCCAAAGGGCATGACCTTGTAGCAATATAACCCCCTTGGTGTTGTGAAGGATGTGACCTCCTGGTCTGGTTCATGCATGGCGATCTGGTGGTAGCCTCTGTATGCATCCAAAAAGCTAAGTCGGTTATGCCCTGCCGTTAGGTCCACCAGTTGATCTATCATTGGTAGAGGAAAGCTATCTTTTGGGCACGCCTTGTTGACTGTTTTGTAGTCGACGCAGACACACCATTTACCATTCTTTTTTGGCACTACGACTGTGTTGGAGATCCATCTTGGGTAGTGCACTTCCCTTATTGCTCCTGCCTCCAGCAGGTTGCCTACCTCTTCTGCCACTATTTCGGCGTGGTGGAGTGCCGATCTGCGTGTGCGTTGAATGACAGGTCTGGCGGATGGGTGGACATTGAGTTGGTGACTGATGAAGTTTGGGTCAATACCTGGCATGTCGTAGGGCGTCCAGGCAAACACTTCGATATTAGAGGTCAAGAATTCCAAGACCTCTGATCTCTCAGTGCTGGACAACGATGAGCCAAGCAAGAAGAACTTATCCGGGTTCTTTTCATCTATTTTTACCTCCACCAAGTCCTCCACCGCTTTCTGATTAGCTTCTTTGCCGACGTCCGCGAATAGTTCATTACTTTCTGGCTCTTCCACCGAATGAACGTATCCTTTGGCCGCTCGGCTTCCATTCGCTGTGGCGAAGCATTGTTTTGACATGATCTGATCGCCATAGACTTCTTCAATTATGCCGGTGTCGTTGGGGAACCGCATTACCTGATGGTAAGATGACGCTACCGAACGCATGGCATGCAGCCATGTTCTGCCCAAGATGATGTTGTATGTGGAGGGGACCTTCAATACCCAGAACTCCACTTGTTTTGTTACACTCCCTGCTCTGACTGGAAGGATTATTTTGCCGACAGGCCACTCTGGCATGGAGTTGAATCCAATCAGGGGAGAAACTGCAGGCGCTAAGTCTTTGTCTTGCAGCTTTAGTTGCTTGAATGTGTCGTAATACATGATCTCACATGAACTACCCTGGTCAATCAGAATCCGCTTGACGTCAAAATCCTTGACTCGGAGAGTGACAACCAGGGCATCATTATGGGGGCAGTAAATTCGTTCCAAGTCCTTATCCGAAAAGGACATGACGTTTGTTGCCTCTGTCCTCCCCTTCTTGATGGTAGGTTGGGCACTTAATACTTCCCTGAAGTGCTCAGCCTTCTTGATTGAACCTCTGAGCTCGCATACGCGCTCAGGTTCAAAAACTCCATGAATTACATTGATAGTGCCTTGAGGTGGTGCATCGATTGGCATTCTATTGGGATGGTCATTATGATCTTGGGGGGCCGGTTGCGCTCCTCCTTCAATGTATTTGTCCAAGTGGCCTGCTGCCACCAATTCTTCCAAGTGCTGTCTCAGTGGCGTGCAATTCTCAGTTCGGTGCCCCTTTTCTTTGTGGAAGGTGCACCGTGATCTGTCGTCGTAATTCTTCTGAGCTTCGCCTAGCTTGGCTGGCCACTTCACAAATGGCTCGTCTTTTATTTCGCTCAGAATCCGATATATTGGTTTTTTGAACACCGTTGTTATGGCAGTGCGGATTCTCAACCATCTTTTGTCTGGGTCTTCTCCGTTATCTCGTCTGCCACGCCCGTTTTTATTCTGCCGATCTACTGTATTGACCTTTGCTGAGGTCTTCTTTTCTGGTACCACGGTTGCACTAGATTTTACTTTTGCACGTGCGCCATCCTCTTCTACCCTGATGTGCTGATGCACTCTCTCCATCAGGGCCTCCATGGTGAGGGGTGGCGTCATGGTAATTGAATCCCTTAGTCGGTTCCCTACTGGTAGGCCTCTTTTATATTGCGCAATGGCTAGATTGGTGGGGCAGTCTCCAATCTGGTTGAATGTCTCCCAGTAGCGACTGTTGTAAGATTTGAGGGTCTCTTTTTCACCCATGTCGATGGAGAGTAACTGGTCTATCTCCACCGGTGTTTTAGTGTTTGTTCGAAACCTTGTTACGAACGCTTCTGCCAATTGGGCCCAGGAGGCTATGCTGCTCTCTGGGAGCTTTTCGAACCAAGTCAAGCCTAGGTCGCCAAGACTTGACGGGAAGAGTATGCACATTAAGGCCTCGTTTCGCCTGTACACAGCCATGACTTGGCGAAAGTGGCTCAAGTGTGAATACGGGTCCGTCTTCCCTTCATATGTATTGAATTTCGGCTGAAGGAAGCCTGATGGTAGGGGTGCGTTTTCGATCGCTGGGACAAACGGCGAAGTCTGTAGTCTTGCCAATGCCTTGTTCGTTGGTTCGTAGGCCGGTCGCGGTATTGGCATTCCAACCTCGACGCTTCCATGCGTCCGAGGAGCCAACCGTTGTAAGGCCGAAACTCGGTATGGATCTCTTGCCCTGGCATCCTCCTTGTATCGTGCTTTTTCTTCTAGCACGGTTCGTAAGTCGGATGACCTGGGCAGCTCTGTTTGTCTGGATCTGGTTTGGTGTGAATGGGAAGGCCAATACGTGCTTCCTTCAGTGTATGATCTTTCGGATCTCGTCCTCTCAGACCTGGAGTGACGAGTCCTTGAAGATAAGGAGTGAGTGTCGCCTGTCCTGAGGCTTCTGTTCTCTCCTTGGGAGGGTGTAGTATTCCTACTACGATTCTCTGAGTGGCGAGGGGGCGTCTTGTGCTTGCGCCCCTCTCCTGTCGCCACATCTTTAGTCTTCATCTGGCGTTTCAAAGCCTCCATGTCCGCCGCCATCTTTCGAATTAGTTCATCTTGTTCATTCACGCGATCTTCCAGGGCTTGAGGATCAATCCTCCTCCTTTGCCTGTCAGGACTCTGAGAATGTCGAGGGCTGCTATTCCGCCTTCCCCTGCCACTCCTCCTGGAATTATGTTGTTGGGGCTCCAGATCTGCCATAGGAGGGACAGAGGGTAATCCTTCACACCTTGCGCCCCCCTCTGGAGTTAGTCCGTCGACGGCGGACTGCGGCAAGTCTTCAATGTGTGCCATTGAATGAGAAAAGGAGAAGCTTAGTCAAGAGGTTTTTGTTCTTGTCTGTTATTCCCACAGACGGCGCCAATTGTACGGGGAGGAAATAATTCTCCACGTATAATCCTGTTGACCAAGTCCACGCTCCTCCGTACGACGTCGCTTTATCACCTGAAAACACAAACGTAAGCTAGCCGGCGGGTGTGTGCCGGAAACCTCTCCGATGCCTAAGTCAGTAAGCTTGACAAATAGACAAAGTTTTATGCTCTCAGAAAGAATTATGTTCAATTACCTCCCCCAAGGTGATGTTTGCGGGCTTTTATAAGTTTTCCATGGCACAATCCTAGTAGGACTTGTACTTCTCCATGCAGAGTCCTCCTAGGATTTATTCTCCTAAGGATAATGCTTATCCTTTTTCACCCTCCCCCACTGCTTAAACCAAGTGGGATGGTTTTCTTTATGGCCGAACTCCCATTCGACCGAAGTAAGAATAGCTATGCCGAGCCACAAAGTAGGCCATACTAACAGTAGTTCGGTTCTTCTTCATGTTACACCATATCTCGGTTCTCATACATGAACCGTGGTGTGTTTGGACCGATCCACTGAGTAACAACATTACAACCGACCTATCCCGAATTCAATTATGACCGGACTACCTTTTGAGACCGGACTAACTCAAGTTGTCAAAACCGAAGCAGCTTTACATTCCTTTAGCCGAAGTAAGTCAATCATCTCCGTAGAGCCAGAGTAAATCTATCGTTCTTGAGCCGGAGTCACTTCAACAGCTCGGGCCGGAGTGACTTTTATCTCTTTTGGGCCGCAGTAACATTTCGGCCTTTTACCCAGTCCTTGGCATTTTGGGCCACCAAGTCCATCTCACAGCTCGACCCAATTTTTACCAAAAATTACACTCTCAAATAAAATTTCTTATAAATGTTTGTGCTTTCTTTTTCAAATAAAATCATTACTTGTTTACGTGGTAAGTCAGGGTACATCAATCTAGTTGAATTTGAGGTAATTGATCAAATGCATATCATGTTGGTAATTAAATGCAGATAAAGACTACATAAGTTTGATAGTAGCGTGAATGAATTATGAATGTTGGTAGTCAAGGAATTGTTTGGCTGAGGCAATTTGTTGGTTGGACTGGATGTACATTTCTCAATTTTAACATGTTAAATTGTTAATTTTCATTATTTTATTGTTCAACCAATACATTTAGAGCATTTTGATGTTTCAATAAATTTATCTGTTAACATTTCCACTAGTGGGATTCATCAAAAAAAAAAAAAAAAAAAAAATTTATATATGTATATATTTCCACTATCCGTTAATATTTCCACTAGTGGGATTTATCAAAAAATATAGGGTTAATTACATTAATAGTCCTTATAGTTTGGGACTTGTGTCACTTTGGTCCATGACTTTTCAATTGTGACACATTTGATCCTGAATTTTGAATCTTGTTCCAAATAAGGACAATTAAAAATATCATTAGATTTTTCAAGGATAAAATCGTCAATTTGATAAAATATAAACTCATTTGACAAAAATAAATATCAATTTTTTTTTTAATTTTTTAAAAATTATTTTTATCCACCAATGATAAAATTATGTAAAATTAATAAAAATTACATGATTAATTTTTTTAAATTAATTTTACATGATTATCATTCAAACACATAATAAAAATTAATTTGGTAAAAAAATAAATAAATGTCTAAAAGATTTATCAATTTTATATAATTTTATTTTTAGTAGGTAGAAATAATTTTTAAAAATTCAAAAATATTTGTTTGACATTTATTTTTGTCAAATTAGTTTATATTTTATCAAATTGACAATTTTACCATTGAAAAATCTAATGATATCTTCAATTGTCCTTATTTGGAACAAGATTCAAAATTCATGATCAAATATATCACAATTAAAAAGTCAGGGACCAAAATGACGCAAGCCTCAAATTATAGAGACTATTTGTATAATTTGGGGGTAATGGTGAAATTTCATTATCTGTTACTACACTCATAAAATAAATTTTTGCTATTTTAATTTAAACTGTAAAATCTAGTTTAGAAATTTTGAACATTTCACTATTTTGATTTAAAAAGTGAAAAAATCTCGATTCATATTTGCATGGGTGATGCTAAGTAACAACCTGGTGGTCAAATTTCACTATTTAACCAATATACACAAACAATGACATTTGTATTTTAAATCTAACAATAAAATTTCACTACTTTAGCTAGAAAAATAAAATTTCATTTATGTACTTGTCCAATACAGGAGTTTTAAACATTTCAATAGGATGATAAAAATTTTGTTAATATTTCTATAGTTGTGGTGGAAGTTTTTGTCAAGAAAAATTTGTGACATTCAAACTTCAATTGACCATAAATTTGAGCATATATTTTTGCTTGTCACATGTTTTTTTTTATTAATTTATTGCGTTAACTTTTAGTTTGGACATTAAAATTTTACTAAAATTATTAGAGGGCTGTTATACATTATTAGTTTTTTTTTTTATTTTATTTTCACCTAGTACATGGCAAGACATTATTTGTCTGCATTTCCTTAACAATTATTTCCAAACAAAGGTTTAATCATAACAACAATGATTCATCCTCCATTTTCCTCCCACCCCCTTTGAACCCCTCTCTCTCTCTCATTGGTTACATTTTCTTTTTCTTTTTCTTTTTTTCCCTACTCCTTCAATCACCACCCGCCACGTGGCAAAGGGGATGAGGGGTGACCCCCAAAAGGGGGTCCCAGCATTATTCTAATCATAAAATCTACTGTAAACTTAATAAAAAATAGCAACAATAAAAAAATATATGTAAAGCATTTCTCTATTTTGTAATTTATTAACCAAGTTAACAAATAAAACTCATCCCAATCTCCTTATGTGGCATTCATATAATTTTTTTTTAAAAATTTAAAAACAGATAAATTTTAAATATAATGAGAATTACATTGAAATAAACATTTTTACTATGAAAAAAAGTTCAACAAATATCAACAAAACATAACAACTATGACAATCCAAAATCCTAAAGAACTCGGCATCCTTCCTAGGTTGAAATCCTGAGTCCGGCTTGGGTTCCCGGTCCAAAAAAAAAAGAGAAAAAACCTAAAGAAGAAAGACCCAAGTGGGTTTAATTTAATATGCCAACAACCATAAACATTGCCCTTCCAATTGTCACCATCTAACCCTGAATTCGTGGTCCTCAATGTGAGCTCAATTAGATTAATTCAGTCAAGTCAAAGTCTATCTAATTTTCTTCTCTAAAATAAATAAATAAATTGATTGCAGCAACAACATATGTATGCAGTATAATAAATCATACAAATAATCATCATCGCAATGATCAGATAAATTCTGACTTGAAATTGCAGCACATGTAGTTTAAATAATTAAATAAATAAAATAAAACAATTCATACCAGATCTTCTGGCAAGGCCATACAATACAAGTGATTAAGCTGCTTATGAAAATGAACTCAAGATTAAGAAGATAGCATTTATTTTCAAAGAGTAGCTAAATCTATTTTAAGATGATCAGTCTAACAAATAGCATTGTTTTCAAGTAGTAAACTCAAATGAATAGCATATATTACTATGAAAATGGATTTATCATTGCAATATCTGAATTATCTTGACTACAATAAAAAGCACCCAACAATTTCACATTATCCAACCCCCTAAACAGCTCTTCCTCCTCCAAAAAAAAAAAAAATTGAAAAAAAAAGGAGATTAAGATGAAAAAAAAAGTGGGGAAAGAGAAAAGAGGGAGAAAAACCGTGTGTCAAGATAAAACACCTAAATTAGAGAAGGAAACACAATCTCGAAGATCACCACCTTATAAGTAGTCTAAATCACAAGTATTGTTCTTGTATCCTGGCTCGGTTCTCAGCCCACCATAATCTTGCGTGCATTTCCCCAAACCTTTCTCGGCTGCAACAAGCATTTGTAAAGAACATTAATAATGTTTTAAGTCAGAATGATCCAAACTGATGTCTTTTATTATGTATTGGTCAGGAATTTTGATTTACTATGGGAAAAAAAAAGATTAATAACATTTCAGCTATGTGCAAGGTTGTGTGAAATCACGAGACCAGGCCATACTGGGGGAAGATAAACCAGGGCCCTTTCGTCGCCTAAGGTGGTAACAGGTTGGGGACCAGCTTCTCAAGCCAGAACACGACACAAACCACTAAGGGGTCGTTTGTTAACATTGTCAAACAAAAAACAGAAAACAAGTTGTTATTTTATTTTTGTTAAAAACAGAAACTGAAAACTTGATAGGTGTTCAAAAAGTTTGAAAACTTGATAGGTGTTCAAAAAGTTTACTAGTGATTGCAAGGAACCAATCCAAATCCATGGAATCCTCTCCTAATAGTCAGAAAAAAGGGCCTTTCTAACCATAGACTAGATAAAACTGCAGCCTTTAGTTGAAGAGATTGATTTCTTCCTATACTCCAATTACCCCAAAGCTCAAATTCCAAATTGCCAACTCATTAGCAACTGAAAATATTGAAAATCATTGATAACAAAACAAAGATTCGTGAGTTTTAAGTTTACCACCATTGTGTAAATTTGAGTCACCATCAAGTAAGCAGAATTAAAATAAATAAATAAAATCGAACTAAATATATCTTTCAATTCTTAGAATCTTGAAGGACCACATTCTAGAATCTGTTAAGCTATGATAGATTTCTACCATTTGTTTATATTGGTGATTGAAAATTTCATCATCACGTGCTTTAAGATTGCCCCCAAGTCAATCACAATCTTTCTGCCACAGTTACAAGTGGCAGGTACCAAAATAGGTCAATCACAGTGAGCCGTATTTTTCGGTTGACATTCTTGTTAAGTTCTTTCATAATTTACCACTTAGTTTAACACTCATTAGAATACAAGATACCTATATACCTATGACCAGTTTCATTTCTTCTTCAGAAAACACACCATAGAATTTCACTTACCTGAATCGGACACGTCTAAGCTCCCTAGTGCCACCTGGCAATGATCTGATAGTGATGTAGACTCCTGGCTCATCCTGTTCAACCCATTCAGTGTCCAAATCACTGGCATTGCTCATGGACAGCTCCCCTGAGTGATCTGCCTCTCTTGAGTAGCTAGTCCTTGCAGAAGCATCAACTGATGATGTCTCGGTTTTTGCACCACTGATGCTGGAGAGTTTTGGGGTTGAAGCAAGACCACCTGCATCATGGTAATGAAGGGATTGGATTGGGTTGTGGTCGAATGAATCTGATGAAGAGTAGCCCATCCCAGTAGGGCAGTGGAAGTTGCGGGGTAGGTGCTCTTTGCTGAGTGGTGGTGTCACAGGGCTGTCCTCAGCAGATTCAATCTTTAAGTTCTGAAAAGGAAGAGCATGTGTGTCAACACCAAATAGTAAATATAAATATATCCTTACAATCATCTTAAATGAAATGATGGCATTATGCTTTGAACAGGATTGTAGAACAAAAATGCATCCGTGAATGAAGTCATCAGAAGGAAGAAAAAAAAATGATCTTAGAACATGAAATAAATTGTCAGTGATCATTCACATGTAATGAAAATGTATTCGGTTATATGATCTGAACAAACAATTGGATGTATTTCATATATAACAAACAATGGGGAGGAACAATCTTATTTCATAGGATTTTAGAAATTATAACAAGCCATAACATGACACCATTCACCAAAAATATGAATGTGCAATTCATTAATTCATTCCTCAAGCACCATTGAAATCACTTCTTAAACAAGACAAATCCACACCATCTATACATGATATCATTATTTCCAAAATATTACTAGCTCTTAGTGAATGAGAACTCACCTCATCCACGGACCTTGATGGAGTTTGTAACGGTACTGCCTGGTGATCAAACCTCTGAACATTGTATAATTCCATAACCTTGTCATAGTTCTCAGACCACCATCTTTGAGCTTGCCATTTATTGAACATCTCACGACTGCTCAACCCAACAGAAGAATCATCAGCACTATTAACCAAAACCATATCTGAAAGAATGCTTTGGGGTAACAGAATGTCAGAATCAGGAAATTACATGTGAACATAGCTGCATCAAACTAGTTTAAATGGCTGTCCAGTTAAGGGCAAAGCCATTTAATTGATAGTTATACCCACTTCTAATATGATCATCATGAAAATAATGCCAGTGTTGATATTTTAGAAAATTGAATCACTGTAATTGAGTCACAACTTAAGCAACACATATTAGATATTACCACCATAATTGCTTCATTGGTTATATAGAAAGATCGTTATTCGTTACAAGCACAGGTGTGCACCAGTTCAAGGCCAGATAGACCTGGTCCAAACTGCCCAACTCTTCTGATGCCTTTTTTGTGGCTCTCAACAAGTCTATTTAACATCTTAGTTTCAGGGTGGTTCAGGTATTTACAAATAGGCAGTGCACAGGTTGGGGTCAACCCCTCATAAACACCCAAGAAAAAAAATTAGAGAAGAATTCTCAGATTTTACAATTTTTTTGATAAGCATTAAAAAAAAACTTAAAATAAAGAAAGAAGAGAGAGCTACTTGCTATTCAAGAATGCTTGAAATTTCTGATTACTTTTTTTATATTCTACAGACCATGTCAATTCCTGTACTCCACCGACAAAAAGACAACGCCAAAAAAGTTGTTTGTCTTTGTTTCCAATGCAGAGGACCTCGTTCGTGTTCCTACACTGCAACTTGTGTGGTGTGTGGATGTCTATATTTCTTTTTCTGTTATGGCCAATATAGCTTAACATATGTAGCAAAATGACAAATTGAGTGACACAAACACAATAGACATTATAGTAGTGACAACAATAACAGAAGTACTAATTTCATCCATTGTTTCAGCCAACCGACTGAGGTAACTAATCCACCCCCAAAAAATAGAAATAAAAGATGGTGCACTGGCTTCTGAATGAACATTCTCGCTTAACAGAGAATTTTAAAGTTTACCCAAATACAAATGGATTATGCACACCAACAGGCCATCAGTAAAACTAGTCTATACTTATTAACACTCTTTCTTACCATTCCAATCTGTACAAGTTAGAAGTTGTCGCTAAATTTGCAAATTAGTTCTTCACTTTATTAGGCTGGGCAGTTCCTTGTAGGTGAACTGGTTCGTGTAAAATAAAAACAATCAACCTAATAGTGATAAGATAATCATCACGATGATGTGAATTTTGTAATTGTCTGTAATAAATCTCCATTGGTTATCGGATAGTGAAAAACTTAAAATATGCAATCTTACCAACATCCAATTGTATATCTACAATACAATTTTATAAAACCAGAATGCAGCACATTTAAAATATTTACCAGTCCATGAAAAGACAAATACTGGTTCATAAACAGGAAGTCAGGTGGGGGAAGTCACCTTTTGAGTGCTTTATCTGCATGTGTAGATTGTCACTATCATCAATCAATGAGATTTTTGTCCCAGAAATCCACAATCCAGTGAATGGTGGGTACCAACAATCACATGCAACAGACAAAATGCTACTTACAGTACTGTGCTTAATATACCAGATAAGTACCCTACCATTTTTATGGTGTTCATAAAGATAACAAAGTTCTGCACTATGCAGTGCTAAAAGTTCCCAATAAAGCCAACACACTCCAAGTTAAAGCAGGGAGGCCCGAGACTCGCTATACACGATGCCTGACTACAGTGCACCACAGACTGCCTATTCTGATCTCTTGAATTTAACCATTTAATATCAATCAAATTCCACATTTTAATAAGTTCTACAAGAATTATGTATGGTTGATTGATTCTCATAGAGCAAAACAAGAACAATCAGACAGTTCCAATCTCTGATTTTTTTATCCCTTACTTTTTAGACTTCATTGGTTACCAACCCTGACCTTTATTCTACATTGTTAGTGAAGTCCTCATAGACCCATTTGGGGCCACCTCCTGAATTTAGGTTTAAAAGCAAACCAGTGGGACTTCACTCACATGCAAATTCAGTGAAGCCACTTCATTATCAATTAAAAAATTCATATACCAAAAGGCCATGGCCCAACAACAATCATCTCTACTACTTTACCGAAACCCATGTGATCACTTGCAAACAAATCATAACTTTCAAAAAATTAGATCAACAACAAGGAACAAATTGGAACAAAAGTACTACCTGAATCGAATCCGCTTCAGATCATTCCCACCCTGAGGCAGAGAAACAAAAGTGATAAGAACACCAGGCTCAACCTGAGCAACCCATTCCTTAGGTTCATCTTCCTCCATGAACACTACAGACTCGGTTCGGCCACTACCAGAAGCCGGCGTGGCTTCGCCGCTCGAAAGGCCCTTCAGCCTCGTCTCCATTTCCTTCCCCCACAGCCTCGGCGTCGAGCTAGAGCTCCCAGTTCTTCGGTAAGAGCAATGAATCCTCTCCGACACCGACGCAGCCTCCGAATCAGCACAGTTCCTTTTCTGGTTGTGATTCGACGAACCCGAACACGGTTTGCAGTGCTTATAGGCACCCGAAGCTTTCACCGCAATGTCCTTGATCTAAAAACTGAATCAATCAATGCCTCATTTTCGAAAAATTGAGAACATAATGCGAGAATACCTGAGAAGTAATAGCTTTGATGGCTTGCTTTGTTCTTGGTGTAGCGGTGGTGTCGTCGTCGTCGTCTTCTTGAAGCGATCCACCGCCGAGTTGCTTCGAACAAGCAATACATGTCAACATCTTCAATTTTCACCAGTAAAACTGAACAAAAAAAAGACATGAATTACGAGTTAAATTTCTTGTACAACACAGAATTTAGTCTCGTAGACAGTCCATTGATGAAGATCTAAGTGAGAAAATGCTCGAATCAACCAAAAAAACTCGGAATTGTAGGCTACACGAGTTACAACAAGAAATAAAGGGCTCGAATTCCTAGAACAAACCTCTTGGGATTTGACTAACTCAACACCGTGTGAATGACTTGGATCAGAAATTCAGGTAAGAAAGAGAAAGCTTGATTGATTCATGACGACAGAGAGAAGAATGGAATGAGGGTGTGGATCGAACGGTCTTTTAAATCACCATTTGTATTTCAATTGCCAGAGCGAAAGAGTGAGAATCAAGGACTCACTCCCTCTCTCTCTCTTACTCTCTAATCTATCTCCGCAAGTCTCTTTCACTAAAATATACTACAAAAACTCTCGCTCGTCTGTGTGGCAGTAAAATAGTCTCTGCATCTCTCTCTTGCTCTGTGAGAGGGTGATGCCGTTGAGATCTTTGGGGATTTCAAAGACTGCAAGTTGGGGGGACTCACTAATAAATTTAAGGAAAATAATAATAATATTAATAAATTCAGAAATTGAGTATTATAATAAAATAATATTTTTAATTTTTTGATTTATTTTTAATTTAAGTTATTTATTTATTTTTATTAGGTAACACTAACCATGTATTTTTAGAAATTGATTAAAAGTTGATTTTTTTATTTTTTTTTTAAATACAAAAAAGTAAAAATGTGATGTGTCTAAAAAAACTAAAAAATGGCTATTTTGGAAAAATTATTAAATTTTAACCTATTTTGAGTCACATCATCTTTCATATTTTTTACATATTTTTTTTTAAAAATAAAAATATTATAAACCCCAAATAATCTATCAATGAGTGTGGAAGCCACACAAATCCACATGTGTGTGATGAGAGTTTTGGTAAAAAATTTGGTAGATTATTTACGGTTAACTCAAAAAAAAAAAATCAAAAAATTAATTTTTAACTTAAGTTACTTTTTCAATTGTTAAATAGTAAGTTCTTTTATATTTTGACATCATATTATAGATAATTAATCACTTCACAAATTAAGATGTATTTATCATTTGGATGTTTTCATTATTTTTTCTTTTTGGGTTTAGATGTTATTGTGTAATTCTTTCTTAGTTAGTCGTTGTCAAATTTCTTTTATACAGTTGATATTTTAATTTAATTAAGAATGTTAACTTTACAATCTTATAATTTAATATATATATATATATATATATCATATAAAATCATTATATGATAATCCAATTACAACATATTTATATTTAATTTTTTTAATAAATTTTATATAATTTCAATTTCAACATATTTTTATTTTTCAAATGAATATAAAAGAAAATTAAATAGTTAGAATTACTTTTAATTTTATGTTACTAATTCTTCTTCTAATTTAACTATTGTTTTTAATATCAAAATGAGTATTTATTTTACTATTTTATAATTTAGGGGGTTTTTTTAGGGTGCCTGGTATTAAGACTTTATAGTATAAAGGACATCTAATATTTTCATAATGTCCAAGGTCCCTCAATTTGATCCAGGGAAATTCTGGTTCAGAGAAATTCTCTCCAACCTAGAGAAATAGAGAATTTATTAATTTTTTTAATTTTTTATTTGTTTTTTCATTAATTTTGTTCAATTAATTAAAATTTGGATCAAATCTTTTTAAAAATGTGTAATGTACCTCAAAAAATTACTTTAACCAAGTTTGGTGAAAACAAATATCTTCAATCTTTATCTTTTAATAATTTTATCAAATGTAGGTGGAAAAAAAACTTGCTGAAAATTGATAAAAGATTTAACTCTGAAAATTTTGTTTCTCTTTTGATTTAACAACAGTTTAATGAAAAAATTGGACCTCATTTTATCAAATTTAAAGTTGATGGAGGATTTTGTGAGTTTTGCTAACAAAGCATGAGAAAATTACAAAAGATACATCAATTTTGAAGCATTTATTAGTAAATTCAATACACTTTTAAGAATTTTAAAACATTTTATAATCTTTTTACATTTTTCCTCACCTTCCCAATATTAATAAGTCTTCCCCAAAGACCTCATTTTAACATGTGTTCCTAATGTTAGCATCTGTCATTAAAAATTGATAATTAAAGAGTAAAAATTAAAATTATTTCTCTCAAATTTATAACAAATTTTTTCAATTTATTTATTAAGTTACTTTTGCCTAACAAATTGTAAATAAAAATGACACCATACAGTTTAACACAAACTCTAGAAATAAAATAAAAGAAAGAAAAATTATAAAAACTATGCCAAACATCCCTACATGTGTTGCTAACATTAATATTTGAGTGTTATATTACTTATGTTTAAAATAAATTTAAACCATACAATGTACTTTTTTTTGTGTAGTTTTATGTGTTTAGTTGTCCATTATAAAGTCTAAATTTATTTAAGAATAATGATATATAAATAGAAAATTTTGCACAAATAATTTATACAAAATAACATGGCATATTTGTGTCATTCATTTCAAAAGTAATTTTCATATTTCACTTGTAAATTTTTTCATTAAATTATTGATTTAAAAGAGGATGATAAGCCTTGCATTATTAAGGTGTCAATTTTTTACTTTTTTGTCCATTTTATGTAGATGAATCTAAAAAGTAATTTAAAAAAAGCCAAAAAAGCCTACTATTCATTTGCTTATTTTGTCTTTTTTGGATTTTTTTTTAATAACTTTTAATTTCCTGAATTTCCCCGTTGAGATGAATTTTCAAAATTAAAACTTTCTAATTTTTTTTTTTAAAAATTACTAAAAATGAAAATAAGCACAAACATATACCAAAAAAACAAGAAAACAAATAATGCCATATCCCACCAATTTTGGACTCCTAATACCAACCCCTAATGACATAGCAAGCATTCGTTGCATAGTTTTAATATTTAAATGGGGTTCTCAAGTTATATGACTTATGACACATCACTAGGGGTTGGTTTGAGGATCCAAAACATTTTTCAATAAGTAAACTACAAAAACCAGTTTATAAAAAAAAAAATCCTCCAAAAACCAATTCCCAAAAAATTTTAAATAAATTTGGATAATTTAAATTAATGAGGGAGGGGGAGGCGGGATGTGCGTGAGTGTTGTGTTCAGGAAGCGTGCACGGCGCAACCCCGAGTCCGAGATGCGGAGGAGGTGGTTCCAAAGCAACAAAGCCAAAGCCAAAGCACACAAGAAAAGAACACTGCGCTAGTGACCACTACTGCCCTGTGGTGCCTGTGGGGGCTTCTTCACTCTTAAGAAATCTGTCTGCTTTTCTCATCCCCCATCTCTACTGCCTTCATTTTTCTTTTTCTTGTTTTAATAATTAAATGTTCCGATTTATTTACGTGCATCTCAACTAAACTCGTTATCTTAAAATTAACGACCAAATAAATCTCCTGTGACCTCTTGAGATGACACTACTCGCTTCATTTATCTCGTCTTATCAGAGTTTCAGTTTGATTTTATACAAAAAAAAAATGTGTACATGCCCAGAAAAATATTTTACATTTTATTGTGTAGTTTAAATTCATATCTTATAATTGTGAGATTTATATGTAAAATAAATTTAAGATATAATGATTTTCTAATATATTTTTGTAGATGAGTTTTTGTGTACCTAACTAACATCGTTGGGTTTACTAATTTTGTGAGTTTTTTTTTTTTTTTTTTTTTGGGGGGGTGTTCAAAAAACAAAAACTGGTTTAGTGTTTTTTTTTTTTGGTTTGGAAAATTTGAATAAATAATAATAAAATAACATATTTTGAAAATTGTTACATATGATGATTGACGATGAAAGGTGGATGAATATAGTAGTAAGAGGTAGTGGTGGTAATAGAAAATAGTCACGAAAATTAGTAGTCGGAGTGTTGTAAGATGGATATAGGGCCATCGACAGTCACAAGTAATCAATTAGTCGCCAGAAGGTGCCCGCGGGTTAACTGGCTAATGGCCAACCATGTTGGAGGGCAGTGGAGATAAGGGGAGAGGAAATAGTGAAATTTTATTTTGAAAATAAGAAAAAATAATTTTTAATTTTAAAATTTTTTAGAATTGTCACTTACCAAAAAAAAGAATTTAAAGTATGACCAACCAGAGTTGAAGTACACAGAATTAGAGTACAAAAAGTAGTATAGAATTTTCCTAAAAAATATATTAGATTATTGAAAATTTACATACATTAGATTGTGTATATATAATTTACTATGTATTCTAATTTTATATATATAATAGAGGGGTCAGTTCAAATGAGCCATGTTGTCATTTATTCGGTGGATTAATTATTCGGTAGTTGCGTATCACCGCATCAACATTAATATTGATTTCAATCCATTAATGATCTGCTATTTAAAATAAAAATAAAAAATAAAAAAAAAGAGAGAATTTTAATTTTCTCGAGACCCCCACCACAAGAAGGTCAAAATATATATATATATATATATAAATTATCATTTCCTTATGTACCAACCTGGATATCATTAATATTTCCATTCCCCAGTTATAATTTTAAGTGCGTATGAGCATCTTTAATCCTTCATTTTTTTTAATTAAATTTGTTAAAAAAATTATATCAAAATCTTTATATATAGCTCACTTTAATGGTGAAAATTAAAATTTTACCATTTTATAAAAATACTTAATTTATTGTAAAAACTTCCATTAACCAATCCAAGTGAAAAAATAAAATAAAATTCATCTTTAATCCTTCAATTTTTAAAAATTAATAAATAAATTAGAAAATTATAATTTAAATTGATAAATTTTTAAATTAAAAATGTATTTATTACAATGATTTAACCTTAACTTCTTCCTTTCTTTCCTTTTTTATTTATAGTTTTTCTTTATTTATTTTTGACAATGTTTCAAGTCCTATTTTGGAGTGCTAATGATTCATGATGGGTGGGGGAAAGACATGATGGCTTCCATATCACATGGTGGACATATACCCAACCAATATAGCTACATAAGAGGCTAAGAAAGAAGATATCTATCTATCTGTCTCTATCTCTCTCTTTCTATCTACTGTATAATATGGCAATTGATGCCTTTTTAACAGTAATTTTGCTGTTTATTTGTGGCTCTCTATTTCTCTCTCCTTTTTTGCCCTTCTATTTATGTTATGGATGGATGCTGTACCGTGGTGAATCAATTTGTAATTTTATCTGTTAATTTTTTTCAGCTTCAATTAGTGAGAGATATTTCCTTTCAAATGAAATTACCTTTTCAACCCTCTATTATGTACATGTTGAAATCACAATTCTATTCTATTTATCATTTTAGGCCCTATTTTGTAATTTCATTATGTTTATGATTTGTACATTATCTTAGAGCATCTACATCAAGCTCTCTATAATGGCTTTGAAGTTATTGTAGAGAGCAAAAGCTATAAATACGTGTTCCATCAGGTTCTCGATACCAACCATTCATTTTATATTTGCAATAGTTCCTCACCTGATTTGTTGAGGTACTATTCATACGATAATCTATTTTTTATAATATTTTCTAGAGCAAAATTGGGCCAAAAAGCCATGGCCGGTCGTCCACCTCAAATGCCCCCTTGGATGTTCTCTCGGATGTCCCGTGAATGCTCTGTAACAAAGAAGGAAAATGGCCAAAATTGGCCTGGCCGGTCAATCTCTCTGTGTGATTGTGTTGCTACTGTTTGCTTTTTATTTGCTGCTCTTCTGGGATTAGGGGGTGGGCAGTGAGTGCTCTGTGAAAAGTACAAGTGCAAACAACACACACATGGCTGAAGAAATGGAAGTGAAAGTGCAAGAAAGAAGAGGAGAAGGAGAGAGAGAGAGAGTGAGTGAGCATGAAGCCATAGGAGCATCATTCAACAGTGATAAGCATCCCTCGCTTCGACTACAACACCCCATTTTCCCTCCTCCATCACTTTCATTATGGCTTTCTCGTCACCTGCTCCATCAGTTTCATCTCTCTCTCTCTCTTATTGGATCTCCTTTCTTTCTGCTTGTGTATATATATATATGACAATTGATTATGGTGGGCATGTTTTTTTGTTTTGTGGATTTTTTTTTTCTTTTGAGAAACATTTTTAGCAATATTTTAAATAATAACTCAATTGTTCATCATCCAAGTTAATTGAAAGAATATATTGTATGTCAAACTTTTTCATTTTTTTTTCTTTTATGAATCCTTGGCCAAAATTGTTTTTCCCCAGATTTTGTGTTGCTGTAATTTGTAGTGCTAGTCCATTAAATTGAAAAAGATAAAAAAATAAAAAAATAAAATTTTAATGGAATAAAATTTTAAAATAGAGAGTTTGATGGAGTGTGGGAATGCTTTAGATGCTAGCCCTCATCACCCTTCATTTTTTATTTAAAACAAAACAGACCTCCTCTACATTTGCACGGGAATACCCATTGACAATAAAAATACGTAATATTATTTTAGTTAAAATAACAATATTTAAGGATTTTTTATTTTAATGTAAAAATTTATATTGAGTACAAAAATGCTATATAATTTTTTAGAAAAAAATTACAAAAAAAAAAATCAAAATTTGACCTATATAATAAAATAAACTATGAATTTTCTATTTTATTAATTTAAACCTTAAAATTTTAATATTACCAACAAAAAATATGTCTAATTATTTAATATATTTCAAATCTCCAAAAATAAATTTATAAAATTTATGTTTTATAATGGGGCACTTGCTCGTGCAAGGCCCGAGTCTACCATGAAAAGTCATAAAAAAAATCTATATAAATTAATTATTTCTTTATTTTTCAAAAGTTCTATATAAATATAAATAAATCATTTCTCTTATTATCAAAAAAAAGAAAAAAGTCTTCATATTTTTTACATTGATGATAATTGTAAAATAAAAAATTATTATTATTTCTTATTTCTTGTGTTTGTTTCTATAGTGATATACATAATATTTACAATTGTCCATCATGAATCAAATAATTTTAGTTGAATTTTAAAATTGTATGCATTCGTTTGAATCTAAAAAGAGAAAAATGCATGCATTATCTTCATATACTTTCTTTTTGTTTAAATTATATTTTATGAACTGTAATATTTTACATGATACTTTAATAACCAAGGTATAATATCAAAATTCTAAACAATAACCTCTTTCGTTGATTTTATTTTTTAAATATGTTTTTGAATTTTTTATTTTTCATATTTTTCCAGTCTTGGTGATTAAAGATACTGAAATTTCTTCATATTTTATATTTAAATTATACTTTTACATAAAAATCTAATATCTAATCATCTAAATAGAATTTAAAAGTAAAATATTAGTAAAAAAAAATTATAAATTCAAACATGTAATATTTTTTATATTATTATTAATTTTTTTTCAAAAAGAATACACAATCCAAGAGTCATGTATAAATATAAACAAACTATTTCCCTTCTTATAAAAAACAAACCCCGTCTTCTTACTTTTTACATTGATAATGATTAAAAAACAAAAAACATTGACTCTTTCTTATTTCATGTATCTAATTTTATACTAATATATATAATATTTACAATTGTCCATCATGAATCAAATCACTGTGAATAATTTTGATCGAATCTTAAAGTTTTATGCATTCGTTTGAATCTATACAGATAAAAAAAAAAACATGTATTTTTAAAACAAAGATTTACGATGCATCTCAAAAATTCATAGATTATCATTATACACTTTATGTTTATTTAAATCATATTTTATAAACTATAATATTTTACATGGTACTTTAATAACTAAGGTATGATGTCAAAATTCTAAACATGACCACCTTCGTTGATTTTATTCTAATCTGTTTTTCAGTTTTTGATTTTTCGTATTTTCTAAGTTTTAATGATTAAAGATACTGAAATTTTTTCATATTTTATATTTAAATTATACTTTTACATAAAAATTTAGTATCTAATAATCTAAATAGAATTAAAAAGTAAAATATTGGTAAAAAAATTTATAAATTTAAACATGTACTATTTTTTATTATTTTATTATTATTTTATTATTATTATTATTTAATATTAATAATATTTTTCTAAAAAGAATACCCAACAAATTATTTTTAAGTATATTTAGACTAAGTGAATTTAAATCTAAAAGTAAAATCAAAAAATAAAAAAGTTTTAAATTAAGGAAAAATTATCCAAAAATCTCATTTGGGAAAATATTGCTCCATTTAGTCGTAGAAGTTTTCTTTCAAACCAATTAGTTCTTTTATTTATGGTATATTCTGGAGTTTACCTGTTTATCATTGAGTGTGATTTTGGTTGTGATTTTTTTCCTAATGTTTGGGTGGGTTGGTTATGGTATGGTGTTACTGTCACGACCCAAACCCGGCCCTATGGGTTTAGCACCGTAACCGGCCAGTAATCCGAGATTACCGAAGGCCTGCTTAACAGTAATACAGTAAAACAGAGTACAGGTCTGGCGGAAGCCAATACAGTAATTAAACAATGTCCAATGAGCTGTGACAGTCTGTATGCCAAAAAGATTTTTCATGCATTCATACATACACAAACAGTACAGTCTATACAGAATTTACAGTCACACAGTACAGGGACCTAATCCCTTGATAACAGTACGGTAAACATTCAGTCTATACAGAACAGTTAGACAGTATGAAAACAGGAGGGGGGAAAACAAACAAAACACCCCCAAGCCATAGCATGGCAACTCGGAACCTCGCAGTGAGGCACAAAGGCTGGCTTGACAAAACTGGAGTCTAACCCACGCTCCTAGCTCCGATCTGGTGGCTGAGCACCTACATATATATATAAACAGTGAGCTAAAGCCCAGTGAATAACATAATGCGTAAAGAGGTTTAGAATGAATGTCCTTACGGTAATGAAAACAGTTCAATTCAATCAGTATTTCAGTTGTTCAGTACAGTAAACAGTCATATGTGGTACATCCATTAGCATAACAGTAACAGTAGGTCTTAAAAGACCGAACAGTAATGATGGCCATCAGTCAGTAAACAGTAGTGGCTCCACGAGGGAACCGACAGAGATCTCTGTAACAGTAACAGTAACAGTAAACAGTTGGTACTAAGGATGCCACAGTACAGTTCAGAAATAAAGGACATACATTCATTCAGTAATACCAGTACAGTAAACAGTTCAGTTCAGTATTCAAAAGATATCAGTTGAACATATCTTTACACAATTGTTACTCACAGAGTTCGGGCTACAGTAAGCTAGAGCGTGTCTCCCCAGTCGCCAACCCTACACAGTTAACAGATTGAACACACTAAGCTACGCAGTTGGGAAAGTAACAACTTAAACCCTAATTTGCCTCGGTGTGTTCTACATCTATATCCTCAATAAGATGCCTTAAACTAGGTCTAAGAATGCCTAGAATGGAGTGGGGATGCAAAGATGCACATTTAAAAGCATTTTCAGAAAAACAGAGTCCCGCTCGAGCGCATGTTTCCCCGCTCGAGCAGACATGCAACAAAGGTACACGCTCGAGCGTAAACTTTTCCGCTCGAGCGTACTGTAAAAGTACTGGATGGGTGAAATCTCTGCTCGACGCCCGCTCGAGCTTGAGACATGACTCCGCTCGAGCGCCCAATCCTCCGCTCGAGCGGACTGCAAAACAGTGCAGAGAGATGCTGGTTGCTCGGATTCCACGCTCGAGCGTAACTTTCCCCGCTCGAGCGGAAGTGCGAAATCTGGAAAACCCAGATTGCACCTCCAAGCTCAAACTCAAGTTTAAATGCATCAAAACCGATCCTCTTGGGCTCATTTTCTGGAAAACATTTATAAACACATAGAATAACGTGGTTCAAAGCTCAATTTGAGAAATCAAAGCCCAAGGGTGTTTAATTCAAACCCAATTTCAAATCATTTTCAAGAACAATCTTCAAACATGACATACATGATCTTAAATCATTTTCAAAGCTTTAATGCTGTTTCAAAAGAGCTCAAGCCTTCAAAAACAAGATGAACTCATGGAGTATGACCAAAAGATGGACATGCATGTGAGGTATGATGAACTACCACCTCAAAACTTCAATATATGTACATGCATGCAACACTTAAGCTTCAATTCAACAACAATGAACCAATTCATGACTTAGTTCTACAATGAAGCATGAATCATGCAAGAACAACTCAAAGACACCATTAAGATGATGAATGATCTACCTTAGGTGTAGAATTAGAAGTGAGGGAGCTCAAATATGCAATCTCCTCAACAATTTCTTCAATTTCCAAACAATTCACAAGCAAAATTGAGATGAAATCAACTCCTCAAGTCTCTCTCTCTCTAAGGTCGGCTAGAACAAGAAGAAATGGCTGATGAAATGTTCTTCAAGTGTGTACATAAGGCTCAAGTGTGTGTATTGAGTGGGCCACTAAGGGTGGCAATTTGGTAAATAAGCCTAACTCTTTAATTAGCTTATTTAATCTAATTTAATCATACCTAATCACTTTTTCAATGAATGTACCATAAAAGTACATTAATTATGAGGATCATAAAACACTAACCAATTTCCGGTTCGGCCGCCGATAAGGCCTTCAATTAATAGTTTAAACATAAAACACGAACAGATCAAACAAACAGTCAACAGATAAAATGCAATTCAAACAGATATATTCACTCAATTCAGTTTCAATTTCGGGCAGTCAGTTCAGTACCTTAATCAGTTCAATTCTCAGTCAGTTATCAGTCATTATCAGTTCCGTTTAATAGTAATCGGTGATTATCGGTAATCAATCAGTCATTAATCTGTAAACAGTATGAGGGTTGTTACAGTCTCCCTTCCTTATAAAGAGTTTAGTCCTCTAAACTCGAGTTACCTTCATTCTGGAAGAAAACAGGGTTCAGTGGAAACAGTTCAGGATATCTTTTAGCCATGTCATCTTCCCTTTCCCAAGTGGCATACATACCACCATGGTTCTGCCAGTCGACTTTCACCAATGGGATTTCCTTGTTTCTCAGTTTCTTGATTCGTCTGTTTACAATCTGTATAGGCCGTTCCTCGTAAGTGTAGTCATCACTCAACACTACGTGGGTAGGCTCTATTATGTGGAAGGGATCCCGGAGATAATCTCTTAACATAGAAATGTGGAAAACATTATGCATGTGTTCCATTTCAGGAGGAAGCGCAACTTGATACGCCACCGGATTGATTTTCTCAATAATCTCATACGGTCTGACATATCTCGGCGCTAACTTGCCTTTGACTCCAAAACGAGTCTGGCCTTTCATTGGTGTCACTTTCACAAAAACGTGATCACCCACTTCATACTCTCTGTCCCGTCTTCTGACATCTGCATAACTTTTCTGTCTACTCTGTGCAGTTTTCAGTCTCTGCTGTATCAGTTTCACTTTTTCAGTTGTTTCATACACAATCTCGGGCCCAAGCAAAGGCCCATCTCCAACTTCTGCCCAGCAAATCGGAGATCTACATTTTCTGCCATACAATGCCTCGAAGGGCGCCATACCAATACTTGAATGGTAGCTGTTATTGTAGGCGAATTCAACTAATGGCAGATGACTTTCCCAGTCTCCCTGAAAATCAAGGACACACATTCTCAGTAAATCCTCCAGAGTTTGGATGGTCCTTTCTGATTGGCCATCTGTCTGAGGATGATAGGCACTACTCAGTCTCAGTTCAGTACCCAGTGCAATTTGTAGGCTTTGTCAAAACCTCGATGTAAACTTCGAATCCCTGTCAGAAACAATAGACACAGGCACTCCATGCAGTCTTACAATCTCATCAATATAGATAACAGCCAATTTGTCCGCATTATAGATTGTCTTGACAGGTAAGAAGTGAGCAGATTTGGTTAATCTATCAACAATAACCCAAATTGAATCCATACCTTTTCTGGAGCGAGGCAATCCAACGATAAAATCCATCGTGATATGCTCCCATTTCCACTCTGGTATGGGTAGGGGTTGCAATAGTCCGGCAGGTCGTTGATGTTCAGCTTTGACCTGTTGGCAATGAAGACATTTGGATACAAAATCAGCAATTTCTTTCTTCATTCCCGGCCACCAGAAATTCTGTTTCAGATCTTGGTACATTTTCGTATTCCCCAGATGGATAGACAATTTCGAATTGTGGCCTTCTTGCAGAACTCTTCTTTTTAGTTCATTATCATTTGGTACACACAGTCTTTCTTGAAATTTCAGTACATTATTCTCAAATTTGAATCCCGGTCTCGGTTTAGATTCTCTTTCTTCGATGATCTTTTTCAAGAAGTCATCCAGTTGCTGTTTCTCTTTAATCTCCCCAATCAGCGCCGGTTGAGCAGAAATAGCAGCTAAGATTCCACCTTGTTCTCGTAAAACAATTTCGATTTCAGATTTTTCAAGGTCACAAAGCAACTCTTTCTGTCCTGTAAGCAAACAGGCTAAGTTTCCAATCGATTTCCGGCTCAATGCATCGGCAACGGTATTGGCTTTTCCCGGATGGTACAATATCTGTAGGTCATAGTCTTTAATCAGTTCCAGCCATCTCCGCTGTCTCATGTTCAGTTCTTTCTGTGTGAAGAAATACTTTAAGCTCTTGTGGTCGGTGTATACTTCACATGTCACCCCATACAAATAGTGACGCCAAATTTTCAGTGCAAACACCACTGCAGCAAGTTCCAGGTCATGGGTCGGGTAGTTCTTTTCATGTGGTCTCAACTGTCGGGAAGCATAAGCAATAACTCTCCCATTCTGCATTAAAACACACCCCAAACCCTTATGAGAAGCATCACTAAATACAATATAGCCATCCGTACCTGAAGGTAAGGTAAGAACTGGTGCAGTCACTAATCGAGTTTTCAACTCCTGAAAAGCAGATTCTCTTTGGTCAGTCCAGTCAAATGATGTCCCCTTCTGAGTTAACTGAGTCAATGGTAGGGCAATTTTGGAGAAATCTTTGACAAATCTTCTGTAATATCCAGCCAGTCCCAAAAAGCTTCGGACTTCAGTCACATTTGTCGGTCTAGGCCAATTCACTACCGCTTCAATTTTCTGCGGATCAACAGAAATTCCATTTTTGCTAACAACATGCCCCAGAAACATAACATGGTCAAGCCAAAATTCACATTTAGACAGTTTCGCATACAGTTTCTGTTCTCTTAAGGTTTATAGGGCAAGTCTCAGATGATGTTCATGGTGTTCTATACTTTTGGAGTAAATCAATATGTCATCGATAAATACAACAATAAAGTCATCAAGGTATGGTTTAAAAATTCTGTTCATGAGGTCCATAAAAGCAGCAGGGGCATTCGTGACTCCGAATGGCATAACTAAAAATTCATAATGGCCATACCTCGTTCTAAAAGCAGTTTTATCAATGTCTTCTGGTTTAACCTTCAGTTGATGATACCCCGATCTGAGATCGATTTTGGAAAACACTTGTGCACCCTGTAACTGATCAAATAAATCATCAATACGCGGTAATGGGTATTTATTCTTTACAGTTACCTTATTCAGTTCACGATAGTCAATGCACAGTCTCAGTGAGCCATCTTTTTTCTTGACAAACAAAACAGGAGCACCCCATGGCGAAGTGCTAGGTCTGATGAACTTTTTGTCTAACAGTTCTTGCAATTGCACTTTCAGTTCTTTCAGTTCAGTTGGAGCCATTCGGTAAGGAGCTTTAGAAACTGGTTGTGTTTCGGGAATCACATCAACGGTAAATTCAATCTCCCTGTCAGTCAAATCTCCTGGAAGATTATCTGGAAAAACATCTGGAAATTCTCTGACTATAGGAACACAATTCACATCAATTTTAACACTATCCTCAGTAGACGCAGTCAGCACAGAACACAGATACCCTTTACACCCCTTCCTAATTAATTTAACAGCTTTCATTGACGAAATCAAATACGGAGGAGGTACTACTCCACTCCCATTAAACACAAATTCAGGCAAACCAGGTGGACGGAAAACAACTTGCTTGGTCACACAGTCAATAGTGGCATGATATTTTTGTAATCAATCCATCCCCAATATTACGTCAAAATGATCAATGTTCAATGGCAGTAAATCAATAAACAGATGCATATCCCCAACAAGGATTTCACATGCGGGGTACATATAAGCACATGTCATGGACCCTCCTACGGGTGATGATACGGCTAGCAGATAGTTCATAGGTTCTAAGGGTCTATTCAATTTTCGTGAGAAAGCATGCGATACATAAGAATGTGTAGACCCCGAATCAATCAATACATATGCATTTTGTGTACAAATAGAGAGAATACCTGACACAACGGTCTCAGTATTTTGCACGTCTCCCGGTACTAGGGCGAACACTCGGCCCTGCCTCATGGGCTCTTTCCCGGTAGCTCTGGGGTTAGGCTTTGGTGCTACAGTTGATGCTGCTGCGCTTGGTGCAGCTTTACTACTGGCTTGTGGAGCAGAGGGGCAGTCTTTAACCATGTGGCCCACCTTGCCACACCTGTAACAGGCTCCAGATATTCTGTAGTAGACCCCCTTGTGCTTCTTGCCACACTCAGGACAGGGTGGTATGAACCCACTCCCTTGGCTGGGGCTAGTTGTCGACCCCGTATTCTGTTTCTTGTTGGCTGGGTTGTGCTTGCCTTTCTTGAATTTGAAACCCTGCCTTTTACCATGCCATTCGGTTGTTGGTGTTTTAGATTGTTTCACTGCTGCAATGTTCGACTCGGCCATCAATGCCCGGTCGAGAACACCCACAAAAGTCGGTAGTTTCAACATATTTATTCGGTCAAGAATTGCAACATTAAGGCCACCTTCAAATTTCCTGGCCTTCTTATACTCAGTATCCACCATATGCGGTGCATAACGAGTAAGTTCAGTAAATTTCGTTTCATATTCGGCAACCGACGTGGTGCCCTGTTTCAGTTGTTCAAACTTAGTTACTTTCCTATCACTGACACATTGTGGGAAGTACTTTTCAAAGAAGGACTCCTTGAACTGAGCCCAAGTCATAACAGTATTTGTATCACGGGTCAACATCCACCACCTTCTAGCCTCTTCTTGTAGGGTGAAGGTAGCTAACAATACTTTGTTCGCTTCTGAGCACGGAAACACTTCAAATAATTTTTCTGTTTCCAGAACCCAAGCTTCAGCTTTTAACGGTTCAAGGCCTCCCTGAAAGGATGGCGGTTTCATTTTGCTGAACTTCTGGGTAAGAGCAATTATATCCCCATCATTCACATCCACATTAGGTTCTGGCTGTACCGGAGGAGGAGGAGGTGGGGGCGGTTGGTTCTGTTGTTGTTCAAGTCTAGCAGTTATCAATTCCATCATTCTTTCCATTCTTTCCATTCTTTCCATTCTTGCCTCAGTAGATGAGGACTCAGGTTCATTTGCATTGTCCATTTCACTATAAGCAGTTATAGCAGTTTTAAACATAAGCAGTCATTTGTTTAACAGTTTACCACATTAGTATGTATTCAGTCATAACATAACCACACACTTATCATGCTCATGAGATGCCCTAATCACTTTTCTAGGACACCCTATAGCTCATTTGGACACGTGTGTGCGGTATAACTCGTGGTAAGTATCGCTCTGATACCACTCTGTCACGACCCAAACCCGGCCCTATGGGTTTAGCACCGTAACCGGCCAGTAATCCGAGATTACCGAAGGCCTGCTTAACAGTAATACAGTAAAACAGAGTACAGGCCTGGCGGAAGCCAATACAGTAATTAAACAATGTCCAATGAGCTGTGACAGTCTGTATGCCAAAAAGATTTTTCATGCATTCATGCATACACAAACAGTACAGTCTATACAGAATTTACAGTCACACAGTACAGGGACCTAATCCCTTGATAACAGTACGGTAAACATTTAGTCTATACAGAACAGTTAGACAGTATGAAGACAGGCGGGGGAAAACAAACAAAACACCCCCAAGCCATAGCATGGCAACTCGGAACCTCGCAGTGAGGCACAAAGGCTGGCTTGACAAAACTGGAGTCTAACCCACGCTCCTAGCTCCGATCTGGTGGCTGAGCACCTACATATATATATAAACAGTGAGCTAAAGCCCAGTGAATAACATAATGCGTAAAGAGGTTTAGAATGAATGTCCTTACGGTAATGAAAACAGTTCAATTCAATCAGTATTTCAGTTGTTCAGTACAGTAAACAGTCATATGTGGTACATCCATTAGCATAACAGTAACAGTAGGTCTTAAAAGACCGAACAGTAATGATGGCCATCAGTCAGTAAACAGTAGTGGCTCCACGAGGGAACCGACAGAGATCTCTGTAACAGTAACAGTAACAGTAAACAGTAGGTACTAAGGATGCCACAGTACAGTTCAGAAATAAAGGACATACATTCATTCAGTAATACCAGTACAGTAAACAGTTCAGTTCAGTATTCAAAAGATATCAGTTGAACATATCTTTACACAATTGTTACTCACAGAGTTCGGGCTACAGTAAGCTAGAGCGTGTCTCCCCAGTCGCCAACCCTACACAGTTAACAGATTGAACACACTAAGCTACGCAGTTGGGAAAGTAACAACTTAAACCCTAATTTGCCTCGGTGTGTTCTACATCTATATCCTCAATAAGATGCCTTAAACTAGGTCTAAGAATGCCTAGAATGGAGTGAGGATGCAAAGATGCACATTTAAAAGCATTTTCAGAAAAACAGAGTCCCGCTCGAGCGCATGTTTCCCCGCTCGAGCGGACATGCAACAAAGGTACACGCTCGAGCGTAAACTTTTCCGCTCGAGCGTACTGTAAAAGTACTGGATGGGTGAAATCTCCGCTCGACGCCCGCTCGAGCTTGAGACATGACTCCGCTCGAGCGCCCAATCCTCCGCTCGAGCGGACTGCAAAACAGTGCAGAGAGATGCTGGTTGCTCGGATTCCACGCTCGAGCGTAACTTTCCCCGCTCGAGCGGAAGTGCGAAATCTGGAAAACCCAGATTGCACCTCCAAGCTCAAACTCAAGTTTAAATGCATCAAAACCGATCCTCTTGGGCTCATTTTCTGGAAAACATTTATAAACACATAGAATAACGTGGTTCAAAGCTCAATTTGAGAAATCAAAGCCCAAGGGTGTTTAATTCAAACCCAATTTCAAATCATTTTCAAGAACAATCTTCAAACATGACATGCATGATCTTAAATCATTTTCAAAGCTTTAATGTTGTTTCAAAAGAGCTCAAGCCTTCAAAAACAAGATGAACTCATGGAGTATGACCAAAAGATGGACATGCATGTGAGGTATGATGAACTACCACCTCAAAACTTCAATATATGTACATGCATGCAACACTTAAGCTTCAATTCAACAACAATGAACCAATTCATGACTTAGTTCTACAATGAAGCATGAATCATGCAAGAACAACTCAAAGACACCATTAAGATGATGAATGATCTACCTTAGGTGTAGAATTAGAAGTGAGGGAGCTCAAATATGCAATCTCCTCAACAATTTCTTCAATTTCCAAACAATTCACAAGCAAAATTGAGATGAAATCAACTCCTCAAGTCTCTCTCTCTCTAAGGTCGGCTAGAACAAGAAGAAATGGCTGATGAAATGTTCTTCAAGTGTGTACATAAGGCTCAAGTGTGTGTATTGAGTGGGCCACTAAGGGTGGCAATTTGGTAAATAAGCCTAACTCTTTAATTAGCTTATTTAATCTAATTTAATCATACCTAATCACTTTTTCAATGAATGTACCATAAAAGTACATTAATTATGAGGATCATAAAACACTAACCAATTTCTGGTTCGGCCGCCGATAAGGCCTTCAATTAATAGTTTAAACATAAAACACGAACAGATCAAACAAACAGTCAACAGATAAAATGCAATTCAAACAGATATATTCACTCAATTCAGTTTCAATTTCGGGCAGTCAGTTCAGTACCTTAATCAGTTCAATTCTCAGTCAGTTATCAGTCATTATCAGTTCCGTTTAATAGTAATCGGTGATTATCGGTAATCAATCAGTCATTAATCAGTAAACAGTATGAGGGTTGTTACAGTTACTTTTTCAAATTTTTGTGGAGGATTACGTAGAGTGATTTGTGGGGTTAGTGATGTTTGGGGGGCGGCTGATGTGGAATTGCGATGTTGTTGTTGGTTGTTATTTATTTTTATTTTTATTTTTTGATTTTGTGATTGATGTTTGGGTGGGCTTATTAAGGTATGATGTTATGTGTCTAATTTTTATTGTTGGGGTTGCATAGAGTGTTTTTTGGGGTTGATGTTGTTGCCAAATCACGTTGTTTTATGATGTGGAAGCGTGGGTCATTGATGTAGGGGGTTTGGATTCGGTTTTTTTTTTTTTTTTTTTTTTTTCAATTGCTGTTTCAAGTGTTGTTGACGGTCTGTGCGGGAATTTCCAGGTCTGTTTCATTGTTGTGTTGGTGACGTGTTGGGTGACATTTTTACAGGTTAGTTTCATATGTTGTTTTGTTGTTGAGTCAATGTGTGTGGGTGTGTCGTGAAGTATGGAATTAAGGTGCAAATGTTACGTTGCCATTTTAGGGGTGTATTTTGTTTTTGTTTTTGTTTTTTTTTGCACTGGATTGTTCAGGGTTGTATGTTGATTTATTTTTGCATTGGATTGTTCAGGGGTGTAGTTTGATTCATTCTATTCTGTGTTGATTCATAATGTTATATGGTGTTGGTTTAATCTATTGTGGGTATGGAGGGTGCAGTGTTGTTGTTGTGTACGTATGGACAAACCAGTACGATTGTTCGCCTCCATCAAGCTTTGACATTTGCACAGTTGGTTGATAGTGTATGTGAGAAGTTTGATAGCTTGGGGGCAGGGTTGATAGTTTGTCCATCCTGTGGCTTTACTGATGTTGGTAAACACTTTTGGCCAATTAAATCCCAAATTTAATTTTTCTGGTAAACATTACTGATATACGTAAACATTACCCACATTACTACAAATTAAAGCCAGGATTTGATGGTTGTTAGGTTGGTATCCTAGTGCTACTTTTTCATGTGTTGGTGGTGATTTGATGTGGTGTCAATGTGGACTCTATTTTTGATGTTGTTAATGGTTAAATTAATTTTTGTGACGTTATTTTATTGTCCTTGGAGGTGTGGAAGCGTATAAATGTTTTTTTCATTTTTCCTTGTGGCCAATCTGGTGGACGTTTGTACGAACAATTGCGAGCATGGTGTTCTTCCACTAGACCTACATTTCGAGCTTTGTCATCCTTTATCACCTGCCACGTTAGTCACATTAAGATATTAATATGGGAAATACAAAACACACGTCCACAAAGACACTAATCAACCAACATAAAAAAAAAAAAAAAAAAAGAGAAAGAAACAACATTATAACAGTACACAAACACCCTTAATACCATAACGCGCTATGTATGTGTTCCAATTTCGAATGACAACAACATTAGACACAATCAACACCCCAAATACAAAACCAATACACGTCCCATCCACATATAAAACCATAGATACATGACAACTAGTACCAACATCGTAAAGAGGTAGAACTTGTAACATTTACTCAACAATGTGCCACATATAACCACAAATAAATAGGTAAATAACACATATTGCAAAACATGCATGGTATGTCAGGCCAACATCCCCATGTGGACGTGGTGTTCGGGGGGTTTATGTCACAACCCAAACCCGCCCCTGTAGGTTTAGCACCGTAACCGGCCAGTAATTCGTGGATTACCAAAGGCCTTTGAACAAATTAGCAAATAATAAGGGGCTGCAGAAGCAATAATAAAAAATAGACAAGGTCCAATGAGCTGTGATAACGTACATGGGACGGAACATTTCAAAACTTATATATGTACATGAGCATGCCAGTCAAAGGACACCAATATTTACAAAATATTACATCCCAAGACCTGTCTTTACAAAACACATACAGAGACTAGCATGAATACAAAAATAGCCATAGCATTAGACTTCGACCGAAACCTCCTCAAGAGGCGCAACAGTTGGCTAACAAAACAGAACAGAAGGTCATCAACTCTGGCCTTGGTCACACGCCGGCTCACCTACATACATAATATAAACTGTGAGCGAAAGCCCAGTGAATAATAAGAGAGTAAAGGGTTTCAATGAATGGGTTCGTACAGATTCAGAAATCATAATTCAGTTCATATCAACATCATAGTTTGTCCAGATCATATACCGACAGAAATCATAAGTCATGATTAAGTTTACGTGATACATCCATTAGCATAAACAGAACATAACAGAACAGAACGTATACACGTGAGGTTACGAATAACCAGTTCCATAAAGGAACCTCCGGATCCAGGTAACAAAACAGAACAAAAGCTGAGCCCCCGTGACAGGGCCTCCGGTACGGGTAACAGAGTACAGACAGAAATAAGTTCCGTAAAGGAACCTCCGATACCGGGTAACAGCTAACAGATATCACATGATGCTAAGGATGCTACGAATACATATCAGAAATTGAACAATCATTTATTGTACAAAACATATCATTTCGGAAAATAGATCTTGTTTTATCAAACAGAAAGTAGATACAGTTCGAACATAACTTTACTAAATTATTACTCACAGTTGGCCTTGAAACAGACAGACGGAACAGATTGATCACATGACACGCGGTATGTGACCTACATAGCACATAACAGACACACACTTGAAACACACATTCTAATTGCACAAAACTTACGTCGTTGGTTCTTAGTGTGTTTCTAACCTTAAATCCTCACTATAGAGTCTTAAACATGGCCTAGGAATGCCTAGGATGGAATGAGGATGCAAAGATGCCTTGAAAAACATTTCTCAAATTTTGCTGAAGATAAGGTCCACGCTCGAGCGTGGTTTTCCCCGCTTGAGCGGACATGCAAATAAAGAAGCTCCATTCGCGCGTGGACTTCCCCACTCGAGCGAATTGCAAACTTATGAAAAAGTGCTGGATGCAAGAAATTCACGCTCGATGGGCGCTCGACCCCTGCTCGAGCGTGTGACACAGACCCTCGCTCGAGCCTGGCTTCCCCCGCTCGAGCGGACTGCAAAACACACAAACTTCTGGGTATACGCATTTTACGCTCGCCACTCGAGCGGAAGTGCATGTACTCAGGCTTCACGCTCGAGCGTGAAAGTCCCCGCTCGAGCGTGGGTCAAATTTCTGGAAAATTCAGATTGACCTTCAAACATGAAATTCAACATTCAACCATCCAAAACTCATTTTCCTGGGCCAAAACTTTGGAAAACACTTGGTAACCCATAAAACAACATGTTTAAAGCTTCAATTCAAGAAATCATGGCCCAAAAGTAAACCAATTCGTGCAAAATCAACATGAACTTTATGAACATGCTATTAATTCAACATGCAAGAACCTCTTTGAATTCAAACCTTCCAAAACATAACCAAACTTAATAATTTGATGGAAAATAAGTTGAATGGCTATATATGAGTGAAATTGACACATGCATGGAAGAAATCTTAGAATTCCAACTCAAAACATGGAAATTTGTGCATGCATGCATGGATTCCTTAGAAAGACAACTCAAGTGCTATGAATTACACATGCATGTATGTATTGAGCTTCAATTCACCAATCTTAGCTTAAACCTAACATGAGTCCATTTAATTCACTAGAATTCTTACATTAACAAATCAATTCCATAATTAATAGGGTGAATGCCTACCTCAAGTCTTGAATTCCTCAAAGTGAAGGCTCTAATATGTAAATCCTCCTATTCCTCCTAAACTCCAAGCAAATCCCTTGTTGAATCCAACTTTCTTTCAACTCTCTCTCTCTCTCTCTCTCTCTCTCTCTCTCTCTCTCTCACGTTTTGCATCAGAGGAATGGATGAGTGAAATGAAAATGTGAGCTAGTGGAGTCTAAAATGGTCTATAAGTGGTAATTGATCAAAAAGTAAATAAATAGCATTATTTTAATCTAGTTCAATCGTTCCGAACAGAACTTTAATTAAATCTACCATAAAATTCTATTAATCCTAACTAGCACATAACACAAGCCGATTCCTGATTCGGACGCGGATAAGGCTCTCAATTCGTGAACCGAAATTAAAATATGAATAGATTTTTCTACGCCTAACAGATAGAAATACAAAGATGATGCAATACTCATGCAAATTAGTTCCAAATCCTTCCTAAATTATTGTTAGGCTTAACTAAGCACGAATTAACGTTAATCTGGGGTCGGGGTTATTACAGTCTCATCCCCTTAAAAGAGTTTGGTTCCCAAACTCGAATTACCTTCATTCTGGAAGAACATCGGGTTCAATGGAAACAATTCCGAATATCTTTTCATCATATCTTCTTCTGTTTCCCAGGTCGCATAGGTTCCTCCGTGGTTTTGCCAATCCACTTTTACCAACGGTATTTTTTTGTTTCTCAATCTCTTGATCCTGCGGTTCACAATTTGAATAGGTCTATCCTCGTAGGTGTAGTCATCTTTCAAAAGCACATGTGTCGGTTCAATGACGTGGAGTGGATCTCTCAAATATTCCCGAAGCATCGATACATGAAAGACGTTGTGCATATGTTCCATTACTGGAGGCAAGGCTACCCGATACGACATTAGATTGATCTTTTCAAGGATCTCATAAGGTCCAACATACCTTGGCGCCAACTTGCCCTTAACACCAAACCGAGTTTGACCCTTCATCGGGGTTACCTTTATGAACACATGGTCCCCAACTTCATATTCCTTATCTCATCTTCGAACATCAGCATAGCTCTTCTGCCGACTCTGTGCAGTTTTCAGACGCTGCTATATCAGTTTCACTTTCTCAGTTGTTTCTCGCACAAGTTCCGGTCCTAACAAAGGTCTATCACCTATTTCAGCCCAACATATCGGAGAACGACATTTTCTTCCATACAAAGCTTCGTAAGGAGCCATTCCAATGCTTGAATGGTAACTGTTGTTGTACACAAATTCAGTTAATGGCAAGTAGGTCTCCAAATTTCCTTAGAAATCTAACACACACATTCTGAGCATATCCTCCAGAGTTTGGTTCGTTCGTTCAGTTTGGCCATCTGCCTGTGGGTGATAAGCACTGCTCAGTCTCAATTCAGTCCCCAAAGCCTGTTGCAAACTCTGCAATATCTCAATACAAACTTTGAGTCCCTGTCAGACACAATAGATACTGGCACTCCATGCAGTCTCACAATTTCAGTCATATAGATATTGGCCAATTTATCAGCGTTATAAATAGTTTTGATAGGCACAAAATGGGCAGACTTAGTTAAACGGTCAACTATAACCCAGATAGAGTCCATACCTCGAGATTCAACGAGGTTAACCGTCCTATGACAAGTTCCATCGGGTCTATTTCCGCAGCAAGACCAAATGCAAGGGCCGAAGTTAGAGGGAATGCAAATAATGAAACATTGAGGCAAGGGAGAGTGTTCGCCTTAGTTGTCACGACCCAAACCCGCCCCTGTAGGTTTAGCACCGTAATCGGTCAGTAATCCGTGGATTACCAAAGGCCTTTAGACAGATTAACAAATAATAAGGGGCTGCGGAAGCAACAATACAAAATAAACAAGGTCCAATGAGCTGTGATAACGTACATGGGACGGAACATTTTAAAACTTATTTATAGATATATAAACATGCCAGTCTAGATACACAATATTTACAGAATATTTATAGAAGTGAACTTTCCAAGATCTGACTTTACAAACAGTTACAGAGACTAGCATGAAAAGAAAAACAACCTTGGCATTAAGCTTCGATCGGAACCTCCTCGGGAGGCACAAGGGTTGGCTGACAAAACGGTACAGAGGGCCGTCAACTCTGGCCCTGGTCATGTGCCGGCTCACCTACATACATAATATAAATTGTGAGCGAAAGCCCAGTGAATAATAACAGAGTAAAGGGGTTATATGAATGATGTCCAGCACAAGTTAGAATCCAACATTTAAATCAGAGCATAATCAAACTTTAAAATAGAAACAGATTCATATATACTTTCATATTCAGATTTTGCATAAGATTACACGTGGTACACCCATTAGCTATTAGAATAGATTGGTCCAGAGACCCACATACATAGTTGGTACCAACGACCACAAAGGTCCATAACTTGCGCGCAAGTAGCCATGGTATTGTTACCCCCAAGCAAGGGCCACGTGCAGATTGGCCGCGACATTGTTACCCCCGGGCGAGGGCCACATGCAGATTGGCTATGGTATTGTTACCTCTGGGCGAGGGCCACGTGAACTAAGGGTGCCACAATTACTTTTCAGAAAATTGGACATTCATTCATAATTTGTGAGATAGCATTTCAGAAAATAGATTATACAATACCAATCAGAAAATACTTAAGCTGAACATAACTTTACAGAGTTATTACTCACAGTGGGCTTGGAGACAGACAGACAGAGCAAATCGATCAGACAGGATGTGGCACGTAACCTACACGACACATAACAGATACACACTTAAAACACACGTTCTAATTGTACAAAACTTATTTCATTGGCTTTTAGTGTGTTTCTAATTTCTTACCCTCACTATAGAGTCTAAAACATGGCCTAGGAATGCCTAGGATGGAATGAGGATGCAAAGATGTGCTTTAAAACACTTTTCAGAATTTTGCTGAAATAGGGGTCCCGCTTGAGCGTGGCCTTCTACGCTCGAGTGGACATGCAGACAAAAGGAATCTGCTCGAGCATGATTACTCCGCTCGAGCGGACTGTAAGCTACAGTAAAAGTACTGGATGCAAGAAATTCACGCTCGATGGGCACTCGATACCCGCTCGAGTGTGAGACACAAGTCTTCGCTCGAGCGTGCATTACCCCGCTCGAGCGGACTGTAAACACAGGCAAAGTACTAGATACACGAAATTCCCGTTTGAGCGTTATTTTACCCACTCGAGCGTACTGCATGAATCTAGTATGTACACTCAAGCGTGGAGTTCCCCGCTCGAGCGTGAGTCCAAAATCTGGAATTTCCAGATTCGAACCTCAAGCTCAAAACTCAACTACAATGCATCAAATTCGATCCTTTTGGCTAATTTTCTGGAAAACACTAGTAAACTCATAATATGACATGTTTCAAAGATCAATTTGCAAAATCAAAGCCCAAAGGTAGTTCAATTAAACACAATTTTCAAATAGACTTCAAGAACATGAAGAACAATGCAAATTCAACACATGCATGGGTTCCTTGAAACTCCAAAGTTCTAAAACAAGATCAAATGCAAGATTTAACTTCAAAACATGGTGAGTTCATGGACTATAACAAAAATGTGGACATACATGCAAGAATTCTTATGAAAACAACCTCAAACTTCATGATATACACATGCATGCAAGAATTCCTACTCAACTCAACATTTAGAACCACAACTTGACTTTAGACTCTAATTCACCATGAACCATGCAAGAAGTAACTCAAAATCACAATGGAGAAGATGAATTCTCTACCTTATGTCTTGAATTATAAGTGAGGAAGCTCAATTTTGCAAATCTTCTACCAATTCCTCAAGTCTCTAAGTCAAATCTCAATGGAAGGTAAGTTTTCTCTTCTCTCACTCTTTCCTACGTTTTTTGTCACAAAAATGGCTGAGGAAATGTTATGAAGTGTATGAAATTGAGTTCCAAACAATGGTACCTAAGTGGCCCACTAATGGCAATGTCGTAAATAATTGAACTAGTGTAATTTAACGTTATTTAATCTAATTTGATCGCTCCGAACCGAATTTTAATTAAACCTACCATAAAATTCTATAAATCCTAACTAGCACATAAATCAAGTCGATTTCTGATTCGGACGCCAATAAGGCTTTCAATTCGCAATTTAAAGTCAAAGACATGAACAGATCATTTTATCGCAAACAAATAGAAACACATAAATAATGCAATACACATGCAAATAAATCCCAAATCCTTCCTAAATTACTAGTAAGCATAATTAATCATGAATTAGCATTAATCGGAGGTCGGGGTCATTACATTAGTGTCTGGTGACGTACCAAACACCTATACTGTGGTGTCAGGTACACTCTCTGTATGTTCTCAAAATGCATGTGTACTGATAGATTCTGGTTCTACACATTCCTTTGTATCGCATGCTTTTTCTCAAAAATTGACTAGACTATTAGAACTTATGACATATGTGTTATCTGTATCTACGCCATCTGGAGATTCTATGGTGTGGACTCATGTTTATCCAGCTTGTGATATTATGATTGGCGATGTGATATTATATGTTGATTTATTACCCTTGAATATTGATCACTTTGATTGTATTTTAAGAATGGACTGGTTGACTAAATACTGTGCCACCATTGACTGTGCAAGTAAATCTGTTGTGTTTAGACCACTGGGTATGCCTGAATTTACTTTTACTGGGGATGGGGTAGTTCCTCCTCCATATCTGATTTCAGCTTTGAAAGCCATAAAACTGCTTAGAAAGGGATGTAGAGGTTACTTGTGCTGTATACTGATTGCACCATTTGACGGAACTACGGTAGAAACTATCCGGGTTGCTTGTGAATTTCCCGATGTGTTTCCAAATGACCTACCTGGGGACTTAATTGATAAGGAAATAGAATTCATCATTGATGTAACACCTGGAACACAGCCTATCTCCAAGACTCCATATAGGATGTCAACTTTTGAACTGAAAGAACTGAAGGCTCAACTACAGGAACTCTTAGACAAGAAATTCATTCGTTCGAGTACCTCACCTTGGGGTGCTCCAGTATTATTTGTCAAAAAGAAAGATGGGTCTTTGAGGTTATGTATCGATTACCGGGAATTGAACAAAGTGACCATTAAGAACAAATATCCATTACCCCGACTAGATGATTTGTTTGATCAACTCCAAGGAGCTAAAGTGTTCTCTAAAATCGATCTTAGGTCCGGTTATCATCAGTTAAAGGTTAAGGCAGAAGACGTAGAGAAAACTGCATTTAGAACTAGATATGGACATTATGAATTCTTGGTAATGCCTTTTGGAGTAACAAATGCACCTACAACTTTTATGGACCTAATGAATAGGGTTTTCAAACAATACCTTGATGAATTCATTGTTGTGTTTATTGATGACATTCTGATTTATTCTAAAGACAGGAAAGAACATGGGAACCATCTGAGAACTACCTTGCAGATTTTGAGGGAAAAGAAACTGTATGCTAAATTGTCCAAATGTGAATTCTGACTTGATAATGTAGTATTTTTGGGACATGTGATCAATGAGGATGGTGTTTCTGTTGACCCTTAGAAGATTGAAGCTATTGTGGATTGGCCTAGACCGACGAACGTAACGGAAGTTAGAAGTTTCCTGGGACTTGCAGGTTACTACCGAAGATTTGTGAAAGACTTTTCTAAGCTTGCCATGCCATTCACCCAGTTAACTCAGAAAAATGTGCCATTTGACTAAAATGAACAAAGAGAGGCAGCCTTTCAAGAACTGAAAACCAGGTTAGTCACTACACCAATCTTAACTTTGCCTAATGGTATTGATGGGTTTCAAGTGTACAGTGATGCTTCCTACAAAGGTTTGGGGTGTGTATTAATGCAAAACGGAAAAGTGATTGCCTATGCTTCTAGACAACTCTGACCGCATGAAAAGAATTACCCAATGCATGATCTTGAGTTAGCAGCGGTGGTGTTTGCTTTGAAAATCTGGCGTCACTTCTTGTATGGGATAACTTGTGAGGTGTACACCGACCATAAGAGCTTGAAATACTTTTTCACCCCAAAAGAATTGAACATGAGACAGAGGCGATGGTTAGAGTTAATCAAAGATTATGATTTGCAGATCTTGTGCCACCCAGGGAAAGCTAATACCGTAGCGGATGCCTTGAGCCAAAAATCAATGGGAAGTTTGTCATGTCTATTATCCAATCGGAAAGAACTGCAGAATGACCTAGAATAAGTTGGGTTGTTAACCGCTATCTTCGCTCAACCTACAATTCTTGATGAGATCAAACAGAAACAGTGCGAGGATGAATACTTGAAAAAGATCACAGAGGAATTTGATTCGAAGCCAAGGCCAGGATATGTGTCTGAGAGAAAGATGTGCTAAAATTTCAGAACCGTCTTTGTGTACCCGATTGTGGTGATTTGAGGAAACGTGTTATGACCGAAGCTCACAGTAGTAAGTTTGCTATGCACTCGGGGAACACGAAAATGTGAGTGGTATCAAAGCCAGGTTTCGATCTTGAGACCTGTGGGTTATGGGCCCACCACGCTTCCGCTGCGCTACTCTGATACTATAATAACCCCGACCCCAGATTAACGTTAATTTGTGCTTAGTTAAGCCTAACAATAATTTAGGAAGGATTTGGAACTAATTTGCATGAGTATTGCATCATCTTTGTATTTCTATCTGTTAGGCGTAGAAAGATCTGTTCATATTTTAATTTCGGTTCACGAATTGAGAGCCTTATTGGCGTCCGAATCAAGAATCGGCTTTGTGTTATGTGCTAGTTAGGATTTATAAAATTTTAATCTAGTTTAATCGTTCCGAACCAAACTTTAATTAAATCTACCATAAAATTCCATAAATCCTAACTAGCACATAACACAAGCCGATTCCTGATTCGAACGCCGATAAAGCTCTCAATTCGTGAACCGAAATTAAAATATGAACAGATCTTTCTACGCCTAACAGATAGAAATACAAAGATGATGCAATACTCATGCAATTAGTTCCAAATCCTTCCTAAATTATTGTTAGGCTTAACTAAGCACGAATTAACGTTAATATAGGGTCGGGGTTATTACAGTTTATTCGTCAACCATTCATGAGCAAATCACAACAGAACAACACTTTATCCAAAAATAAACACATTCGGGAAATTATAAAATTAGACGATAACACCACTACGAGGTATGCAACCCAACATTTGTAAACACACATATAGTGAAACACAATTACCTTCGTTCAAGAAATTACACTAAGACACTCAACGTACCATTACGTCAACTACTTGCAAACATGGATGTCACAATCATTACACATCACCTAACATTACTGTCATTAACATTACACATACCTACCCCAATCTACATACATACACCCAAAAACTAGGGGAGCACAAGCACATTACATCACACCGACACAACAAACTCATTATCTGTCAACAACATTGCACCGAATTCTAGACACACACCACCATATGAACAATCATCACAAACAATGTCCGAACGAGTGCGTAACATTAGGTTAACAATCACCAACCATGTGCGTAACTGTAGACACCCCATTTTTGACCGACCTTGAGACTCAGACGTCACCAGTTGAGCACTCGGTGATATTGCATGTTGTGCTTGTTCAGAAGTCTCAGAGTCGCGGCTGCGAGCCCTGCCTCCGGACTTCCGAACCCTCTTCTGTGCCTTGCCTCGGTTTGCGAACCAGACTCAATTTTCTCTGTTTCTTCTCATGAGGGGAGGGAGAGGTCCCGTAGACCATCTCTCAGTGGCCATGGGCTACATTTTGTGGCCGTAGGCCATTTTGCCCATTTCGGAGCCCGGTTCTGGTTTTTCGGGACCGTTGGCTGTATGCCTCAGTTCGGGACCGCCTAACCGTCTCCGTTTGCTCCAGTTTTTGGCATACATCTTGTTTGCTCCCTTTTGAGAAACACTGAGGTCTCAGAAACCCACTTCGTGGCCGAATGCCACTTTTGGTGCTTAACAGCCCATTTTCGGGACCCCGAACTGCGTGTTTTGGCCCCCGAGCATCCGTTTTGTATCGGTTTTTGTTCATTTTTGGCAGGTACCTCTGTTTTATCACCAGGAAGGTCACTGGAGGGTGGGAGGCCAGCAATTATCTTAGCAACCAGTTATATTCCATTTTCGCCCTCCAGTGCCCGTTTTTCTAACTTCCGAGCCAATGTTGAACGCCTTGGGGCCACTTCCTTCAACCCCAAACCACATATTTGTGATGTACACACATGGGAGGACACCAAAATTTGGTGGGAGGCCAGTAATTTTGCCGAAAAGCCAACTTCTTTTTGGTCAAAAGTGGTTCAGCATGAATCCGGGAAGGAGAAAAATCTACGTGGCTTCACCGAAACAGGCGTAACTCTTTGCACAAGAGGAATTAAGATATGAGGCCACACCATTGGAAAGCTTACTTCCGGGGCTTCATTTTGCACTCAAGAATCTCCCATGTCCAAGTCCGAGGGGGGGAGATGTGGTTGGTTGAAGTCTGGTTGGACCGAATCTGCGCGGCTTCACGGAAAAGGGCATAACTTTTTCTACAGAAGGAATTTTAATGCAAGGTTTGCGCCATTGGAAAGATAACTTCTGGGGCTTCATCCTAGGGGGTGGCCGGCCACATTTTTTCTTTGACCTAGCCGGCCGGCTAGGGGAAGTGGCCGGCCGGCCACCTGCAACTCCAAAAGGTGGCCGGCCATGTTCCTCACTGTGTGTGCTTTCCAGCTGTGCCTTGGTTTTCCCCCAAAAATATCTATATCCGGGGGACCCTTTTGGAGGGAAAAAAGGCCTCATTTTCCCTCCACTTTTGCTAGACTCTTCTCTCCATCTCTTGTCCATATAGAGAGCCTCCCAACTCTAGAGAAAGGGTTACAAGAGTTGCTTTGAAGATATACATACATATCACTCCATTTCCTTCAAGTTTTGGCTTCATTTTCTTCATCATCTTCAAGCTCTACCATCACTACTCCATTCCAGCAGCAAAGGAAGGGATTCCAGCAGCTTAGAGTCATCAAATCTGGTCCAAGAAGCAACAAAAGTGATGGTCTTCAAGGGTAAGTAGACTTTCCCCCTTTTGTAGCTCATTTTTGTGCCAATTTCTTAGCCAAGTTTCTTATTGTTTTGGGCTCCGACCTTAACTAAAACTAGGTCTATTTTGAGCTATTCTACATGTTTGTTGAAGGGCTCAATCCTGTTTGAGCCCCCCATCTTACACTTGCTTCAATATCTTCCTTGAATGCCATTTTCTTGCATGCTTTGGCAGCCCATTATGATTCCATTTTTGGGCATTTTACAGAACTAAAAATAGGCTTATTTTGAGCCCCTCTTCAACATTGAAGAAGGGCTCAACACTGTTTGGGACCTCCATGCTATACTTGCCTTTATATCCCTCTTTGGTCCCCTTTTTTTGCATGTTTTGGTAGCCTATTATGCTTCGGTTTTTGGCCTTTTTACAGTACTAAAAATAGTCTTATTTTGGCCCATTATTCATGTTTCATTAAGGGTCTTTGGCCGTTTGTGGAATACTTTGTAGACTTTGTGTTATAGCCACTTTTGAGCCTCATTTTGCATTGCATTTCTAGCATGTTTGTATACTGTTTTGGGATTTTTACAGTTCTGTAAATATGCATATTTTTGGTCCCTCTTCAATGTTGTAGAAGGGAATTTTTCAGTTTGGGCTTTGCATATACCACTTGCTTCTTTGGCCATCTTTTGGCCCTTTTTCTTGCATAAGAGCTTAGCCATATCTATGTTTGTTTTTGAGGTTTTTACAGTTCTGAAAAGTGGCTTATTTTTGGCCCCTCTTCAATTTTGTTGAAGGGCCCTAACCTATTTGGAGTTAGCAGCTGTGAGTTGCTTCATAATCTCATGTTTAGGGCCATTTTTACATGCCATTGTTGCCCTATCTTCGCTTGCTGTTTGGCCATGATTTGTACTGTAAAAATGCTTATTTTGAGGCTTCCTTGCTTCTTTCTTTTCATCCCGTGTACCAATTATGCATGCTTTGTATAGCTGTAGTTCATTTCACGTACTTAATCTTGCATTTTGGGAGAAATTCCATGCATCGGGTGTGTTTTCGCCTCATTTCGGAGCTGTTTTCCCCCACATTTCATTGATGAAAATCCATTAGCATGTTTGCATATCATTTTCCATGTCATTTGCATTGCGTATGCCATTGCCTCGGTTTGCGTGCCCGTGTGCACGCATTTCGAGGCACTTCATTTTCATTCACCGGCATCCTATGTGAGTGTGGCTGAGGCTCTCTCATGTTGGTATAAGCCCATATCATTTTTCATGTCATTTGCATTGCGTATGCCATTGCCTCGATTTGCGTGCCCGTATGCACGCATTTCGAGGCACTTCATTTTCATTCACCGGCATCCTATGTGAGTGTGGCTGAGGCTCTCTCATGTTGGTATAAGCCCATATCATAGTTTCATGTCATTTGCATTGCGTATGCCATTGCCTCGGTTTGCGTGCCCGTGTGCACGCATTTCGAGGCACTTCATTTTTCATTTATCGGCCTCTTATGTGAGTGTGGCTGAGGCTCTCTCATGTTAGTATAAGTCCATGTTGCATTCTATATGCCATTTTCATGCCATTGCATTGCATATGCCATTGTCTCGGTTTGCGTGCCCGTGTGCACGCATTTCGAGGCACTTCATTTTCATTTATCGGCCTCTTATGTGAGTGTGGCTGAGGCTCTCTCATGTTAGTATAAGTCCATGTTGCATTCTATATGCCATTTTTATGCCATTGCATTGCATATGTTATTGCCTTGGTTTGCGTGCCCGTGTGCACGCATTTCGAGGCACTTCATTTTCATTTATCGGCCTCTTATGTGAGTGTGGCTGAGGCTCTCTCATGTTAGTATAAGTCCATGTTGCATTCTATATGCTATTTTCATGCCATTGCATTCCATATGCCATTGCCTCGGTTTACGTGCCCGTGTGCACGCATTTCGAGGCACTTCATTTTCATTTATCGGCCTCTTATGTGAGTGTGGCTGAGGCTCTCTCATGTTAGTGTAAGTCCATGTTGCATTCTCTATGCCATTTTAGCCATATTGCATCGCGTATGTCATTGCCTCGATTTGCGTGCCCATGTGCACGCGTTTCGAGGCACTTCATTTTCATCCATCGGCATCTTATGTGAGCGTGGCTGAGGCTCTCTCATGTTAGTGTAAGCCCATATCATATTTCCATGTCATTTGCATTGCGTATGTCATTTTCTCGGTTTGCGAGCCCGTGTGCACGCATTTCGAGGCATCTCTTTTTTACAGCATAGTGCATACTAGGTTGTATCTTAGATCGCATTCTGTCATTTCTTCGGTTTGCGTTCCCTTGTGTACACATTTCGAGACATCTCATTTTCATAGCATTGTGCATGCTAGGCTGTATCTTAGCTGCATTCATGCATATCATGCATATTGCATCGTGTTCGGGATAGGAGTTAGCCCGGGCACGGGAAACGAGGTGCGTTTCGTACTCCGAGTGACGGAACGTGTCTCAATTTCCAGTCACCGACACTCCGGATTACCCATGATGGAGTTAGGTTCTTGTTGTGTTTACATGTGCATTCATTCTATATTAAGTTGCACATTTCGACTCCTCTGCCATCATGCATCGATATGCGTGATTGATGGCACGAGGATCGAGGCATGCATATATCTGTGAAAATACATTGCTATGCCCCTTTCCTGCTCTCTGTTGCAGCAAATGAAGAATCAGCAAACTTCCGGAGTTTGGCGCGCTTTCCAAGAAAAATCACAAAACAAGAGGCTAATCGGGGCATCCCAGTAGATTTTCGCGCAAGGCAACCCGGACATGCATCATCCATCAGAAGCAAGGCAGTCCCTGGCTTGCACGCCAGTTTCACAGTTTTCTTATTTAATTTGATAATTAATTAGGAATTTGTATATTATTCGGACTGTAATATTTGGACTGTAATATTCTTTTATTTGGGACTGTATATTTATTCGGACCCTCTGCGCGAGGGCACAACTGTAATAAGTGTGCGTGTGTGTGTTGTATGTCTTCCAACCCCACGTCTTTCTCCCTTTTATTTATCCACTTTTGATGGTTAGATTAGGGCATGTTTAAATTAGCATACAGTATGATAGCATGTTTGCATTCATTCATCTATTTTGCATGCACCGGGCTCGACGCATCATACTAACTGCATTGTACTTTCAATTCCAAATTGAATGCATGATAGTTGTAGCATTTCACATGCCATGTTTAGAATAGCCGAGCCTGCTATAGTTGCATTTTGCATGTGCTGCATTAGGCATTTCTGTATACTTAGGATCATGCATGATTTCTAATGTAGTTTCTATTTTGGCTTCGAGTACTCGGTAAGTTCTATGCTTTAGCATCCTTGCATGCGTGTGAGTGACTGCCATGAGTAGCATGCTTACCATGAGGCTATATGCTTATGTGATATAACTGCCTGAATGCATGTGGGTGAAGGTTAGGTTATTTGAATTAGAATAATTCATCAAATGTGTGTTTTAAGCCCACTAGATAGTGGCAAAACCATCTTTTCTAAGCCCACCCGAAGGTGGCAAAATCTGCATTTTAAGCCTACTTGCGAGTAGCAAACTATCTTTCAAATAAACAAGCATGAAATGTTTTGTTCCAGTTCGGGCGACCCAGTCTATACTTATATGCTGTGTGCATCACATAGTAACCTAGGCTAAATAATCGGGATAAGGACACACAAAGTTTTCAAAAATTAATATCATGGTTAGTAGAGGCCGATCTTTGATCGGGCGAGCGGGGGTGCTCACGAAGTGACCTTCCCCAATCGTACCCAAGTTCCCGAGCCGAGGCAACTTTGGTGATGACGGACACGTGGCCTTTGGCACCGAGTCAGGGTTTCCTAAATTTCCCATTTTAAAAAACATTTAGGTGGCGACTCTGTATCTGGCGAAGCAGTCCATGTTTGGCACTTCTTTCAAAAATCAGTTTTCTCAAAACGATTTGCCGGATTTGGACTCTTTGGTTCAGATTTAGAACCGTGACAAATTTGAGAGTCCTGAGCTGTAGTGACCCCCAATATGAACAGAACGGGTGGAGCTCGTTCCTTCCAGGGCGTTCGGGGACGTCTACAGTAACATTAGTTAATGTGTACGTCATTCAACAACACACATTAACTACCACAAATCTCACTAACATTTAAAATCAAGACCATCCAAAATACACTCAAAATCTGGGGACCCCAAACCACATTACAACACAACGACACGACTATGTCAATAAAGCACACTAACCTTGAAACCCTGCCACAAACTTACCAACATCATGACAAACACCACAAAATACCCCTGTCAATACTACCCCAAATACAGAGTATCTCAAATGGAGGACGCACCTCGACACCCCTAGTGGCAACAACAAAACTAACATCACACAAAAATGGACACTACACAACCATACCCTCAGAAAAATTCGAACCCCATGAACACCCAACAACATCAAAATGAGATTTCACCATTACAAATAATACAATCAAAGCCAATTACGTAGAGAAATATAACGTTAATCAAACAATCATTAGGATTAACCAAATATTTTTCCAATGCAAACATATATGCATAATAACATTAAAGCCCACATACCTAACAACATAGGACAACAACACAAACACCGACGTAAACGAACGGATGATGTGCTATTGTCGACGATACATCGTTACCGTCAATCGCGGGACAATATGACTCAATGGCCACTCTGAATCGACGACGACAATGTATACCGAAAGGGTTTTCGCTTTTCTAGGGTTTGAGGGGATGTCAAATGTTAATTATGGAAGATCGATTGAAGATTTAACATTGTTAAATCCGGCTGTGCAAAGAAGTGAAGTGAGGATCATCGTTGTAACATTGCAAATTGGGAACTTTCCATTTTTGACTCGTCCGTTTTGATCGCGTTAGAGGAAACCAAAAAAGACTATAGTACGCTTTTGGTCAATTTGGTAAGTACAACATCACCTAAAACCCACATTTACCCCTTAACAAATGCAAGCCACGCACTGAATTCATGAGCTTCAAGATCATTAACATTGAAATGGGACTTTTGAGTCTATAAAAAAATAAAATAAATAAAAAAAGACAGGGCTACATGTTTTAAAACATCCCCTCATATTTTTTTTTTGGCCACTCCGAATCGACGACGATAATGTATACCGGAAGGGGTTTTCGCTTTTTTGAGGGGATATCAAATGTTAATTACGAAAGATTGATTGAAGATTTAACATTGCTAAATCCGGTTGTGCAAAGAAGTGAGGTGAGGATCATCGTTGTAACATTGCAAATCGAGAACTTTCCATTTTTGACTCGTCCGTTTTGATCGCGTTGGAGGAAACCAAAAAAGACTACAGTACGCTTTTGGTCAATTTGGTAAGTACAACATCACCTAAAACCCACATTTAGCCCCTAACAAATGCAAGCCATGCACTGAATTCATGGGCTTCAAGATCATTAACATTGAAATGAGACTTTTGAGTCTATAAAAAAATAAAAATAAAATAAAAAAAGACAGGACTACATGGTTTAAAAGATCTAATTTTGGGATTTAATGGTGCTTTACCCTTAAATTAAGTGAATTTAAAAAGACAATAAAAGAGTTATTAAAAAAAAATGTCAAAGACAAAAAAAAAATATGAAAACCAAAAGATTCAAAACAAAAGTTTAAAAAAAAACAAAAAACCAAACACTATAAACTTCTCTTTTTAAAAATTTTTCTTCACTAATCTCTAATTTTACACAAATTATTCACAAATTCTTTTTAATTTTTATGTGAATTTAATAATCTAATTAAAAAATGATGCATACACACAAAAATGTAACACTAAATATCTACATTATAACCAACTATTTAATTATGAATATTCTCATTGTTATGTGCGTTATATTATTATATTACTTTTGTGATATCTTATATATATCAATGTCTACATATATAATTTATATTAAAAATATAAATGTAAATTTATATATGTTACTGTATTCATAATTGTCAATATATAATGCTATATTACCTTCAAATACTTTAATTTCTAACATGTATCGCTGTAGTAATATAGTTATATTTGTTAGGAAAAAACTGCAGAAATGTGTATTGTTCTCCTATCAATTTATATTCAATATATATATACATGTCATACAAACAAATGTCCATAACAAACATTTTCAATAACAAACCAAGCCTTTGCAAAACATCTCCATCATGACAATAATTGTATTTTTTTTCCCTCAAAAAAAAAATCGCATTATTGAAGGAAAATGAATTTTGAAATTCATAACAATATGATATCGCCTCAAACTCTTACTCATCAAAATATTTTTATTATAATGAATTATAATGTTGAGTAAGAAGAAAAACAAGAAGGTGGTGAAACAAAAACTACAAAAGATCTATTGCAACTTACTTTCTAAGCAAAGTTCAACGAACTGACACAGGAATTGTTCTATCTGTTGTGAAGTCCAAGAAAAATAATATACCTCATGTACACATTTTAGTCAAATTATAAGGGGAAAAAATCAAATGATGCTCAATTATTATCGCAGACTCAATGATATAGAAAGCAAGTATATTAAATAAAAAGTTTTGATCAATTTTTGTCATATGCTGATTACTTACAGATGATATAATAAATTATGTAACTTGATAGTTTCATGAAAGTGACCTTGCAAACACTTATAAGTATGAATCTATAAACATTGTGAAAATAATTATGAAATTCCTATATTAATCAAAATATTAAGTTACAATATTATTTCATTTTCTTTAAAATTTACATAAATGAAAATATAATAATGACTAATATTATATTTTTCATCATACAATATATTCATGGCTCAAGAAACAAAATTTAATAACTCTTAATGTATAAAAATATATTACATATATAATATTAATGCATTTCTATACTAATAATATGTAAATAATATATAATAGTAGGTTCAATAAATTTATATTATAAGCTAAACTATTAAATAAAATTATATAAGGATACAATTAATTTTATACCTTCAATGGCTGGTTTGTGTTGCAGAGAATGATGATGGGGCAAGAGGTGGTGGTTTGTTCTATTTTGAGTCACTGGAAAAGAGTGGGTGGGGGTGGTGAGTTGGAGTCTGTTGACTCACCTCGTGAAATGCATGTGCATCACCTGATTAACCTGAGTTCTGAGAATGATGTGACTTTAATCTCAATAATCTAACTGTAAATTAATATTTATACTTATAAATTTTTTATTTATTGTTTAAGTTTTTCAATTAAGTAGGTGTTTATTTATTGTTTAATTATATTTTGGATATAGATCAATTTATTTATATAATTTTTTTATATTTTATATACATATCACATACTAATTTAAGAGATACGCATAATTACAATATTGACTGTACGAGCACGAAATAATTCTTCTCGTACGATCCTGTTGATCAAGTTTGCAATCCTCCAACAATGTTACTTTGCCACCTGAAAACAAAAACGTGAGCTAACCGACAGGTGTGTGCGGAAACCCCTCCGATGCCTAAGTCAGCAACTAGACAATAAACAATAAGCTCTGTGTATTCTAGAGTAAGAATTGGGATACCTGTACAAAGTCTGGTCATGAGCTTTTATAGACTTTACTTTGGCACAATCCTAGTAGGATTCCAACTCTCCATATGAGAGTCCTCCTAGGAATTACACACCCTACTCACTACCAACCAAGTGAGATGGTTTTGCACAATCTTAGTAGGACTCTACTCTCCTTAATAGAGTCCTCCTAGGAGTCATACTCCTACTTACTACCAACCAAGTGAGATGGTTTGCACAATCCCAGTAGGACTCTAACTCTCCTTAGCAGAGTCCTACTAGGAGTCTCATCACTGCAAACCAAGTGAGATGGCTGAACCCTTTACCTCGGTTATATATTTCTGACCGAACTGCCTTATCTCGGTCCCCTGCCATTCGGACCGTGTGATTGAAAGCTAATCTATCGAATGCCACCTTGCTGAGCTATACACAGCTCGGCCCTCGCCATTGATATTACTTCCTTTACCTCGGCTGACATTGCGATCAACCAGGTTATTTCGGCTCGGTGATACTTTAAGCACCACCATCAGTCTTGACTCTGAGATGACGCCCTACAGAGCTATCCTTAGCTCGGTTCTCCCTCCACTGATACCTCGATTTTGTCTGTTTAGACCGAATTAATTGCAGCAGTCTCTGACCGATCTAACAAGGACGAGGTCCAACTTGCGAAGCCCAAACACCTCGGCCCATAGTTCGGCCCAAATCCGTAATTTGAGATGTCTTCTTGGCTTAAGACCGAGCTACACCAGCCCTTATCTCGGCCCATTGCGCGGCCCAACTTCCAAAGAAGACTTTCCTAGCTTGGCCCAATTTGCTTACAAATTACCCTCTCAATTGCCCCTTAATTCCATCTGCACAGCATGATTAGGATTACTCTCCTCTAGCCGAGCTAAAAACGCTCAACTCTGCCGAACTAGAGAAGTTTGTTCAATCTCACAACTCATTCAATCCCAACAAGTCTGGTCAGTTGCTCAACACGTCATTCCACTAATCTGGCATGTCTAATACGACGTTATCCCAAGGACAGGTGGCGTGCCCCCATTAGCCCCGTTCTCCTATTACAGCCGTCATGCCAAAAATTTGAATAGCCCTGTTTTTTTGCCGTCAACGTATATATTTTTCGAGTTTGTAATTGTACGGCGAGTCGTTCTTTCTATGTCTCGCCGAGTAGACTAACTCGGTTTATACTAACCCTGCCAACCTGCTTTGGCCGAGATAACCATTTCAGTCTAGGAAAAAATTTGTTGGTCAAACCTGCCAACCTGCTTTAGCCGAGATAACCATCTCGGTCTAGAAAAAAATTTGTTGGTCAAACCTGCCAACCTACTTTGGCCGAGGTAACCATCATCCCGGCCAAAGAGTTCCAAAAATTTTGTTGGTCATACCTGCCAACCTGCTTTGGTCGAGGTAACCATCATCTCGGCCAAAGAGTTTCAAGAATTTTGTTGGTTATACCTGCCAACCTGCTTTGGTCGAGGTAACCATCATCCCGGCCAAAAGAGTTCAAAAAATTTTGTTGGTCATACCTGCCAACCTGCTTTGGCCGAGGTAACCATCATCCCGGCCAAAGAGTTCAAAAAATTTTGTTGGTTATACCTACCAACCTTCTTCAGCGTAGATCCTTATCTCGGCTTGAAGAAGAGCTAAATGCTTGGCCATTCCTGCTAAACTTCTTGATTGCCCCCCAGTAGGGCAAAGACTTGTTAGTCAAATCTGCCAACTTCCTGCAGCCTAGATCTTTATCTCGGCTGAGGCGAAGTGTTGGTTTTTCCAACCAACCTCTTCAGCCTAGATCCTAATCCTAGCTGAAGAGAGCTCAAAGTTGGTTATTCTGGCCAACTCTGAGCGAAGTGTTTGGTTTTTTCAGCCAAACGTTCTGCAGCCTGGATCCTTATCCTCGGCTTAGGAGAAGTGTTGATTTTTCCAGCCAACCTCTTCAGCCCAGATCCTAATTCTAACTGAAGAGAGCTCAAAGTTGGTTATTCCGACCAATTCTGAGCGAAGTGTTTGGTTTTTCCAGCCAAACGTCCTGCAGCCTGGATCCTTATCCTCAGCTTAGGAGAAGTGTTGGTTTTTCCAGCCAACCTCTTCAGCCTAGATCCTAATCCTAGCTAAAGAGAGCTCAAAGTTGGTTATTCCGGCCAACTCTGATTTTATTTAGAAATAGTTGGTCAATCCTGCCAATCCACTTTGCCCCCAGTTGGGCAAAGATTTTTTACTTGGTTAGTCATTTTTGTCAACCGTGCTAACTCTTGTCGAAGGTGTTCTGTTCAACATCGCTGTTTGTGTCGAACTCCACCTTGGTGTTCGTTTTGAATCTGGTCACAAATGCTTCCGCTAGTTGTGCCCATGAAGCTATGCTACCTTCTAGTAACCTCTCAAACCACGTTAAACCAAGGTCACCAAGGCTGAGGGTAATGGTGCGTTCTCTATTGTCGGAACGAACGGTGAGCTCTGCAACCTTGCTAACGCTTTGTCTGCTGGTTCATAGGCAATGCGCGGCTCTGGAATTCCAACCTTGACACTCCCATATGTTCTAGGAACCCATCGTTGTAGTGCAGAGACTCTGCAGGGGTCGCGAGCCTGAGAGTCTTTTCTCCTTCGAGCCTTTTTAGTCTTCACTCTCTCAGGCCTGGAGTAGCTTGTCTTGGAAGTCTTTGATTGTGCATTGCTCGACCTGAGGCTCCTACTTTCAGTTTGTGATAATGTGACTTGTCTATCACGATCTTTTGAGTGGCAAGAGTGTGTGTTGCCTTTCATCTGGTGCTTCATCGTCTCTATGTTAGTCGCCATTCTTCTTATTACTTCGTCTTGCTCCCTTACACGATCTTCGAGAACCTGAGGATCCATCTTCCGCCTCTGTCTATCAGGGCTTTGAGAGTGGTGTGGACTTGAGCCCTGTCTTTCTCTTGCTTCTCTCCGCGGATTCCTTCGTTGGGGATCTAATTCTGCCATGGGTGAGATAGAAGGTAAACCTTCGCGCCTCCCACCCCCTTCCGGTGTTTGCCCATCAATAGGAGATTGTGGCAAGTCTTCATTGTGCGTCATTGCTTCCAATTAGAGAGGAAAACTTGATCAAGAGGTTTTGCTCTTTGTGAAATTCCCACAGACGGCGCCAATTGTACGAGCACGAAATAATTCTACTCGTATGATCCTGTTGACCAAGCTTACGTTCCTCGAAACGTCGTCGCTTTGCCACCTGAGAACACAAACGTGAGCTTGCAGGCGGGTGTGTGCCGGAAACCCCTCCGATACCTAAGTCAGCATAATAGACAATAGACACAAAAGTTCTGTGAATTTAGGAATCAAAGTTGTGTTATCTCTCCATAGGCGATGTTACGAACTTTTATAAGTTCCCATGGCATAATTCTAGTAGGACTCTTATTCCTCCATGCAGAATCCTCCTAGGAATTACACTCCTGAAGGATAATGCTTATCCTTCAACACCCCCCTCACTGCTTAAACCAACTGAGATGGTTTTACTCCGGTTGGATGACAGTACGACCGAACTAACCCAGCTCAGATCTTCCCTTCAGTGCCTGTACCCTGGTTATGCATACTCCAACCGGGCTATTAACTTGAGACCGAGCTAACCAAGCTTGGTGCTCTAATGCAAAACGCCAAGCTAGCTTGGCTCTCGTTCAGTTGTACCTTAGTAGCTTGTTGAACTGGGCTAATCTACGACCTGCTACGACCGTGCTAACCAAAGTGAGGAACACCGTGTGAAGCCATCATACCTTGGCTTCAAACACTATGACCGAGCTAACTCCACTCCGACCGTGGTAACTGTCATTTCACTTGAACCGCGCTACTTACTACAGTCCACTTGCCAAGCTCTTTTCTACCGTGGGCCATCGAACGGTCCATTACTTAGCTCAGCCCAATTTGCTTATAAATTACCCTTTCATTAAAGTTAATAAAAAATTACATGTCATGTGCAATGCACGCATTCAATTACTAATAAAATTTAAAATAAACAAACAAAACATAAAAAAAAATGAAAAACCATTACTCCATGGAATATGTTTGACTCGAGTTGAGTGACGAAGTGAAAGTTGTACGCTTCTTGTTTGTTTTCTTGGTACATCAATAAATTGTTCTTTTTGCTGCCTAAAAAAACTAAGAATAAATATATATAAAAAAAAAAGAAGGTGAAGTTGTTACTTCGACAGATTTTGACGTAATAAGTACAATTTTTAAATTAAAAAAATTATTATCAAAATTTTGGATGGTGGAAATAATCTCAAATATTTGTTACTAAAGAGTATATCATTAATGGTGGGTTAAATTCTTGAGTCAATTTTTCTTGAGCTAAAATGTGGTAAGTTGGCAAAAAATATTATTTGCAACATTTGTGGGAACAATTATGATCACTAGATATTTTCAAACTTTTATTTAGAAAAAAAAATAAAATAGATTCAATGGCCAAAAATTAATATGGAAACTAATCGTCAAAATTACATATAATACTATATATATTTAAAGAACTTATTTATTGTTTATTGCTTAAAATAAGATTTTAATTTCAACAATTTAGCTATAAATTAATATTTATATTTATAAAATTTCTTATTTATCATTTAAATTTTTCAGTTGAGTATGTATTCATTTATTGCTTAATTGTATTTTAGATACATATTAATTTATCCATATAAGTCTCCATATTTTGTATATATATCACATATCAATTTAAGAGACACGCATAATTACAATACTAATAATTGATGAAAAATCACGTGCCATATGCAATGCACTTGTCCAACCATTAGTATATATAAAGGTTTCGTTTGTTTTGGGAGATGAAGGAGGGACTGATTTTGAGATGAAAGTGAGACTCACTAATGTTGTGTTTGATTGAGATGGGCCTCCGAATTAGGATGGGCCATGGAAAGAGGATTGCGATGGAGGTGGGAGAGTTGGTATTAGGAGTTAGTCCTCTGGCTCAGTAATTTGTTTTTTTTTTATATGTTGGGCATTTTTTTTAACATTAATGTTTAATGTTTTTGTATTTTTTGTTAAGTAAAAATCATAATTTTATTTGTTTTAATATTTTATATTTCTTTTATAGGGTAATAACTTAACAATCCTCACACTAACAACTATCATCAAAACAAAAATAATTTTACTTAATCTCCTCACTATCAATTTCTTCTATTCTACCTTTGAAAATAAACGGGCCAAAATGATAATGCTAGGGATACCAATTTTTCTACTAAACAAATGACTAAATGTCTCATATGGATGTGGGGTCTGTAATTTTGTGGATCTCACATCTATATAAGATATTTAATTATTTATTTGATAAAAAATTTAAGATTTATAACATTTTTCATATATAAAGAGCAAAGCCTTGATTATAAGCCACATGTGTAAGAGCTTGGTTCCTACAATTGGGGGAATGGACTCATGATGTATATATGTATTAGGACCTACCACAAGAGGGCATGTTCCCTCTAAGCCCAGCTTATCACTCCATGTTTTGATTATTAATTAAACAAACTCATTCTTACTTTGCCTCCCTCCCTCCACCCCCATATTGTCACTAATCATTATTACCACCTTTAGGCACTCTTTGTCAAGTGCATGTCCACCTCTTGAATCTATTTTTCATTTTTTTTTTTTTAATCTGTATCATATCACAAGATCAAAATTAAAAAGATAAATCATGTGATATGGAAATAAATTGGGTAAGCTAGAGAATCCAATTCCCTCAGTGAACTTAAATCCATGAATAAAGATTCAGTAACGCATCAATTCAACACACACCTTAACATGCTATTCACAAATGAATATATGTACTATAGTTATGTAATAAACAAAATTGACTTGATTGATTGAATGGAGACAAGGTCAATTTATTCATTTTCTTTTACAATGATTCATTAATTTTGATATCAAAACAAGTCTTGCTGCTTCAACTAAAACCAAACCAAACACTCGTGGGTTTTTTATTTTATTTTTTATTTTAGGGTAAATTATAAATACATTTTCTAAGATTTGATTAAAATTCGAATCGCCTCTTGTAGTTTTAGAAATTATATTTCATCCTTAAGGTTTTTAATTTCATAACAAATCGTCTCTTTTATTAATAAATCATCAAGGCAATTAACAGTTTTTAATGATATTAGAAATATGTTTCAATTAATAATTTAGGTAATTTTATTATTGTATAGTAGAGCAATTATGAATTTTATTTTTTCAGTTAATTCTGTTAAATAAAAAATATTAATAAGGAGATATTTATAATTTTTTAAACTATAAGGACCAATCTATATTTTAAACAAATTTCAAATTATGTAATTGTAATTTATCCTTTATTTTAGCACAATTTTTTCTAGGGTAACAATTCAAGTTATCATTCTTTATAGAATGGAAAGTCAAACTTGATTACTTACAATATAGTTAACAGTAGGAGTCTAACATGGGTAGAGTTTTTGACTTGGCATATTATGCACTACACCATCCATGCAAGTAACATATGATTGTAGAATATCTATAAGATTATAATATTATAATAATATATTTCCTCAAAAAATAAATAAATTATAATAGCTATATTATTATATAAAAGCTATATCTAAGTTGGTGTAATTTGTCATGTTTTTATAATTTTCACCTAATAATCTAGAACATAATAATCATAATGAGATTTAGGCCTAGTTTGGAAAGACTAAATAAGTGTATTTTTTGACTTTTTATGAAATATGGGTTAGGTTTGGGTTGAGTTTGAAGTGATGTGTTAGAGAGGTAATGTGACTTAAATAAGATGATGTTACTTAAATATGATAGTGACTTTTTGACTTTTTATCTTTTTTCAATCATGCCAAACTTGGCCTTAAACTGCTTCAATTCTACTTAGTTCTAAATTATTCCAAATAACTATCATAATTATTTTAAATTTTACACATGATTATATAAAGTTTTGTCAGAACTTCTCTCTTTCCGAAGTCCACTTCAGACAACTATCAAAAAACTCCAAAAATGCTTTAGAGCTCTAATATAAGAGTTCTAATAGCTCTAATGGGAAGGTGGGTCCCATCCTGATGTGATATTTATGCCTTGTTTTGTTTTGTTGTTTTTTTTTTTTTTTTACTTTGACACATCATTAGAGCTCAAATTAGAGCTCTATATTTAGAGTTCTCTATCATTTCCCAAAAAACTCTATGTAAACTCAAGGTGTTTGGCAAGTTAGTAAAGGCTTGGAGGTTAAGACCTTAGGTCCTAAGTTCAAAACTCTTTGGGCCAATCTTCTGGATGTAGAGCAGTTGGTTAGGAGATTAGTTTCAAGTTGTTGCTACTCAAGTTAGGAGATTAGCCCAATGCTCCCCCGCTGCTCGAGTCTTGACTTAAGCGGAGCTTGTCTTGGGAGGTCGGAGAGTTCCCAAGTTATAGTCTCTTATCTCGGAACGGACAATAGGACACCTTGATAATCTTTGCAAAGGGCGCTGCCCTAAACTTGCGGGAGAATAGAAGGATTTTCCTATAATAATAAAAAAAACTCTCTCTAAAAGATCTAATTGTTTTTTTGTACCGAGAAGATCTAATTATTTTAAACTTAATAACTGTTATGATTTGTTTAACTGCTTCACACTGCCTATATGTGTGTGAGTTGGGCATCACAAACCTTTTTATGACATGAATTGTTTATTTTTTTAGGGTTTTCAATGTTACATTCATAAAAATAAAAATAAAAAATAGATCGATCCGATAATTGTAACATTTTTATTTTATCGTATTTCTTTTTTAAAAAAAATTGATGGTCTATTTTCAAAAATATAGTTGTCATTTTATTTTTCAGAGATGAATGTGATAAAATGAAAATATTACAATTATCGGATCGAATCAATTTTTTTCATAAATGATATACATTAAGGATCTTATAAAATAAGAAATTTAGATTATTGAAATAGGATTCATGATAAGCCCGATAAGCTTCTCAAATTCTTCCATATTGATACATAAATATGAAAAAAGCCCAAGCCCATATATATATATATATATATATAATATGATGAGGTGGAAGAACATTCTTAAAACTTAAAAGCAGGGTTGTTTACGTGTGTAAGTAACATTATCTTTTTCAAAAGGAAAGCTTTACAGAGAGAGTAATATGCTTTGCTTGCCTTGTTTGAGCAAAAAAAGCAAATATGATCATACATAAAAGTGGCAGGGACAATAATAGTATAATAGTTTTTTGTTTTCTACCAAAGAACTACTTTGCTAAAAGCTTTTGGATTTGTTTGTATTGGAACCAGCATAGCTTAAAATAATAATAAATTTGCTTATGCTTGAAAACACTATAATTTTTTATTTTTATTTTTAAACATGCAATACCAGGCAACTTCCAAGATATATCTATGTTCTAAACAAATCAAGTAAAAAATTATTTTTACATTTTTATAACTACCAAACAAAGTTGAAATTAATTGCTCTAATTTCAAAAGAAAATATTTTTGAGGAAATTCTATTATTTTGTTGGCCAAAAAGTAAAAGTTCGCATGCCATTTTTTCTCATCTCGGTTGGCGCTTTATTAGTTTCAATCGTTGTCCTATTTTATTTTTTATATTTTTTTATATTTTTATTTCTAAAAATTTTGTCAATTAAACATAGAAAATTAAAAAAAAAAACTATTTTTTTGTTTAAAATTATTTTAAATAAAAAAGATATTTTACATCAAAATAAACGAACCCATGTGTCATTTTCTATTAGAGGGCTTGATATATGGGAGGTCTAGCTTGATAAAATTACAAAGAATATGCAAGCAAATAAAAATGGTGTTGTATATGATACACTTTCTCTACCACAAAAATAAATAAAAGCCAAAAATAAATAAATAAAGAGAGAGAGTACTGCCAATGCATCATCTTTGTGGCTTTGGCTTTTAATTTAAGATTTCTTTATTTCTTGTTTTTTGTTTTTTAAGTACAAGTAGAAATATATGCATCATTTTTTTTGAACTGAAAAGCTCTAACATCCTCCTCAACATCTGTAGTCTCACCTCCTCTTTTTATCTTTTTCTTTTTCTTTTTTTTTTTTTCTCTTTTTCTCTTTATCACTTTTGGATTTAGGGGACCCAACCTATCACCCACATTTTTTGTCCAAAATTCAATAATAATAATAATTTTATCAATAATACAATGAAAGGATAATATTGTCACTACAACAAAAACATACTTTAGTGGCACTACACTAGTGGCATATTTTTAGAAAATGCCACAAAAAATGATATTTAGTGGCACGTTTTTGAAAAATGCCACAAAACGACAAACATAAAAGGCTCTAGTGATATTTCAATGAACAAGTGTCACAAAACTACAACAAAAACATACTTTAGTGGCACTACACTAGTGGCATATTTTTAGAAAATGCCACAAAAATGATATTTAGTGGCACGTTTTTGAAAAATGCCACAAAACGACAAACATAAAAGGCTCTAGTGACATTTCAATAAACAAGTGTCACAACACTACAACAAAAACATATTTTAGTGACACCATACTAGTGGCATGTTCTTAAAAAATGTCACAAAAAGAATATTTGGTGGCATTTTTTAGAAAAATGTCATAGAGCCACAAACATACAAGGTTCTAATGGCATTTCAATTAAAAAAAGTGTCACTTCACTACAACAAAAATGTCATTACAACAAATTTACACTTTAGTGACACCACACTAGTAGCATGTTTTTAGAAAATGCCACAAAAATAAAAATTGGCATTAAATATTTTAGAAAAATGCCATAGAACCACAAAACATATAAGGCTCTAGTGGCATTTCAATAAAGAAATGTCACATCAATTTTATGACATTTTATAAAATAATGACACAAAATTATGTTCGTGACATTTACCAACAGATGCCACTAAACTTTAGTTGCAATGGCATTTTTTAAAAAATGTCAGGACACTAGGTAGGCACAAATTACTTTTTATGGCACTTAGGTGAAAAGTGTCATAAACAAATATTTTATAGCATTTTGAGAAATGCCACTAAGCCAAAAACTTTCCAAGCTTATAATGACATTTTTGAAAAAACAAAAAAAGCCAATATATTTTCTAAATTTTTAAAATGCAGTAAATGATTAAAAATAAATGAATTAAACTCAATATACACTACAAGAAAAAACATATTCGGCGACTAAATTTCCTGACCAAAACAGTATTAGTTGCCAAAAGTAAAGCTTTTTGGCGACTAAACAATTTTAGTAGCCAAAAGTCTACAATTGGCGACTAAAACTAAGTTTGGTCGCTGATTATATGGGTTTTAGTGACTAAAAAATTTTTAATAGCCTAAAATAAAGCTTTTTGGCGACTAAAAAAATTTAATAGCCAAAAGTCTACAATTGGCGACTAAAACTAAGTTTGGTCGCTGATTATATGGGTTTTAGTGACTAAAAAATTTTTAATAGCCTAAAATAAAGCTTTTTGGCGACTAAAAAAATTTAATAGCCAAAAGTCTACAATTGGCGAATAAAAATAAGTTTGGTCGCTGATTATATGGGTTTTAGTGACTAAAAAATTTTTAATAGCCTAAAATAAAGCTTTTTGGCGACTAAAAAAATTTAATAGCCAAAAGTCTACAATTGGCGACTAAAAAATAAGTTTAGTCGCCAAAAGCGGTCATTTTTAGCACCGGAGAACTAAAATCCTAAGGCGGGAATAAAATTTTTTGGTGACCAAAATTTTGGTAGCTGAAAGTGCATCTTCGACGACCAAATCTAATTTTGGTCGACAAAAGTTAAGTTTTTTAGCAACTAAAAAATAATTAGTAGCCAAAAGTATAGAATTGGCGACAAAAAAATATTTTTAGTCGCCAAAAGTGGTCTTTTTTTATTTTGGTAGTAAATAGTTTATTTTACATAAATTATGTTCAATAAAATAATTATGTTTATACATATACTTTTATATTAATATGGATGTATGTACTATATAAATAATATATGTTGCATATATAATCATGTGATGGTATAGAGGTGTAGTGGGAAGAGTGTGGTGTATAAGGTTTATGGTACGGAAGGTTGGCGGTTCGAGTCTCCGCAAGAGCAGATCAAATTGTTCTACAACGAATTATCGTCATGAATGGCACTTGATAGCGTCACGAATAGTGCCTACCATGACATTAAAGTGTCATTGAAAAGTTTTAGTATTGATGGTGTAATGACACTTACAAGTGTCACTAACTCTTTTTTTAATGGCGCTTGATAGTGCCACAAATAATATCTACCATGACATTAAAATGTCATTGAAAGTTTTCAGTCATGATGGTGCAGTGGCACTTGCAAGTATCTACCGTGACATTCGTATCTACCGTGGCACTGATAAAAATGGCACTTGTTCAAAATGCCACAATATCAAAAAATGTCATTAGAAGAATAGTTTTGTGGCACTTTCAAATGTCACTAAACTAAGAAAATGTTATAGTGTGTCCCTCATCAATGTGCAGGTGTTCTTCATTTGGAGGGTATTCATTTTTGGGTGTGCTCAGCACCACATTTGGAATGAATCTGGTCATACATTAAAATTTTGTTCATTTTTTTTTTTGTACACTTAATATTATTGTTATATATTAAAGTTTTTACATGTGTCTTGGCTTTTTTTTTTTTTTTTTTTTTTTGTCATTGTGTATTTTTTAATTTTATTTTGTGAGTGAGTATTGTACCATATCGGATCATATTGGCCAGTATATGCCTCCACTATAAGAAAAAATACTTTTGGCGACCACCTATTTTTTTGGTCGCAAATAGTCCACTTTCTGCGACTAAAATTTAACTTTTGGCGACCACAATTTTTAGGTCGCGGAAAATAGCCTTTTGGCGACCAAATAAAAAAATTGGTCGTGGAAAGTATACCCTTTGGCGACCAAAGGTGTTTTTGGTCGCGGAAAGTATACCTTTTGGCGACCAAAGGCTTTTTTGGTCGCGGAAAATATACCCTTTGGCGACTAAAAAAAAAATTGGTCGCGGAAAGTATATCTATTGGCGACCAAAGGCTTTTTTGGTCGCGGAAGATTACCCTTTGGCAACCAAAAAAAAAAGTTGGTCGCGGAAAGTATACCTATTGGCGACCAAAGGCTTTTTTGGTTGCGGAAGATTATCCTTTGGCGACCAAAAAAAAAAGTTGGTCGCGGAAAGTTATGGCAAGATAAATTTAAAAAAAAAAGAATACTACTGTAATTACATGCTATTTTTCTGTTTAGGCATTAAAAGTCTTATAAAATAATATATAACCCGATTTTTATGGGTGTAACGCCCTCAAAAAATATACATAATACCCATCATTCAGACATGCAGTAATATAAGAAAATCAACGCCTTTCCATTCATCAGAATAGTTCTTACAACAGTATTACATGTTAACAACAAAAGCAAGTGCCCTACGGGCTTACAGCTTTCCAAGTCAACACTTGGTTATACAAAAGAAGAGTACTAACTCTATACAAAATAAGCCCTTGGCTTGATATACATGTAATACAAACAAAATTAATCAAAAAGAGTCTTTAACTCCCATAACTATCCAAACTATGTCCTTAGAGGTGGCATGCTACCTGTACCTGAAAAATAACGTCCCATATAGGGTAAGCCAACGCCCAGTAGAGATATGCTAAACACAATATGAGCAATAACTAAGACATTAGCTATTGATAAATGTTTTACTCCCACAAATCAATTCATAAGACCATTTCCAATATATGACCACTATGTCTATGGTTCATTTCATTTTCCATTTCTTATCCAATTCCCAAATTCATACCCATGGCTCAGAACCTGGCCACACACTCTAAACGAAATAATAATTCACATTAAACGTTTCCCAGTTCACAATAGATAAGCATACAAGCTGTATCAACACCTTCACAGATAAACATATGAGCTATATCAACACTTTCATAGATAAGCATATGAGCTATATCAACACTTCCATAGATAAGTATATGAGCTATATCAACACACTAACTGATAAGCATATGAGCTGTATCAGTGGAGTCCATCCCCTATCTTCTCCCAAACAACATCCGGTTTAGAGGTCCATCCCCTATCTTCTCCTAAACTGTGGAGTGCATCCCCTATCTCCTCCCATACACACAACGTATATACACAAACGTCATTTACGCAATCAATCAATACATAACGTTAATGTATTCTATCAACCGTCATACTCTATGACACATCCACTTGATTAGTTTTAGTTTGCCTAATCATCATGCATTGCCTACAACAATCAAAACTACCCTCCACCGGTAGCCCAAAGCAATTATTTCTAAACAGATAATAAAAGCTCCAACAGATAAAGTATCAATGTTTTCAAGAGTGAGTGATTAATAAATCTAACTTTACCATTCTACAATATAATGAACCAATTTCATTATTTCCAACTCAATTCCAAATAACAACATTTTTTTCAAATTAATTTATACAACAGACTAGGGTTTTCTACCCCATTTCCCAAAATAGACCCAAGAGTCCAAATATCAACAACCAACAACAATATCATTATTTTGAAACCCAAAATACACGTTTTAGAATCAAAATAACAAACCCCCTTTTATACATTTTGAAACCCTAGATCTCAAAATCAAACCATTTAACAAAGTGCTCAAAAATCTAGGTCAAAACCCATACCTCAAAAGATGAAACCTAACGAAGGAGATGGCGAAAAATGAAGATGCTCCAAATCACAAATTTCTCGGATCAAAAGATAACGCTCGACGATCAACAACTTTTTTGTAAAGGCCAAAGGTGAGGAAACAACTCCTACTAGATCAATACTTGGAGAGAAGTAGAAGTTTTAGAGAGAGAAGCTCTCAAATGACGTTTTTGAAAAGTAAGAGAGAGAGTGAGGATGTAAAAAGTGACTTGAAAATGGCCAACAGCCTTCTGATATACGACAGATCCGCTCGAGCAGAAAATATAACGCTCGAGCGTCAAAAAACAAAGTACTGAGTTCGCTCGAGCGCAAGAAGTTCCGCTCGAACTCCAAGACACAAGAATAAAGTACATCCGCTCGAGCGTGAAAACTAGTCCGCTCGAGCGTAGATTTTCCCCTCCCAGAACTTACACCAAAAGTACTACCCGCTCGAGCGCCAACAAGCCCGCTCGAGCGCGATCCGCTCGAGCGCAGGAAATCTGCTCAAGCGTAGAAATCACACTTGCAGAAGTTTTGCAGAGCACGAAAATACTAGGAGTGTGCAATATCCGCTCGAGCGTTATACGACCCACTCGAGCGGAACGACCAAAAACCTGGCAACAAGAAATTAGACCAAGGCTCAACCCACCTACTCGAAACATGCCCAACACATCCTAAAACTCAATCAAATAGAATTAAAGGACGACAACAAGATAGACACAACTACCAACTCCACGGAACCGAGTCCGGAATGCAACTGAACAGTAAAGGGAATACCAGAATCGCTATAATGGGTTATATATTTTTTTTGCCAAATATGAACAAGAAACATGTTATTGTCATAGTGGATTGGGTGCATGATGACTCCTTGGTTAGAAGTTCAAGTCCCAGGCAGCAAAAAAGAATTATTTTTTTTGGGTCAAGGCGCTGACTTTTGGCGACCAAAGGTTTTTTTGGTCGCAGAAAACTATTTGTCACGAGACTTTAGCGACCAACTTGCGACCAACATATTTTGGTCGCGAAAAGGTTTTAGCGACCAAATATGGTACTTTTTGCGACCAAAATGTTGGTCACGGAAAGTGTTTTTTCTTGCCGTGCTCACTTTTATGGTATAAAACGAAGTTGACTATATCGGATGAATCGATCTATGTAGGGTTTATAACAGATTTGTACAGATATGAATCAGGATAATTATTATTTAGTAAGTTGTATGATTTAAAAAAATGAAAAAAAGTTAAAAAAATAACAAAGAGTCATGTAAAAGTTCAAAAATATAAATAGTGATTAATATATCCAAATATTTCAACCTTAGAGTCAAAATGTATTTAAAAAAATGTACAATCCTATTATTTCTACTCCTACAAATTGTTGAGTACAAAAAAGTGACATATTTTGCATTTAAAAAAAAAAATTGCCTATTATCTTAAGATCATATTGTTTGCATTGATGAAGGGTTACAAAATGTGATATGTTTTTAAAAGTACAAGTGGTGTTTTGTAAAACTTTATAAAAACATGTTTAAAAACAACTAATTCATTTAGGCTATGTTTGGCATGGATTTTTTTTTTTTTTTAGTGCTATTTTAGGCACCAAAAAAAAAAAGTCAATAACACAAAATGTCACATCTAAATCATAATAATTTTATTTATTTTTCTCACAAAAGTCAAAAAAATCAAAAAATCTATCCTAAAAAAGACTTTTTAGCCCCAAGCTAAAATAACTAAAATGTTAAAAAGCTAACTCACATTCTAAATGAATGCTTAGGAATGTTGATTTTCTTTACTTTACTTACAAACTCTTATAAATCCAAATTATTCAAAAAATATATAATATTTGGCAGTGGTTTCTCTCCAATCTCAGATCGAACTGGAGGGTGCTGTTAGGTCCGTGGGGGTCCACCAGGGGTTCCGTTTCGATAATCCGAACCGTTCAATGTGTAGAACTCATCGAATATTATATATTCGTAAAAAATCTTGTTGATCGGATATCAATAGCTATCTCAACGGATCAGTTTTCTGTCAACCGTTTATTTTTTTACCATTCATTTTTTTATACAAAATTGATTTGATCACGTAACTATCAATATCCGATCAAAGTGATGTTTTAAAGACTTATAGTACTTAACGAATTCTACACATTTAACAGTTTAGATTATCAAAATGAGACTTGTAGTAGACCCTCACGGGCCTGACAGTACTCTCTAGTCTGATCTAAGACTGGAGAAAACCACACCCATAATAAGGGGTACTTACGTGTAAGTTCTAATAAGTGGACTTATTGTCTATTAGGTTCTATGGAAAAAATTTGTCATAAAAAATATTATTAAATAATTTTTTTGTGACAATTTTTTATACATGTCGCTAAAAATTGACAATTAATGATTTTTTTTTTGTCATGATTTTTATAAATTGTCGCTAAAACTTACAATTAGTGAATTTTTTTATGAAATTTTTTTCCCATAAAATCTAATAGATAATAAATCCACCTATTAGGAACTATACGTAACTACCCCTAATATTTATACTAATAATTCAAAATGATACGCCGAAACACACTAGTACCAATATATATTGTCATTATCAAAATCAATATATGACTGGTACAGTATTAACAACATTGCTGATTGTAGGAGAGGACAGTCCGGTGCACAAAAAAATGGGTGGGCTTGGACGAACAATATGAAAACCAACCCAGAAACATTCTGACTTAATTGGGCTGGGCCGAATTAGTGTTTTCCTTTCTTAGTGATTTTGGCCCAGCCCACCAATCTGATGAGATCCAATTTGAAACTGCTACTTCATTTTGGCCCTTAAAGAATAGTAGGACTAGGGCTGACTCTGCTAAAATGAACATTATACTAGGCTTGACTTATGAGCCTATCATCCCAAGACATTAGTTTAGACGGACAGGAGAAAAAAAATAAAAATAAAAAATTGATATAACTTTTTAAAATTTATTAAAATGAAAAAAAATCAAGTTATAAGTTGGTGCCATCAATTTCGCACCAGCTAACAAAAAAATCACATTTTTTTCCCTTGTCTTTAATGAAGTTCATTTAAATTTGGATTAATAGGTTTTACTCTTCAAGTCCATCTAATTTAAAAGAATTTAATAAGTAAAATATAATATGTAAAAAATATTCACTAAAAAGTAAGCAAATATATATGGTGTCGTTAAGCATGAAAGTTTGGTTGACTTTTTAGTTAAATTAGTTACAAAAAAAAAAAAAACAAAATAGGTTAAAAAAATTAATAAGATAAAATGTCACATCTAAATTATAATTATTTCATTTTTTCTTTCATAAACGTAAAAAAAATTAAAAAAAGCCAATTTGAACGAACTATTTAGCCAAAACTAAAATAGTTAAAAAGTTAACCTAAATTATCAAGCGAAGCCTACATATTTACTTTAGCAGACTTCTTAAAAATATAATTTGGTAAGACTTTAGAAGTTAAAAATGTATTTAAAAAAATTTAAAAATAAACTCAGCAAAACAAATGATAATAGAAAAATGATTTATACCCCCACTGGGGGTCGACCCCCAGTGAGGTGGAAGCCCATGATTGGGCGAAAAAAAAACAATTTTTTTTTTTTTTTTCGGTTGGCAGCCAGTGGGGGCGCGCCACCTCACTGGGGGTGCGACCCCCACTGGGGGTATAAGGCACGGCTCATGATAATAAATCAATTGTCAAACCTAGGTGAATAGTGATTTGATGCAATTTAAGTTGAAAAGACTTTAGAAGTTAAAAATGTAATAAAAAAATTTAAAAATAAACTCATCAAAAAAAATGATAATAAATCAATTGTCAAACCTAGGTGAACAGTGATTTGATGCAATTTAAACTTAATCAAAGAACATAAATTTTTAATCCTTTTATGTTATTTAAGATATTGTTGTCTCCATAAACTGAACCAAACAATCTCTTACGACTTTAATAAATAAATAAATTATATTTATAAGCTAACACCTTAGAATTGTACCAATTTGACAGGGTAATTTGTGTACAAATTGGGCCAAGTTAGGAAAAGTCTTCTTTGGAAGTTGGGCCGCACAATGGGCCAATGAGATATTTTGTATCTCGGCTTTGGGCCGAGGAGGTACCAGGACGGTCGGATGTGTTGCTAGAATTAAGACCTATCTGGAGACAAACCTTTGTCCGACTGAGATGATTAGCAGGGCGATGGGCTGAGCTGGGTGCAGCTCGGCAGGATGCCAACCTGTAACATGGTCATCATGGCTCAGCCATGTTGAGCACGGAGTTGAAGCAACTTGGTTGATGGCAGTGTCAGCCGAGGTAAAGGGTTTAACCATCTTACTTGGTTAGCAGTGAGTAGGGTGTTATCAAGATAGACATTATCCTTGGGAGTGTGATTCCAATGAGGACTCTGCTAAGGAGAGTTAGAGTCCTACTAGGATTGTGCCAGACAGAATCTATAAAAGTTCATAACAGGATCTATGCACAGGTATTACAATTCTTACTCTCAATTACATAGAGCTTTTTGTGTCTATGTCTAATCGTTGACTTAGGCATCGGAGAATTTCCTGGCACACCCCTACCGGTTAGCTCACGTTTGTGATTTCAGGTAGTAAAGCGACGACGTTTGGAGGAGTGTAAACTTGGTAAACAGGATTATACGAAAAGATTATTCTGTGCTCGTACAATTGGCACCGTCTGTGGGAAGTTTTACAAAGAACAAACCTTTTGATTGAGTTTTTCTTCGATTAATTCCAATGGCGCATAATGAAGACTTGCCACATTCTGCTATCGATGGGCAAACCCTAGAAGGGAGTGAGAGGCGCGAAAGTTTGCCTTTTGTCTTGCCCATGGCAAAATTGGATCCCCAGCAACGGAACCCACGGAGAGACATACGAGAAAGATGAGGCTCAAGTCCATGCTGCTATCAAAGCCCTGATAGATAGAGGCGGATGATGGATCCTCAGGTTCTGAAAGATTGCGTAAAGGAGCAAGACGAAGTGATAAGTAGAATGGCGGCTGACATGGAGACTATGAAGCGCCAGATAAAGGCAAAGGGGTGGCAAAAGAAGAGATGGGCAAAGGCATAATGCACTCTCGCCATTCAGGAGATCATGACAGGCAAGTCACATAATCTCAGACTGAAAGCGGAAGCCTTAGGATAGGCGACAAGTAGTCGAGGACCTCTAGGACTCGGTACTCCAGGTTTGAGAGAACGAGGACTGAAATGTCTTGTACAGAGGGAAGCAGTTATTGGCCCTCGCATACGCACGAAACAACATCTAGGCATACAGAGTTGCTTAGGCCGGCAAACCTGCGGATAGTGCTAAAAGAAAGGGCTCGAAGAAGAGAAAATCACCAGGCGCGTGACCCCCAAAGAGTCTCTGCTCTACAGCGGTTGGCTCCTAGAACGCATGAAAGTGCCAAGGTTGGAATGCCAGTATCGTGCCTTACCTATGAACCAGCAGACAAAGCGTTAACAAGGTTGCAGAGCTCGTCGTTCGTTCCGGCGCTAGAGAACGCACCATTACCCTTAGGCTTCCACCAACCTAAGTTCATAACTTATGAGGGGAAGTGAGACCCCTACATGCACTTTAGCTACTTTCGCCAGGTCATGGTTGTATATCGATGAAACGAGGCTCTAATGTGTCATAACCCGAACCCGCCCCAATGGGTTAAGGCCATAACCGGCCAGTAATCACGAGATTACCTACGACCTCAAACCAAATAAGACAAAACTCATCATAGTAAAGGGGCCAAACGGAAGCAAATTTAAAACTTTGTCCATAGAGCCGTGCTTATATGCACATCATAACATTCCATACATACATATGTTAATAACTCACAATAGAAAGTATAGTAACATAAAGTTCTATACAAACATGATCATTCAAATCTAAATCAGCCAAAACAAAGCGATATACAGACGTACACCAAAGTCCTCGCCAACATGACAAAATAACATAGAATGGCAGAAGGGCAAAGACGTGTCTCATGCATGAGACGCAAGGGCTGACTCTTCAAAACCTTAGTTGTTCCATACAGACTTCACTGGGGTTGGGTTTGGACTTCTCTTGGCTCACCTACAAACACATGAATGAACGTGAGCGAAAGCCCAGCGAACAATATCAATAAAGAATACACATTGGAACAATATACACCAAACGGCCTTGGGCCCAATATATTTCTACTAATACATACATATATAGACATATGTAAGTTAAGTAACTGCGGTTCCAAACACATCATACGGCCTTGGGCCCAATTCCTTAGTGTCAAACTGTTATTCGTGTCAAACTGGCCTTTGGCCTTTTCAAACTTTCATATCAAACTGGCCTTTAGGCCTTTCAAACTTTCATTTCAAATTGGCCTTTAGGCCTTTCAAACTTTCTTTTTAAACTGGCCTTTAGGCCTTTCAAACTTTCATTCATGTCAATTTGGCCTCTGGCCCATTCATGCATGTCAAACTTTCATTTGTGTCAAAACGGCCTTTGGCCCAACCATTCGTATCAATCGGCCTTCGGCCCAATCATTTATATCCATCAGCTTTCGGCCCAATCATTTATATCAATCGACCTTTGGCCTAATTATTTATATCAATCGGCTTTCGGACCAATTATTTATATCGATCGGCCTTTGGCCCAATTATTTATATCAATCGGCCTTCGGCCCAATTATTCATATCAATCGGCCTTCGGCCCAATTATTTATATCAATCGGCCTTCGGCCCAATCATTTATGTCAATCGGCCTTCGGCCCAATCATTTATATCAATCGATTGTCCATAATTCAAAATAGCAAACTTGTAAAGAAATAAGCAATTGGACAATTGACAAACTTCAAAACATCGATATTACTCACAGTAATCGGCTTGTGGATTTGCCCTGGAGCTTGACCCTACACATCATATAACACATATGGGTCACTAACGATTCAATCCGTTCTTTAATTCACATATCCCGCTTTAGGCTTCATTTTTATCTCTTTAACTTAATTACAATGCTTAATTCATGCCCAAAAATGCTCGCAAGTGAAATAGAACGGAAAAGGAAACACAGAACGATCACACAAAATTTTCAGAAACAGGATCCCCGCTTGAGCGTGGACTTCCCTACTCGAGCAAACCTTTGAGGCCTGCAAAAGTACTGGTTATGTCGAATTTACGCTCGAGCGTGAATTCTGGCACTCGAGCGGAAGGCCTCTCTACATGGCTTCCCGCTCGAGTGTGAACTTCCCCACTCGAGCGGACACCATGTCTGCAAAAAGTGCTGGGAGCACGAAATTTACACTCGAGCGGCGGTTTCCCTGCTCAAGCGGACATCAATTTTCTGGGTTTTCCAGCTGAGTTCTTGAGCTCAAATCCAGCATTCAAACTAATCCAACTTACATTTTTTTGGCTCAAACTTCAAATGTGTTTATGCTATCATGATACAAACACCCATTTACATCAATATAGAGCTCAATTTCATAAATCAAACACATGCATGTCCCAATTGACATCAAACTCATTTCCAACATGCAAATTCATGCATTCATAGCTCCTATTCTTATAATTTGAACATGCATGTGATGTATTACCCATATTCTCAACCTAGATGATGCAAACGGTGTTCATTCTCATGAAACTCAACAAAAACATGCTTGCATATATGATTTAACACTCATACTTCCACATTCAACTTAATACATGTTTCATTATGCAAAATCATGGTGATTCCATACATGCATGTGCATTTTTAACTTCAAATTCATCAATTAAAGCACAACTCTTGTTCTTGATCACCAATTAATCTTTAATTCACAAATTACAAGTTAATATTCATGAATCCATTTACCTAGAGGCTCAAACCTTTCAATCCAAAGCAATTTCTTGAGTAATCTTCCAAAATCTCCAAGCCTCAAGACCAAAACCTCAATCTTCTACACCTTTCCTCTCTAATTCGGCTCTCCCTCTCCTCTCTTGGAGTTGATTTCGACCAAATGAAGAAAAAGAGAGGGGTTGGTGTAAAATGCTCCACTAAATACCATTTCACTTAATTACAATTATCAACATTACATATTTGAGCACTAAGTCATTATTTTAATCCAATTAATTCGATCCGAATCAATTTCCAATTAAATTTCACCGTAGGCTCTAAAAATTATGCCAATCACAATGGCGTAATCAATTTCGGGTTCTGTGGCCAGTAAGGCCTTCAATTTAATTCCCAAAGCAAATAAGCAAACAGATATTCCTATAGTGAACAGATAGAAATTCAAAATCACACATTTTTACATAATAGCACACAAAATCATATTAAACATATAATCAAACTCATAATAAGGACCAATTAGCTAATTGCGGAACAAGGTTGTCACATAATGTGTATTTTATTTCTCTCAAGCTTAGGCGGTTTGAGCATGACATGGTTTGAGAGGTTGCCAGAAGGCAACATAGCTTCATGGGCGTCACTTGTAGAGGCGTTCGTTACCAGGTTTAAGACAAACACCAAGACGCTGGTGGAGATAGACCAACAGCTCTTTATCGACACGGGCAAGAAAGAAACACTAAAGTCCTATAACAATCGATATTGGGAGACTTTTAATCAAATTGGAGATTGCCCCACAAACCTAGGTATAACGCAGTACAAACGGGGTCTACCAGCGGGTAATAAATTGAGGGATTCAATGACAATGACGTCATCCCTCACAATGGAGGCCTTAATGGAGAGAGTACATCAGCACATCATAGTGGATGAAGATGGCGCTCGCGCCAAGGGAAAGTCCGGCATAACAGCGATGTCGGACAAAAAACCTGCGACAAAAGTTAACACAGTCGGCCGAAAAGAACGACCAAACAAAAATAGTTGGGGCAGATGACCAAATGGCGAGGACTCCTAGGCAAGGAGGTTAAGAGTCCGCACCACCATTACCACGGTGTTCAATAAGCCTATCTATCGGATTCTTAGCGAGATACATGACAAACCCTTCATTCGATAGCCAGCCAAGTTGGGAGAAGCGCAAAGGGGCTATGATGATAGATACCGTTGCACCTTCCATGATAAAAAAGGGCACTGAACTAAAAACTGTATGCCATTAAGGCAACATTTGGAGAAGTTAGTGGCCGCAGGCCACTTGGACCAGTATATTGAAGGGGGAGTGCAGCCAGCTCTCCAGGATCGCAACGGGTCAGATGGGACGCCAGCCGACGGCCCACCCCAAGGCATAATCAATGTGATACATGGGATCATCAAGCCTGAACGAGTATGTGAACTCAGAGGGATGATTAAGAAGGCTCAGTACATGAGAGAGGTACTGAGTGCACAGTCTACCCTGAAAAAAAAGAAAAACGGAGGCGACCAATGTCATCACCTTCTCTGACAAGGACTTAGCAAGGTTACAAAGCCCTCACAATGACGTACTAGTGGTCACTCTGCGAGTCAATAATTTTGACATTAAACGGATCTTGATGGACCAAGGGAGCTCGTGCGAGATAATGTACTATGAGACTTTCAAACAACTCAAGTTGGAAGACAAAGATCTAACACCTGCGACATCTTCCCTGGTCGGCTTCAACTCAATGCCAGAATGGCCAGTTGGCAAGATAATTCTACCAGTCAAAGCTGGAACAATTACAAAGCAAGTGGAATTTTGGGTATTGAAACTCCCTTTCACTTACAACATAATCTTGGAAAGAGCATGGTTGCACGCTATGTGAGCGGTAGCATCAACCTATCACCAAGTGATGTGGTTCCCTAACGAGGCCAGAATGATTGAAGAAGTCTTAGGAGACCAAATCATATCCAAGCAATGGTTCCTGACAGTGAATGACAGTCGAGCTGCTAAAGGGTTCGTACAAATAGTGGAAGAGCCAGAAAAAAATGAGTTGTTTGCAGACGTCGACAAGGCAGCCGAACAAAAGGTAGTAGAAGATCTGGTGGAGGTCAGAATAGACGAGAAAATCCCAAAAAAGTTCTTTATGCTCGGCTTATCTTTGTCCAACATCGAAAGAATAAAGATTATGAAATTTTTGATCTCTAACATCGAGATGTTCGCCTAGACGCCATACGATATGTCTGGCATTGACCCAAACTTTATCTTTCATCAGCTTAATGTCCACCCAACTGCAAAACCAATTATACAGCGAACTCGCTGATTGATACTTCACCATGCTGAGGTAGTGACTGAGGAAGTGGGAAACCTACTAGAAGCAAGGGCAATCAGGGAGCTTCATTATCCCAGGTAGATCTCGAATACCGTGGTGGTGCCAAAAAATAATGGCAAGTGGCGCGTTTGCATGGACTACAAAATAGTCAACAAAGCGTACCCAAAAGACAGTTTTCCTCTACCACGAATAGACCAACTAGAGGACTTAACTGCAGGTCACAGTCGACTTAGCTTTCTTGATGCATATCGCAGTTACCATCAGATTTCTATGTATGAACCAGACCAGGAGGTCACATCATTTACAAAACCCAGAGGATTGTATTGTTACAAGGTTATACCCTTTGGCTTAAAAAATACAGGGGCAATATTCCAGCAAATAATCACCAAAATGTTCGAGCCATTATTAGGCAGAACAATGGAAGCTTACATAGACGACATGGTGGTGTAGACACCCCATTTTTTACCGTCCTCAAGACTTGGACGTCACCGTTTGAACACTCGGTGATCATCCTTGTTTGTGTTCGTCTTGAGTTCCCGGAGGTCTCGGCTACGCGCCTTGCCTCAGGATCTCTCGACTCGACTGTTTTATGTTTGGTTTTGCACCAAACACTTGTGTTTTTGCTTTGGAGGGCAGGGAATGGCTTGTTAGCCATCCCTACACTCCATCGGCTATGGCTTGAGGCCACCGGCTGTGTTTTGTTGCCATCGGCCAAATGTTTGGCCGACTGGCACTCTAGATGGTCGACCGACCATCTATGTTGGTCAAATTACATTTTTGACTGGCCGACCACTGTTCATCTGCTTTTTTAGATATTTTTATGCCAGCTGTGCTAGCTGGCATACACTTTGCTCCCCTCCATACACGTGTATGGAGGGATCTCCCTCTTGACTAGCTTGTTTGGAAAGCGTTACAAGAGGAATTGTCTATAAGAGGGAGCCTCTTCTCCCTTCATTAGGGTTACAAAATTTTTCAGAGCTTTGAGTTTTAGGGTTAGGGTTTGTTCATACTCTATCTCTATATCTCTCCCTCTCTTGAGTGTTTTGTGTGTGTTTAGTCTTAGTTTTGCACACAAACACCTACCATTACACCATACCTTAGTTGCTGAGGCATAAGGGGCTCGTTCTTGGAGGTTTTGGACTGGTTTGAACCTAAGGAAGCTGCTGGTCTTCCATTTTTGAAGAGGGTCTACAAGGGTAACAATCTTACCCCTTTTTCCCTGTTTTTGCATAGTTTTTTCACCTATCTTGCAACTGTTTTTAGACTTTGTGTATAACATATAAAAGTCTTATTTTTTCCTGCTCTGAATAGTTGTTTAAGAGTGTTTTGAGCTTCGGGGTTGTTTGACCCCTCTTAGGGCTTGTTTGGCTCCATTTTGTGCCATTTTGGTTGAGCTCCGGGACCACCTTGTTTGGGCCTCCTCACCACTGAAATCTTGAGGGATTTCAGTGGTGAGGATGGTGCTTTGAGGTCCTACGAAGGAGAGGGCCACCCCCTCTCCTTGTTGTCCTTGAAAATGGCCATTTTAGCCTCTTGAGTGAGCATCTTATTTAGGTTCATGTTGGCCGTATCTTAGCTGCTATTTAGTGTTATTTTGCCATGCTATAGCACTGTTTTATGTTGGTTTAGGCACACCATGCTTGTTTAGCATACATATCTTGTGATGCCATCATTTGCCTTAACATGTACTTAGCATGTAGATTACCATGCTTACTTGTTTTGGCCAAGCTTTGGGAAGATTTTAGGCTTATTTTTCCATGCTTAAGGTCTGATGTAGGTTGTCTTAGCCATGCTTGCCATGCTTTGTTTAGCCTCTTTGCATTCTTGGCTTGTAAGCCTCAAGTGTATGAACCATGAGCATGCATTACTTGCATTATTCCAGTGGTTTGGAACCATTTAACATGTCATTTTAGTCCTCATAACATGCTTGCATGCTTGCATTTGATGCCCCTTTAATGTGTTAAAAGGTTGTTGTCTTATGCCCCTTGTTTAGGCCCTTGTGCATGCTTGCATGTTTAAGCCATTTAGATGCCATCTAGATGTGTTATTGGCTTTGTCTTAATATGCTAAAACTCTGATTTTGGTTGCTTAATTCATGCCATGTTCGATTTTGTTAAGTGTAGTGCAATACACCTTTGGCTTGCCTTGAATTTTGGCTTTGCTTGCATGCCTTGTTTGTCTTGTCTAGTTGGTTTGGCACCTTTCATGACTTGATTTTCAGAGCTTATAATGCATGCCATTTGTCCTTGTTTTCATCATCTTAAGTGTGCTTGAGAGTTGCTCTTCAATGCCTAAGTGTTGGTCCTTGTGTGCATGCATGCTTGCATGTTATTTGGTCCTCATTCTCTTAGCAATTAGCCACTGTTTTAGGCTTAGTATAGAGCTGTCCAAATTAGTTTAAGTCCATTATTCGCATGTTGTTGCATGCTCACCTTGTGTGTTGTTGCATACTTGTGTGTTGTTACATGTTTAGGTTGTTTAACATGTTTGCTTCATGTGTTGTTGCATGCTTGAACATCCACATTGCATCTTGCACACTTGTTGGTTTGCATTGCCTCATGCTTTGCATGCTTGCTTGCTTGCATAGGTTGTATGCCTAGTATGCATTGTGCATTGCATGCCCATGTTGCATACTTAGTTAACATGCCTAGATTGCATTGCATTGGCATGCATGCTTTGCCTCTTGAATTGAGTATGATAGAGGTTGAGCCTCACTTGTTTGTTTGATGTGCATCTCATTTAAAATCAAAGTGCATATTTGGTTTCTTGGGCCATCACGCATTGAAATGCGCGATTGGTGGTCCGAAAATCGAGAACTATGTCCCTTTAAGTCACAAACATGATAAGGGATGTGTTGGTGCACACATTTGCTTGAAATGCATTGCCATGCCTTGTTTTGCCCTCTGCTACTGTCAAAACAGGTTCTGCAGGAAGTTTTGGCCGGTGGGCTACATACAGTGCCGACCGACCAACAATTTGTGGCCGATATCTCCACAGGTGGTCGATAACCATTCCCCATGACCGGTGACCATTCCTCATGGCCGGTGGTGTTCCACAGCACTCAGAGAAGCAACCTTGGAGTTTGTGCAATTTTCAGAGGTGCCAAACAGTAAAAACAGAGGCAACTTGTGCATGGCAGTGGACTTCCGAACAGAACCGAGCATGCATTACATTGGGCCCTCTTCCCGAGGCTGTTTACCATTTTATTAGATTAGTTAATTTGTTTAACTAGTTTAATTTGTTTGTAATAATTAATTAGCTTGTAGGTTAATTAATTGTATTATTCTTTTGGTCCCTCCGAGCGAGGGCGAATTTGTAATAAGTGTGGGTGCGTGTGTACATGTTTTCCAACCCCCATTTCTTTCTCCCTTTTACTTACCTGCTTTGATGGTTAGTATTAGGGCATATTTAATTTAGCATACCTTATGCTATGCATGCGTGCATCATTCATCAGTATTGCATGCACCAGGCTCGGCACATCATGCTAACTGCATAAGTATTTCAAATCTAACTTGAATATGTGCATCAAATGGTTGCATTTTACATGCCATCCTAGGATTAGCCGAGCCTATCCTAATTGCATTCTGTATGCGTTACATTAGGCACTTAACATGGACTTGGATCATACATTGATTGCTAATGAGTTCTTTGTTTTGGCTTGGAGTACACTGTAAGTATTTTGTGCTTTAGCATCTCACACGAGTGTGAATGTTAACATGACAACATGCTTACCATGTGGCTAGATGCTTATGTGATATGAACTGCCTGAATGCCTGTGGGTGAAGGTTGGATTGCTTGAGTTGGAACAACTCATCAAAATCCGTGTTTTAGCCTACTCGCGAGTAGCAAATTTCAAAACATTTTCCAAACAAACGGATATGCGATGCTTTGTTCCAAATTAGGTGATCTAGTCTATACTTGTTTTGCTGTGCACATCACATAGTAATTCTAGCTAATTAACCGGAATAAGAACACATAATGTTTTCAAAATTGGATATCATGGTTAGTAGAGGCCGATCTTTAGATCGGGCGAGAGAGGGTGCTCATAGTTGACCTTCCCCAATCGTATCCAAGTTCCCGAGCCGAGACAATTTTGGTAATGACGGACACGTGGCCTTAGGCAAACGAGTCAGGGTTTCATAAATTCCCCCATTAAAAAAATATTTTGGTGGCGACTCTGTATCTGGCAAAGCAGTCCATGTTTGACACTTCTTTTCTAAAAATCTATTTTCTCAAAATGATTTGCTGGATTTGGACTCTTTGGTTCAGACTAAGAACCGTGACACAAAACGGAGTCCGAACTGTGGTGGAATAAAGCCCGAGGGCGCGTCCGCAGGTGGTCAAAAGCAAGAATGAAGGAGACCATCTCCAGGATCTCATTGAGATGTTCCAAATTTTGAATACCCACAAGCTGCGACTGAACGCATTCAAGTGCATGTTTGGCGTAGAGTCAGGAGAATTCCTTGACTTTCTAGTAACCAACCGAGGTATAGAAGCCGATCCTTCTCAGATCAAAGCCATTCAAGATCTCGAGAGACCCAACATAGTCAAGGAAGTACAGAATCTTATGGGCCTAGCTGTCGCGCTAAACCGATTCGTAAGTCGGTCATCAGACAGATGTTGACCATTTTTCCAGGCACTGAAGGCCGAGTTTGAGTGGGATGACGAGTGTGACCGCGCTCTGGAAAGCTTAAAGAGTACATGACCTCTCCGTCGTTGTTGGTAACCCCAATATCAGGAGATGAACTTTTTCTATACTTGGCAATTTCCCAGCATGCAGTTAGTGCAGTATTGGTACGAGCTGAAGGAGTACAGCACCTGTCTATCTTTTATGTTAGCAAGACGTTACTGGATGTCGGAATGAGGTATTTGCCGTTGGAGAAGTTGGCCTTAGCTTTAATGATGGCTTCAAAAAAATTATCACATTACTTCTATGCCCACATTGTGATCGTCTTAACGGCCTTTCCCTTAAAAGCCTTGTTTGAAAGGGCGGACTTTTTAAGGCGAATATTAAAATGGGCTGTGGAGCTCGGATAGTTCAACATCAAGTTCTGGCTACGAACCACGATAAAAGCCCAAGCATTGCAGACTTCATGGCAGAGTTTGCGCCAGGTAGTCATTATGTGTGCCTAGTAGACTTATCCGAGATAACCGAGCAAAGTGGGGAAAGGGTCGTGGGAATAGTGCCGCCCCCGTGACAAGGTGAGCAAGTGAGTAGCGAACCACCTAGTCCTATAGTGGTTCCTGAAGATACGCATGGGAATGGAGTGCTAAGACATTTAAGCAGTGAGGAACAATTCGTTATAACGGTTAAAAAATTTGGAGAAAGCACTATTAACATCCCAGATCCTAAGGCACCATCAAATCCATCCACTTATTGGGAGTTGTTTGTAGGGGAGATGTGGAAGCTTTTCGTTGATGGAGCGTCCAATAGGCATGGTGCTGGACTTGGGATAGTCCTCATCTCACCATATGGCTTGACCATTGAACAGACAATCAACCTTGTATTTCCAGTATCCAATAACGAGGCTGAGTACGAAGCATTGTTAGCTGGTTTGAAGTCAACATTCTACATGAAAGCCACCAAGCTGATGGTATCAGTGACTTCCAATTAGTAGTCAACCAAATTTCAGGTGACCATGAAGCAAAGGATGATAGAATGACCAAGTATCAAGAGTTGGTAAAAAAGGAGATCATGAAGTTTGAAATGGTAAGGATAGAGCAAATCAGTCGAGAAGAAAATAGCAAGGTAGATGAGCTGACCGATTTTGCGTCGATGGTAGACACATCTATCCCACAGCCATTGCTAATGAATTTCCTGCCACGACCAAGTATTGAAAAACCTGACGCAACCGAAGTATGCTGCGCCGAGCTAGGTCCCTCCTAGATGGACCCCATAGTGGTGTTCTTAGAAGATGGCATCTTTCCAGAGAACAAGAAGGAGGCTAACAAAATTAAGGCAAAGTCACAGCGATTTTGGCTCTTCCCATCACTAACATTGCACAAAAAATCTTTCATAGGACTATACTTGAAGTGTGTCCATCCTAGCAAGGTCAAGGCATTTTTGTTCAAAATTCACGACGGCATTTGCGGAAGCCACCAAGGGGAAAGATCGCTGGCTTATCGAGCCATTTCACAAGGGTATTGGCGGCCATACATGTTGTGGGGGCCGAGAAGAAGGAGTCGTAGAGATTCTGGATAGTCGAATCTCGGAGAGTTGTGATTCGAAGCACTCGGCAATTGGCTCGCCAGTTCAAATCCAACTTTATTTGGCCACATAGCCGATTAGGCAAAGGGGTCGAGTGAGGGTCGGCCTATTATAAGATGTGCCGAAGATGAGTTGGAAGTGGACCTAGTCCCAAGGCCCATAGAAGAAAAGATATAAATAGAAGAACATCAGCCAGAAAGAGGTAGGTGAGAATTGTAGTGCTTAACTTAGAATACAAGCATTCCTGAGTATGGTTACTGACTTGTCCGTCGGAGTGCTAATTCTGACACCCCCGACCGAAGTGTTTATTCCTTTCAGGTGACCAGAAGAGGATCACGAGCGTTCCCCACGATCGGAAGAGTATTTACAAACCACTTCCCCACACATGCAAGTAGACGCTGAGAAGTACGTCAAAAAATGCCAGAAATGTGAAAAGTTCGCGCATCAAATCCATCAACTAATAAGAGAGCTCCTACCCTTGACCAGCCCTTAGCCTTTTGTAATGTGGGGCCTAGACATTGTGGGACCACTCCCAACTGCGCCAGGCAACATAAAGTTCTTTATTGCGGCAACAAACTACTTTACCAAGTGGGTGGAAGTAGAGGCACTTGCCTCCATTAAAGAGAAAGACGTCAAGAAGTTTGTCTGACAGAACTTCATAACTCAGTTTGGAATATCCAAGGCCTTGATATCTGACAGCGGCACTCAATTTGATGGACAAATCTTCAGGGGGTTTTGCGAAGAACAAAAGATCGAATTCTACAACCCTACGCCAACATACCCCTAAGCTAATGGCTAGGTCGAGCCCTCCAACAAAGTAGTCTTAGATGGTTTAAAGAAAAGACTTGAAAAAGCAAAAAGAAAATGGGCTGAAGAACTTTCTCACGTCTTATGGGCGTACCGCACTACACTTAGGTGATCGACTGGCGAAATGCCTTTTTCCCTAGCTTATGGCATGGAGGCATTGATCCCTTGGAAATTGGCCTCATCACTATTAGAAGCAAAAATTTTGATCCTGATATGAATGGAGAAGCCATAGCTTTGGAGGTAGATCTGGCTGACGAACGAAGAGAAAGGGCATTGGTCCACATCGCCTCTTATCAACAAGAATTATCCAAAAAATACAACAAGATGGTGAATCCGAGGCAATTCAAGATTGGAGATTGGGTGCTATGCAAAGTAATGAGAAACACTCTGGTACCAGGAGATGGTAAATTGGGACCCAACTGGAAAGGACCGTACAGAGTGACCAGCTTGGCAGGAAAAGGAGCATACCACCTCGAAGATATGGACAGCCGAGCTATCCCAAGGCCTTGGAACACCGCAAATCTCAAAGTATTTTATTTTTAGCTCTTTAGACACTTGTAATTTTTCTTTTTGACATTCAATAAAACAAGTAGATATTTTCTCAAGTATAGTTCTTTCAGTACTAGTAGTCCTCTGTTTGTAAAATGGTTTGTACTCATTGCCTAACTAGGGGGCAATGTAGGTTGGCAGGTTTGACCAACAAAACTTTTTGCACTCTTTAGCCGAGATAAGGATCTAGGTTAAAGAAGGTTGGCAGGTTTGACCAATAAATTTTTTTACACTTTTTAGCCAAGATAAGGATTCAGGCTAAAGAAGGTTGGCAAGTTTGACCAACAAATTTTTTTGCACTCTTTAGCCTAGATAAGATTCTAGGCTAAAGAAGGTTGATAGGTTTGACCAACATAACTTTTTGCACTCTTTAGCCGAGATAAAGATCTAGGCTAAAGAAGGTTGGCAGGTTTGAGCAACACATATTTTTCACTCTTTAGCCGAGATAAGGATCTAGACTAAAGAAGGTTGGCAGGTTTGACCAACACAACTTTTTACACTCTTTAGCCGAGATAAGGATCTAGGCTAAAGAAGGTCAGCAGGTTTGACCAACACATTTTTTTGCACTCTTTAGCCGAGATAAGGATATGGGCTAAAGAAGGTTGACAGATTTGACCAACATAAATTTTTGCACTATTTAGCCGAGATAAGGATCTAAGCTAAAGAAGGTTAGTAGGTTTGACCAACACTTTTTGTACTCTTTAGCCGGGATAAGTATCTAGGCTACAAAAGGTTAGCAAGATTGACCAAACAACTGTTTGTACCTTCGGTATGCCAAAGGAGGTCGGTTGGGTAGACTAATACAACCTTTTGACACTTTAGGACCGAGATAGAAATCTTGGCCAAAAAAGGTTGGCAGGATAAGGTAAGACCGAGCTAATTAGTTCGGCTAGACATGCACTTAGAATAACATACAACAATAAAGAAACAAAATAACCAAGCGAAAATATCAGAATTTTTCATTGGGTAAAAGGTTCTTACAAAAGGTGGGGCATATAGCCCAGTTACAAAGCAAGGCAAATGAACAAAAAGCAAGACAAAAATACAAAATTCCATCTTAGTCAGGCAAAAATATCGTCCAGCTCAACGTCTAGATCACTATCAACTTCACCACTAGGCAGTCCTCACCTTCTTGTGTTAGATCGGTCACGGCCGCTTCATCAGTCAGGCTTAACACAGTTTGGTTGGGCAGCTTCAACCGAGCGGGCAACAAAGTCTGGAGGCCGAGGTCAATATTAACGGGAGGAGCATCAATCAAATTTGGGATTTTCTTCTCCTTTCCCTCTTGTAGGAACTTCTGTTGGACAGCGTTTGCATAGTCTATCATATAACTCGGTATGAAGTGAAGAGGAGGATTTAGAAATACATCAAAGTCCAACGCTAGACCGAGCTTCACAGCCACAGCCTTCCAGCCACATTTAAAAAAGATGTCTTTGGACGCCTCGCATTTCTAGACGTACATCTCCTCACCTTCCTTAAAGTCGCGCTCCTCAGCGTCTTCCATCTGTTTTCGCAGCGCCTTTATCTTGGCGTCTTTTTTCTTCTCTAGCTTGGCCAGTTCTCGAAGGTAACAATCCTTCTTCTCGACCAGAGCTTTTTGCTTATCAGCCTCAACAACAGTAACTAGCTCGGCCAAGTGATCCCGATTGGCTCCCAGCTCAACAAATTTTGCTTGGAGCTCTTTAAACTTGGCTTCTTTGGCCTTGCCATCTGCAACAACCGCCTTGGCCGTCCTATTTAATTCCAAAACATGCTGATGAGCGATTTTGGCTCTTTTGCACGGCTTGCAAAGCATGCGCAGTAAGATAAACTGGGCTACAAGTCGCCAGAAAAACCAAAAGGTGTGGAATTCAAGATTACCAGGGTTGGTGATTTGTTGGCTGACCGTATTGCCTTCAGCTCGGTCAAATGTGTATGGTGCTCTATATGAATGGGCAGACAGATAATCTTAGCCAAGTTGAAAGCCAGCAAATGGTCTTTTTCTGCGCAAACGGAGTCCACCGTAGTGACAGCTCAACCTTTGAAAGACATAGATGGTGTCTACGCCTAGATAGGAGACGGGGTAGCTCGGCGACCACCTAGTGATTGTTTGGAGAGCACGACCTCAAGCAGCGCGGTCTCTTCTTCATCTATTAGTCGCTGCGTCTAACTAGCCGAGGTACGATGATACTTGTTGGGCCGAGATGACGAAGCTCTAGTGGATGGAATGGCAACAACTATGTCGCGTGCTTGACCGGTTGGGGGCAGCTCAGTCTGCACTTTGGCGGTTGAGGCAGACGCCTGCTTAGTGATTAGAGCACGGATTGCCCTCTGCCTAGCCATCTCTTGTTCTTCAGTTAAGGGAACTAGGTTGATTTGGGAAAGGTTGGGGTCTGGCTTTGGAGAAGACTCCAAGAGAAAGTCGGTCACTTTAGTCTTCCTTTTACCGCTTTATAGGTAGGTCGGTTAGACGTCATGCAAATCGGTCCAATCTCATTGTCGATAGCGTAACGCGGCTTGATTAGTGTAAGCATAATTTGATTTAAGCTGGTTCGAATCTGCGAAAGATACAAAATCGCAAGGGTTAGCGCGATAGTTAATATAGCAAAGGAAAATTAAACTGAGCTAAACCGTACCAGCTGTTCCTTTGTTCTAGTTGATATTATAGCCTAGTATCTGGGCTTCTTGGTCTTCAAAATTTCCTGACACCCAAAGAAAATCATCGTCGTTTAGGTCCTTATCTAGTGTACGCTTGATGATTTTCTCTCGGTCCTTTCTTATTCTGAGGTAATAGACCCAACCGTTATCATTTTGGCTAAGCGAATATTAGTGGAAGAGCTTGGCCAATCCAAGGTTAAGACCGAGGCGACAATTTAGCTCGACTATCCCGTTGATAATCCTATAGGTGTTGATGGATAATTGAGTAGGGCATAGTCTGGTCTGTTTAAGGAACTCACAGATTAGTGGTTGGACTGGAAACCGAAGTCCCCTCTATACGATGGACACCACGGTGAAAGGAACAAAGCCTGGATTGCCCCATGGCATGGTATCTAGCTCGGCCAGGGAAAAATGGACGTCGTTTGGAATGTGGTAATCTCTTCTAAATTTGGCCATGGCTCCAGGTGAGTTCACCAGAAATCGGTATTTACTCATTGTGTTAAGTTTACTATGTTAAATATAGTATGCACAGCGGCCTAGCACGGCACTAATGTGGACTTTGGTTGGCTCGATTCAGCAAAGACACCTAGGAGCAAAGTGAATGTGTGCCTAAATAAACTAGTCAAGTCTGCACAGTGAAGAACATAGAATGTGTTATGGCTAGGTGGTGACCGGGCTAAGACAACAGTGCAAATTAGCTTATATTTTGCTTGACCAAGGGTGTGTGCGACGTATAGCTCGGCTAAAGGAAGAGGTAGGGTTTAGACTGACCTTGACCTAAGGCAAGCTTTTTTAGCTCGGTTAAGTGAGTGGCATTGCTCATAGTTCGGCTGAGGTAGTGTACGGCAATGGTTTACCCCGGTCCATTCCAATGGCAGGGCTTTTTTAGCTTGGTGTGAGGAGTGATTCCTAGTTTGGTTATATTCGTGTGCCACGCTATCAACAATTTTTTTTATTACTGTTTGTTTATAATTTTGAATCAAAATCATGGATTTGGCTAGTTTAACTCCTAACCGATTGGTGGTCATATAGATCTACATTCAATTTTGTGTGTTTTATGTGGTTTTAAGGCTTAAGTTCTATTCTAAAGCATGGATGGAGGTTTGATAGAGCAAAAGCATCAAAGAACATAAAGAACAGCAAGGGAATATCAAATAAACAATGTTGTGAAGTTTTTTTAAACTTACAAATCTACGGTCGATTCTGGTTTCGAATGGAGGAAGTGCTTCGTCGAGTGATTACGAGCTCCCTAGCGTAAGATTTAGCTTCCACCAATGGCAACAATGGCGAAGTCACAACAGTGAATAGAAGTTGGTTTGGAGTTTGGGAATGAACAATGGAAGTGGCTTTTCGAAATATGTTGTTATAATACGTATAATTGAAAGGTGGGTCTTTTCGAATTTCAGAGGCGTCTGTGACGGCTATAAACAGTAAGGGAGAGCATTTATTACACACCACGTGTCCCAGTAAGGACACGATGTCAGGATAGTGGGCAGACGCGCTGTACAACCAGCTACAATTTTTGGAAATCGAGTAAAATTGTGGGATCGGGATAATCTAAGCTCGGTTGTTTAAGTTCGATTTAGACATGGGCAGGTCAGTAAGAGATGAGTAATCCCAAACATGCTACGTAGATGGAATTAAGGGGCGATTGAGAGTGTAATTTGTGTGCAAATTGGGCTGAGATAGGAAAAGTCTTCTTTAGAAGTTGGGCTGTGCAATGGGCCAAGGAGATATTTTGTATCTCGGCTTTGGGCCGAGGTAGGTACCAGAACGGTCGGATGTGTTATTAGAATTAGGACCTATCTGGGGACAAACCTTTGTTTGACCGAGATTATTAGCAGGGTGATAGGCCGAGCTGGGTATAGCTCGGCAGGATGCCAACCTGTAGCAGGGTCATCACGGCTGGGCCATGTTGAGCACGGAGCCAAAGTAACTTGGTTGATCGTAGTGTCAGCCGAGGTAAAGGGTTTAACCATTTCACTTAGTTGGCAGTGAGTATGGTGTTATCAGGATAGGCATTATCTTTGGGAGTGTGATTCCTAGAAGGACTTTGCTAAGGAGAGTTAGAGTCCTACTAAGATTGTGCCAGGCAGAATATATAAAAGCTCATAACAGGACCAATGCACAGGTATTGCAATTCTTACTCTCAATTACATAGAGCTTTTTGTGTCTATTGTCTAATCGCTGACTTATGCATCAGAGAGGTTTCCGGCACACCACCGCCAGCTAGCTCACGTTTGTGTTTTCAGGTAGTAAAGTGACGGCGTTTAGAGGAGTGCAAACTTGCTCAACAGGATTATACGAGAAGATTATTCTGTGTTCGTACAATAAACAACACCAGTATTCTTTCGAGGACTAAAGTGGTAAAAGGCTATATTTTAAGGGCAGAGTATAATTTACACTTTTCCTGAGATGATGACCATGAAGTATTTGCAACTGTTAATCTTGGATAACGTTTCGCCATCTGAGACTTCCAACTCGTTTTAATAACGTCATCATTACGAAAATTTATTTTGAAGTTATTGATTAGCGTAAAAAAAGTGTCATTTGGCTCTTCACATGTATCGTGATTGATGGAGATTCGTCTCTTCTCTAGCATTATTCAATTCAGCAATTGTTCTGTATTCTCTTGTTGATCATTCAGTTGATCTTTTGGTCGGTTATTTGGTAACAAGGTGACAGTTGCGGTCGATAAGAGTGACACTTGTGATAAATAAAGTGACAATAGTGGTTGACAGGGGTGACAATTGTGGTAAACAAGTATTGCACCGATTATCTGGACAGTTGACCGACATGCACAAAACGTGGCATCTCCCTCGCCTTTGGATCCTTGGTTGCCACACGTCTTCATCTGTTGAAGGGTGCAAAACATGGCTAAACTTGACATAGTTGAAGAGGAGGTGAATCCGATTGGTAGAGAAGGTAAGGTCCATGATTTTTGCATTTAATGATTAAAAAACATGAAAAGACATGGAGATTTGTGATTGACTTGGGACATGGCTACTTGGTGCCTGCGAACTAACCAATAATTTTTCTCTTAGCTTATTTGGGAATTGATTATTTTAATTAATTTTTCAATTTTTATGAAAAAACATTAAAAAATAGAGAGAGTGATGTGATAAGTGTTTTGACTTTTTGACTATTTTAACCAACAATACGTCCATGATTGTTTTAACTTTTTGATTATTTTAACCAAAAATAAGTCCATGATTGTATTTTTTTTTTTTATCGACAAAAAAAAATACACATGAGAAACAATATAATGACTTTAGGTTTATTTGGTGTGATTTTCAAATTATTTATTTATTTATTTTTTAATTTTTAAAACATAATTTGGTAAAATATATATATATTGATAAGTTTCATATAATTTTATCATTTTGGAAAAATAAAAATAATTTTAAAAAATTGAAAATTATTTTTTTAGAATTTAATTTTATCAAACTAGTTTTTATTTTAATTTTTAAAATTTAAAAAATCTTTTTAAAAAGAAACTAACATAGCTTTAACATTTAGGGGGTGTTTGGCATGTATTAAAATAGCACATACTATTTTGCAATATTATTCTATTTGGCTCATAATTATCTTATTTGAGTCACATCACCTCTACTACGTCACTTCAAACCCAACTCATATTTCATGTTTTTTTTTGTAAAAAATCAAAAAATATATTTATTTAAATAATCTCAAATACTCTGGTGCCGTTTGGTAACACTTACGTTTTCAATTTTCTGTTTATATTTACAAAAATTTAAACAACTTAAATAAAAACTTGTTTGGTAAAATTTTTGATTTATAAATCAGTGGTCTCAGTTTATAAATTTGGCCAAAAAATGAAAACACAAAAAATGTGTTTCCGTTTTTAGTTTTGAGTTTTTTTTTTTTTACCACCCAACACTAGCCACCACCCGCCACTATTTTCCATCACCGTCTTCCGCCACCACCACCCACCCCTCACCACCACCACCACCACCACCACCACCTGCCACCACTACTCACCACCCACTTGCCACCACCAGTTACCACCCACTCGCCACCACTACCCACCCCTCGCCACCACCACCACCACCACCACCCACTACCCACCTGCCATCCACCCGCCACTACCATCCACCGCCCGCCATCACCACCCGCGACCACCACTTACCACCTACCATCCACCACCTGCCACCACCAGCCACTCACCACCACCAGCCACCTGCCACCCACTACCACTACCACCCACTTGCCACCCACCTGCCATCAGCACCCACCTGCCACCACCATCCACTCGCTACCACCTACCACCCGCCACCGTCACCCACCCACCCACCACTACCACCACCTGCCATCCGCCACCCACTTGCCATCATCACCCGCCACCACCATCGTCACCACCACCACCACCGCTCACTTGCTACCACCTACCACCCGTCATCGTCACCCATTCACCATCCATCATCACCACCCACCACCCACTCGCCACCACCTTCCATCCGCCAACCCACCTACCACCACTACCCGCCACTTGCTACCACCACTACCCATTCACTACCACCCACCACCCGCTACCGTCACCCACCTATCTACCACCACCACCACGCAGCACCTGCCACCCACCTGCCAACACCACCCGCCACCATCACCACCACCACCACCACCCACTCGTTACCACCCATCACCCGCCACCGTCACCCACCCGCCCACCGTCACCACTCATCACCCACCCTCTACCACCACCACCACCACCACCCGCCACCCACCTGCCACCACCACCCATTACCCGCCACCGCCACCACCACCACCACCACCACCACCAACCTACCCACCCACCACCACCCCACCACCACCAGTTACCCACCACCTACCGTCACCACTTTCCACCACCGTTTTCTATTGCAACTTGCCACCACTTGCCATTTCTCACTCTTTTTTATATTTTAAAATTTTTAAAAATATTTTGCCAATTACCAAACGCGTTTGTAGTTTATGTTTTTCTAAAACTAAACATAAATCAGTTTATAAAAATTTTGTAAATATAAACTGAAAATGTAAACATTACCAAACACAACTTTCTAACATTTTTGGCATAGTGAGCTAAAAGTTTGTTTGGTGATGTTTCAGCTTGTTTGGTTTCACTTTTCAGGATTCATTTTTTTAAAAATTAATTTTTTTATTTTTTATTTTTTATTTTTTATTTTTCATTTTCATTTTTTTTTGTTTTCATTGAATTTTTTTAATACCTTAAGTTTTAATTTTTAGATATACTTAACATAAATACACTTAAAAAATATAATATTTATGAAAAAATCTTTAAAAAATTTACTAAATATCAAAAATATAAAAATTCAATATATTTTCATATTTTTACTATTGATAAAATTTTTAAAATATTCTTTTTATAAATATTTTACTTTTTAGATATATCTAAGTAAAGTGTATCTAAAAAAATAATAAGTTGTTTAAAATTTTAAAAATACTCATTAAAAAAAGAGATTTTTATTGATAAATCCATTTTAGAGTTGTTATAATCCATTAGGTCCACAGAGGATTATTATAACCTGATTAGTCTCATATACTTTTCTTTTTATTCCATAAGGTCCATTTTACTAATTTTATATTTTTACCTGGACTATTATGCCCTTATATATATATATATATTGTGTTAATACATATACCACGTTGCCTCTTTTTTCGTTGATTCAGTTTTGGTAGTTTCTATTTTCACGCTTTTGATCATCATTCTAATTCAGATGGATACGTTTTTATTTTGCATGCTCGTGTCAAGGCTTTAATGTGCTAGGGTTTCATTGTTACTGTTGTAGTATGGTTCGGTGATTTTCGAGTGAAGACGACGAATTGGACGGTGTTCGGTTGTCATATTTTCTGGTGTATAACTAGTTCAAATCAGTTGTTTTCGAGTTACAAGACGAGTGTAGGATTGCATGGTTAAGGTTAGTATCATTTTGGTTATGAATATATGTTCAGTTTATGTTTTGATTTGTATGATGGATCAGATGCTCTGTTTTTTGATTGATATGGATCAGATGCTCTGTTTGTTCAATTATATGCATTTTACGTGGTCCTGTGGATGGGAGGTCATTCAGATTATGTGAAGAATGTGGATGTTCTCATTTTATTTTGATGTTTGCTTAATGAGGCTCTGTGTGGGTGATATAATTCAGAGTATATGTAACAATATGAATGTTCACATCTTGTTAATATGAAATTATGGAGGGTTGCTTGCATGTTGTGTAGTGTCACCTTAATGTGGTGGTGTCATTTTGATATTGTAAAATGTTTTATGTTGTGTAAAGATGGTGGTGATGGTTTTCATTATGGATTTAGCACTTGAACTGTACACATATAGGCATTTAATTTTGCACAATGTGAATTTTCATATCGTTTGGATTATTGTTAACTGTTGTATTGTTGTGTTTTTACAGGAGATAAATACCTTTATGATGTTGGTGTGCACATATGGTTGCAGTACAACTGTAATAAATGTTGTCTACGCATTGTGTTACTCGCGTTTGGTGGAGTGTTTGTGTGAAAAATGGGGTGAGTTGTCTACTGGTTCTATTTAATTGTTTTGTTGGCTACTTGGAATTAATAGGTGTGATTTGGACAATGAGGAAGAATTTTAGAACATGTTATTGCTTGCTAAATCAATGGGGGTACAACATGTAGAAGTTGTCATTGAGTTAAAAAGTGATATTAGTCAGTCGAGTAGCTCTGTGTCGCTGCGTGTGGGGGGTGATGAAGAAATTGATGCACTACGGAGGTTTTGCCACCATAAGGAGAAGGTGTTGTTGTTAGCCCTTTGGGCAAATGGTATTACGCATGCGGGACAATGGTTTGTTGGAGGTGTGCAAGAATTTCGTGATATCTTATGTAAGTATGCCATCCAATGTGGGTTTCAGTTTACGTATGTCAAGAACGAGACAACAAGGGTTACTGTGGTGTGTGCGATGTGCGAGAAAAAAGGCTGCTTGTGGGCTATACATTGTAGAGCACAATGAGCAAATGGTTTTTTTACATCAAAAGGTTTAGTGATGTGCATAGTTGTTGTACATATGTCTGAACATCGAATAATTCGAGAGTTAGTTTTGATTTGGTGTCGAGTACCATATTTGAAATTGTGAGGGACAAGCCGTTGACTCGGCCGTGTGAGGTGGTGACTATTTTGAAGAGGGATTATGGGCTAGATGTGAGCTACCACGTGGTATGGTTGGGCGTGGAGAAAGCAAAGGCTGTTATTTATGGAGATCACTCATTATCGTTTGACCAACTACGGTGGTATTCGGATGCTGTGATGCGTTACAATCCGGGGAGTTATGTCAATATTGACTATGATGTGAGTAGTCAACAGTTTTGTCGTTTCTTTGTATCATTCGCTGCGTGTATTTTTGGGTTCAATTCTTGTCGGACTTTATTATTCTTGGATGAAACATTCCTCAAAGGAAAGTACAAAGGTTAGCTACTTGCGGTAACGGCAAAAGATGGAAACAATTGTTAGTATTTTTTTAGCTGTCTATTCATGTAAATATTCACATTGAGCTGCATAGTATGGACATATGACAAATGATTACACAGTGTGTTCCACATTTACACTGGTGTCAATGTTTACATCAATACACATTGATGTGAACAACAACATAATATAACTGATTGAGAAATTAACAGTAATGTGAACATTCACATTAGTATACACTGATGTGAATGTTTACACCAGTGTCTACTAATGTGAGTTTATTCATTAATGGATAGTAATGTGAATGTTTACATCATTGATGTTTACGAAACCAAATCCAAAAACAACAATAGTAATAGGGCAATGTAGATATAAACATTCACATGACTTGTTTCTTTTATATTGTTTTCTATTCACTTTGAAATATTGTGAACAGTTGCTTAATTTTGTTATGTTGTAGGTCTATTTCCTGTTGCATTTGCGATTGTTGATTCAGAGACCACGACCAATTGGTCATGGTTCTTGCATGAACTTGGGAAAGTTGTTAATGGTAAGCGTCAGATTACTTTTATTTCGGATTGTAATCTTAGTCTTTTAGAAGTTATGCCCAAGGTGTTCCTATCGACTCACCACGGTTATTACTTATAACATTTGAAGAGCAATTTAAGAGACTAGATGAAAGGAATTGATAATGGATTTAGGGATCACCTAGTTAGTAGTTTGGGTGACTGTGCTTATGAGCCGACTGTGGTAGAGTTCCATGAAAAACTTGCAAAATTAAAAGAGGAGGGTAAGCAACGAGCACATAATTTTTTCAAGGACTTGGCACCTGAGCACTGGGCAAATTCATACTTCAGGTAATAGTAGTATCCTAATGTATTTCATTTGTCAAGTTTAGAATGGTAGTGATGTGAATTTTCAGTTATGTTTTGTGGCAATGTGAAATTTCATATTTTGTTTTGAAGAAATTAAATTCAATATTGTACAATGTTTGTGATATTGTACAAGGGCATGCGTTATAGGGAGATGACATCATAATGAGGCAGAGTCATTTAATAATTGGATTAAAGAAGCATGCAATCTTCCTATCACTCAAATGGTGGACACAATTCGTACTCAGTTGATGAGGCAAATGTCTGCACGGCGTGACCAAGTAAACAAGTGGAATGAGCTTATTTGTCCTACATTCGAAACAATGCTTCTTGATTCGTTCAACGACAGCAAGTCTTGGCAAGTTAGCAAAGCCAATGAGGATGTGTTTGAAGTTCATTCGATACCATCTGTTACAGTTGATATTGCAAGGCGTACGTGTTCTTGCTTCAAATGGAAAATCAACGGATTCCCATATGACCATGCTGTGATTGCTATTCAGAAGAGCCGCTACAATCTCAATGACTGTGTGGAACATTGCTTTCATGTAGAGACATATCGTGCAACCTATTCAGGTGCAATATTCCATATTTCATCGATAGAAAAACCGCATTTTGATCCCACAGACATCACTATATACCCACCAACTATGAAAAGACCACCCGGAAGGCCAAAAAAGAATAGAATCTCATCAAAGGGTGAGAAACTGAAGCAAATACGGTACAAAAAATGTGATAAGTTGGGAAGCCATAATCGAAAATCATGCAAGGAGCCGATATAGGGTGTACATTTTTCATTTCAACATTGTGTTTTACATGAGATTCTTATATTGACTTTTGAAATAAGATTGTATTGTGTTGGCAAACATTGTGTTGCAATAAGATTATATTGTATTGGCAAACACAATAATGGTTTGACAAACTTAGTATTTGATTTGTGTTTTTTTTTTTACTTTTTGGGTACCAAACTGATATTTTGTTGATGTTTTAATGATGAATACATGATGTGGACATTCACACTTGCGTAAAAGAATCATATTATGTGAATACTCGCACATGGGTTGAACTTTTTGACATTATTGTTGTAAATGTTGACATGAATATAAACTGTGATGTGAACTTTCACATGCATAGAGATTGACATGGTATGAACATTCACAATTGTTATGAATAAGAACAAATGTGAATATTCACACATGTGTATATTATCCGTAATGATGTCATGTAGACAATGTGAACATTCCTACACAAAATATGTGTATTATAGAACAATCGAGTTCAAACAATCGCATAAATTATGCACATCACAACACAGTAGTATATCATAAGTGAATATGAACATTCACATCAGTGGTGCAACTGTGAACATTCACATCAGTAAAACATTAGTGCATATGAACATTTACATTAGTGGTACAGATGTGAATGTTCACATTTGGCAGAGATGAATAACATTCACAACTGTTATGAATAAGAACAAATGTGAATATTCACACCTGTGTATGTTATCCGTAATGATGTCATGTAGACAATGTGAACATTCCTGCACAAAATATGTGTATTATAGAACAATCGGGTTCAAACAATCGCATAAATTAACATAACAACACCAAAGGGAGATCAAAATTCACAAGTGACTTTTTTCCATTAATAGATGTTGTATCACTGATTTACAATCAATTGTTGTGTCAAAATGTCAAAGCAATTGATATTAACATTCATATCGAGTGTTTGTTAGTTTGTAGGTGGACACCCCCCACCTATAGGTTTTAATGACGCTTTGTTTTCTTATGATTCAAAAAACTGTGTACTAATAAATCTCGTAGTCCACCATGTAGAACTAGTAAGGCTGTTAACAATTTCTTCATAGTATATGTGCGCCCGCATGATGTAATATATTACAGGTTCGCAGTCCACCCTGTAAATGCAAAATGGTTTTGATTAGCACTTGACATGTATGTTTGCATAATGGTTATGGAGGATTTGTAAAAAATGTAGTGAGGCTTACGAGTCGTCGTCCTGCTGAGAACAGACATCAACTGATATGATTGGTTGTGACGGATATTGGCCTGCTAACTTAGTCCATAGCGGTGATGACTCGCCAATAACGTGCACAACGTTCTTGATGTACTTCTTCTATGTAGGCAATTTCACATTAGGCACCAACGAACATATGTGCGTGCACATTCATTTTTAGAATTTAACGCATGACAACAATTGATATTTGTGTACAATAAGAGTCACTTACAACTTCCTGTGCTTGGTCGATATGCGGGTCATGTATGCCTGTCTTTGGGCGCAATGAGTTATAATGCCTCCACAAATTGTCTTTAGCATCATACACAACTATTGTCCAGTGGAAGTCATGGTACAATGAGAATAGTAGGTATCTCTCTCCTTGGTAGTTTTTCACATGTGCATCAATGTGTTTACTTCTTTTGCGAGGATGGTACTCTCGTATCACTTTCTGTACACATTGGACAAATAATTAATGGACTATGAAGTTTCAAATTCACATTAGCAAAAATTGTATGATAAATTTTACCAAACACATGCTCGTAAAGATGAATGATGCTTCATCTGAAGTTGGGTTAACCACCTCTTGTTGTTTTTGTAATAGTTCGGCATATGCATCTATGAGCTGCACAAATATAGGGTCGTACTATATTATTTGTGGTGGGTGAACAATGTGTGCCTGTGGCTGTGAGTGGGTGTGTGTGTCTGTGTGTGTGTGTGCATGAACAGTGAATCATCTTCATAATGGCATACATTGCTGTGTATCGATTCCTCCTTGATAAGGTTCACAATGTCATCAAAATACACGTATGTAGACTTCGAGTCTCCTTTCCATACAAGCAGCCTGTGCATTTTAAACAAACCAATGTGAATATTAACATTGCACAGTTTTGAACAAATCAAATAAATAAGCATAGTGGTGAATATTCACAATAATGGAATGTGAATGTTGACATTAGGTGTTTGTATGGTCACTTACTCATCGTCTCCACTTGTTTGTAAAGCCTGGACCTTTTGCTTGTCGTGTTTGGACATCATGCTCCAAAGTTTGAACTTGTTGGTCAAGGTCAATAATTTTTTTGGGTGCTTCACTGGTGGGTGTTTGTCCACATCTTCAACAATATGGACTGCATGGGGCTATTTTTGGCTAGGTAAGTCTGGGTACTGGAAGTCAGGCAAGCCATGCTCTTTTTCGATCTTTCTCCTTGATATGTTTCACCTTAGAAGGTGGGCTGAGATTGCGTTGCATTGGGATAGGGGGTTGCTTATGCCCTTTGGCCTGTGTGACAATATGGATTGACTGATCATCGTAAAGGTCCTGAAGAATTGTTTTCTCGCATTCTAAGTCGATGACCAACTGCGTTAAGCGCTTAATTTCTTCATCCTTCTGCTCCATGCACTTTTTTATTTCAGTATTCATGTTGGGTGGGCTTGATTGGTTGAACAATTTATGTTCAAGATCAACTATAACTCTTGCCCTTAACTCTCATGAGAATTAAAGGTGTTTGTACTTTGCTTCCCACTACCTTATGATGCCCCAAGCCTTCCGATTTTCTTTGACAAGCATATCGATGATGTTGGGTTGGCTTGTGTTTGCTATGACAATAGCTTTTTCATCATGTGGGCTGCTAAAGGGAATGTGAATGTCCTCATTACTGTCATTTAGCTCAACTCCATCCCCAGAAAATTGGGAGTTGCTGCCATTGTGCTGTTCTTCCTTGATGTTAGAGAGGTTGGGAGATGTGGTGGCTGGTTCATAAATTTTGAGCTCCACCTTCAATGTTGTACGCTTGAACTTTTGTAATTCTGTTGGGGTTGCAAAGAGTTCGCCGGCATTAACCTGAAATGAAAAAGTTATGTTACTTAATGTATATATTTGGATGGTGTCATAAAGTGAATGTTTTGATCAATAGTTGAAGGTCATACCTCATTAAAACCAATATCAGCCAAAGAGGTGGTTTTCATCTTCTTTTGTAAAGCAGTCAGATCCCACTTGACACAGCGAGGAATGACATTGGGCTTGTGAGGTTGTAGGATGGTTGTTGTAGACACCCCATTTTTGACTGTCCTCAAGACTTGGTTGTGCTTGCAGGTACATCTAGCCACAGGTTCGATTGCTCGTCGAGTAGTCGACTTTCGCGACGGAACGTCACAGGTTTGAGCTATCCAAACCCTATTTCCTTTCTGCTCCATTTTTGGACCATGTGTTGGTCCTTTTTGCTTGTTTCCTGTGAGGCAATGCCGACCACCTTTTGGCCCTACCGACCATGGTCTTGTCCCTGCCTGCTATTGATGAAGCTTGCCGGCCATTAATGAGGCACTGCCGGCCACCTCTGATGGCCGGCATAACCCTTTGTCTCAGTAGATTTCACGCCAGATCTTTTGAGCCAGCTGGTTTTCACTCATCTCTCCTCCATTGTATGGAGGGATGAGCCTCTTTTCAAGCTTGTTTAATAAGCTTTGCATTGCCTTTCTTCTATATAAAGAGAGGCTTCTCCTTCATTTTAGGGTTAAAAAAAGAAGAAAAAGGGGCTGAGAGTTATAGAGATAGCTTTGTATCTATATCTCTCTTTGTTTTTTGTTTTGTGCTTCAAAAATGTAGTTTTGTCTTAGTTTAACACACAAACACACACTCAAACACCTTGCTTGTGTTGCTGAGGCTTCTTGAAGTTCTGTTTGGTGTTCTTGGGTTGATTTGAGCTTGAAAAGCTTGCTGGAGCTGCAGTTTTAAAGAAGGTCTTCAAGGGTGAGTTTCTATCCCTTAAAACCCCCATTATTGCTTAAGCTTTTAGCCCTTCTTGCATGCTGTTTTAAGCTTAGCTTTCTATTGGAAAAAGATCTGTTTTTGCATACTTAAAAAGTTTGTTTAAGGTCACTTTTTCATTTGGGGTTGTTTACCTCCTCTTAGGCCTTGTTTGGCCTTGCTTTTGTGCCTTCTTTGTGACCCTTTGGGACCACCTTGTTTTGGCCTTCTCACCACTGAAACTCAGAGGAATTTCAGTGGTGGGAAAGGTGTTTTGAGGTCCCAAAAAGGAAAGGGTTATCCCTTCTCCTTGTGTTGTGTTTACTTGCTTTGAATGCCTTATGTGTGAGCATATTTGTTAAGCTTATGTTGGCTTGTTCTTAGCATGTATTTGTGGTTATTTTGCTGAGGCATGCCACTATTTTTGGTTGCCTTGGTCACTCCATGCATACTTAATACACTTGTAGTGTAAATCACACAAACTAGTTTTGTATGCTTCATGAAGTAGCATGTCATTCTAGCTTATTTTGTCTCCATTTCAGTAGGTTTTTGGTATTTTTTTAGCATGCCATGACTCTGTTTCGGGTGGGTTTGGTTGGTCCTTGCATGCCTTATGCACTCGTAGTGCAATTCCATGAATTAGCCTAACATGCATCATGTTTTGACATGTCTTTTTAGCATGCTTTTGGCTTAGCTCTGAGAAGATTTTGTTCATATTTTACCATGTTTAAGGTCTGATTTTGGTTGTTTTGGCCATGCATGACTTGCTTTGTATAGCTATAGTGTAGTCTAGCTTGTTAGCTTTGTGTGTCAAGCTCACTAGCATGCTTTACTTGGTTTACTTGAATGATTTGACATCATTCGTAATGTGATTTCAGTCCATGTTCCATGCTCATGCACTTGAATTTGTCACTCATTCAATGCGTTGGAGGGTTTGCCCCTTTATGCCTTAACATGAATCATTGCGTATGCCTTCATGCCTTAGCTTGCGAGTCACCATTTTAGTGTGTTTTTGGGGTTGTTATGCCATGATATAACTCTGATTTTTGTTGGTCAAGTCATCCCATGTTTGCTCCTAATAGGTGTAGTGTAATCCACCTTATTTACCTTGTATGCATTGTGCTTTATGCCCCTCATGCTAGCATGTTTTGGCCTCATTCCGTGCATGTTTTAGACTCATTTTAACATGTTTTAGGATTGTTTGGGGTTGTCTTAGCCATATGCTTCATGTTTTGCATACTTGTAGTACAAGTGCTTATGCTTACTTCAAGCTTTGAATACCATAGCATGTTTCATTTGTGTCGTGTACATGATTTGGCATCATCTAACATAACATTTCAGAGCTTGTAGCATTGCCATGTTCCCACTTCATTCACTCTTTAAGTGCCTTTGAGTGTTGTGCATTATTGCCTAGTTTATGGCCTAGCATGTATGCCATCTTGCCTAGGTACTTGAGCCTCCATCTTGGCATGTTTCGGTCATTGTTTTGACCTATTTCAGCTTTGTCCATGTTTGGTTCATGCACTTGTGCCCTATATTGCATGCCTCCTTTGTATTCTTCTTTACTAGCTTTAATGCTTTAAGGACCCTAGCATGCTTTACTTGCATTATTTAAGTGATTTGGCATCATTTCTTGTCTAATTTCAGTGCACTTAGTGTTGTTACACTTCCACATTAGTCACTCTTTGAGCACTCTTGAGAATTGTGCTCTTAGGCCTCTTTGATAGGCTATTGCATGTGCATGCTTGTATATGCTTTTGGTGCCTTCACTTTTGTGTCATGGCCACTGATTTGGCCCATGACTGAGGTCTACCCCTTTTGGTTTAAGTCCATTTGGCATGTTCACTTGCATGTTGCTTGTATACTTATTTTGCTTTGTATTGAGTATGCATGTTTCAAACATTGCTAATTTATTGCATTGTGCATGCATGCATTAGCATTGTTCGCATATCATTAGCTTTGTTAAGTTAATCATATTACATTGCATTGAGTATGCCATATAGTTGCATGTTTGCATGCTTAAGTCATATTGCATGTTTCCCATGCTTGTGTTGCATTGTTGTTTGGATTAAGTATTAATCCTGGCACGAGAAACGAGGGATGTTTCATACTTCAAGTGATGAAACGTGCCTCAATTCTCGGTCGCCGACGCTCTTGATGACGCATGATAGAGTTTTAGGCTTTATATGTTTATTTGTGCATTCATTTTTATTGAATTTGCACATGTTGGATCTTTGGCCATCATGCATCGAGATGCGTGATTGATGGTCTTGGATCCAATAATGCCTATTCCATTGATGTTTTGAAGTGATATGAAGTGGCATAGTGTATACATATCCTTGGGAGACCCTCCATTTCCTCTGTTTTGTGCTCTGTTGTAGCTTGGTGTCACAGCACACCAGTGGCCGACAACCTCTCATCCTTGGCCGGCACCCCCCTCATCTTTGGCCGGCAATATGCATCCTTGGTCGGCAATGGGGTCGGTAGTAGCTTCTCATGGCCGGCAGGCCACTGGTGCATTCCTCAGCATGGTTTTGGTAAGATCCAGCAGCTGGTTCTCAAGGACACCCTGCATGTAGAGCCTCTAAAGAACATTTGGAGAGCTTTCGGGACGGGAATTGAGCATGCATCTTCACTTTCTTCAAGGCAGAGCTGAGGCAGCCTAGTCTACATATTTTAATGCTTTACTTGTTAGTTAACTTTAATTTGTAATTTAATTAGTTAAAGTTTTGTAATAATTAGTTGTAACTAGTTATTCAATTTATTGTGTAATAATTAGTCTAATTAGCTTAATTAGATTAGTTAGTTAGCTTAGCTTAGCATAGCATAGCTTAGCTTCCATTCGGACCCTCCGTCGAGAGGGCGAATTTTATAATAAGTGTGCGTGAGTGTGTGAATGTCTTCCAACCCCACGTCTTTCTCCCTTTTACTTATCTGCTTTCAGTGGTTAGTTTTAGGACATATTTCAATTAGCATCCTTATGCTATGCATGTTTACATTATTCATCTGTATTGCATGCACCGGGCTTGGCGCATCATACTAACTGCATTGTATTTCAATACCGATTTGAATACATGTATCAAGTTGCATTTCATATGCCATCTTAGAATAACCGAGCCTATTTTAGATGCATTTTTGCATGTGTTGCATTAGCCATCTTAACATAGCAAGGATCATGCATGATTTCTAACTAGCTATTGTTTTGGCTCAGAGTACTAGGTAAGCTTTTACGCTCTAGCATACTGCATGTGTGTTAATGTTGCCATAATAGCATGCTTGCCATGAGGCTAACTGCTTAAGTGTTTAATTGCATGAATGCCTGTGGATGGCGGTTGGATTGCTTGAATTGGAACAATTCATCGAAATGCAAGTTTTAAGCCCACTTGAGGTGGCAAAATCATGTTTTCTAAGCCCACTTGAGGGTGGCAAATCCACGATTTAGCTTACTTGCGAATAGCACTTCCAAACCTTTTTCAAACAAACAAATATGCAATGTTTTGTTCCAACTTACCCGATCTAGTCTATACTTGTATGCTGTGCGCATCACATAGCAATTCTAGGTTAATAACCAGGATAAGAACACATGTGTTTTCAAAAACAAGATATCATGTTAGTAGCGGCCGATCTTTGATCGGGCAAGCAGGGGTGCTCATTGCATGACCTTCCCCTCTCGTACCCAAGTTCTCGAGCCGAGGCAACTTTGGTGATGACAGATACGTGGCCTTAGGCACGAGTCAGAGTTTCCTAAATTTTCCCAAAATAAAATATCTAGGTGACGATTCTGTATCTGGCAAAGCAGTCCATGTTTGGCATTTCTTTATAAAATTAGTTTTCCAAAACGATTTACCGGATTTGGACTCTTTGGTGATTCATCGGTCTTGGATTGCACTTTGCAAGATTAGATTCAGAACCATGACATTGAGTCCGAATTGTAGTAGTCTAATGAACAAAACGGATTTCGCGCCGCCTTCGCGCGAGGAGCCCAGGACGTTCGGGAGCGCGTCTACAGTTGTGTGCTCACACAACCAATACTTCAACAAAACAACAAAGACATATGTTATTTAGAATTTGCATAGTAATGTCAACATATATGAACATTAACAATAGTGGCACTGTTGTGAACATTCACAGTAGTATATCATGAGTGAATATGAACTTTCACATCAGTGGTATAGATGTGAGCATTCACATCTGTGAAACATAAGTGCATATGGACATTCACATCAGTGGTACAGATTTGAATGTTCACAGTTGGCATAGATAAACAACACTCAAGGACATGTGAATGTTATTATTTGAGAACATGGGTACTTACCATCAATAACATGACACAGCCGGTGACTTTTGTCGGCTTTTTGTCGTTTTGGGAAATGGAGGATATCAACGTTGTTCTAATTTGCTTGGCCCAATCACATTCTTATATGCTTTTCCAATGGGACCATATGTGCGTACTAGCCCCATCCTATTGTCTCACCGCTTGTCGAGAAAAAAAGTTTTTGGCAAGTATACATGCAGACTAGTTGGGCGACTTCTTCGTTGCCATCTTTCTTTTTGCCTTTCAATGGCTCGGTCAAAAGGGTGCGTATCCATTTTGAAGTCAATCGGTTGACATTTTTGCACCTTTTGTTTATAATGCCAGTCTTTGGTTTCGCACCATATGATATGTCCATTGGCTTGGTGTACAATCCACACCAAAAATCAGCTTGATGTCATTGTCGTATATGTTCATTTTATTCTCCTTAATATAGAAGGCATATTTTGAAGCTTTGTACATTTGTAGGACATACACAACAACATCATCGTATTTCATGCATATGTCAAGGTCGATCTCACCGTTTCTCAATGCATCTAATAAATGCCAGAAAGGTGTTTGCCGTAGGTAGCCAAGCTGTGCTTGTGTGAATTTGGTGCTTTTCATTAATTTCACCAGTCTGGTCATGTTAGATCTGTAGTTGACACGCGACATGTCAATATTGCTGCTAGTATTTGCTTGTGGGCTTTCTTCCTTGACATGGTACTCATCTCTTTTTCTCTTTGAGACTTTCTTCTGTGTAATATCTGCAAAATGGAGCATTTAAAAAAAATTAAGAAAAGGCTCATGTAATTAGCATAGTGGAAAAAATGTGAACATTCACAGCATTGCCATTGATGTGAATGTTCACAGTTGTGTGCATGGGTGTGAATGTCCACAATTTTGTGTATGGATGTGAATATCCACATCTGTACATGGATGTGGATGTTGACTGTGTCAGCACAAACACAACGTGCATATTGTGTGAGTGTATAAAAATCAATGTATGTTTATACAACCGTGAACAACATTCAAGAACGTGTAGATGTTAACACAAACAAATAAAAGGATGTTGTGAACATTTACAGTCCTAATTTGTATGGCAATGCACATTCTTACTACAATCATGCAATGCCAATCTTATAACACAATCTCAAAATTGAAATACAATTTGAAACATGGGATAACGAAAGTGATATATTTCTTCTAAATACAGTGGTTAATGTTCACAAAGTGTCTAATTAATTTACACATGTAATGAATGTTCACAATATAATTATGTATCACAACAATATCAAACACAAGGAATTTTAAATGTGAATGTTCACTACGGTTAATAACAACAATTTGATAGAGGGGGAAAGGATAGTGTCAATATTCGCAGGGACTGTATTTCATGCCACTTTCATGGAAAATAATCAAGAACTGAATGTTCAAATTATTGGATTGCCATTAACAATCAACAATACCAACAAGGCAAACATTCACAAAAGGAGAAAAAAAAAAAACTACAATATTACAAAATAATGATTGGCCAAACATTTTCAATCCATGTGAAAGTTCACAGCTTTCAACAACAATAACAATAATATCTGAAATAATTTGATTATCCAAACATTTTCAATCCATGTGAATGTTCACAGCCTTCAACAACAACAACAACAACAACAACAACAACAACAAAAACAATTTGGTTTGGCCAACATTCTTCCAAACCATTTGAATGTTCACAGTTGTGAACACAACATAATGGCAACTGTAATGTTTTTAAGTAAAAAAATCAATATAATTAGGGATTACGATTGAGGGGTTCGGATTAAAGGTTAGGGTATGAACAATATGGACTCCTATATATTGTATGAATAGAAACTTGGGATATTTGTGAAAGTTCACAATGTTATTTGTTGAAAAAGAGATTTAGGGTTTACATACAAGAATGAGTAGATTACTTACGTTTTGTGCCCATTTCGACGGTTGCGTTGTCACAAATTGCCGTCGAAGGTAATTTTGATGAAGATAGACCTTACGGATGTTCAACAATGGTGATTCCACGATTTCGGCGATCGACGGCGTAGGGATGACGAAGAAGATGATGAGACGATGCGACGATGCGACAAAGACAGTTTTCTGGGCGTTGAGACAATATGGAATACAACTTTGGATTTTTGGAATGGTAGAGATACTGTGCGTGATTTCCTGCAAGAAGAGAGGGGAAGCGAGACGGTTATTTAATTCAAAGAAAGGCTAGGCGCGTGTTTATTTGAGGGCTTTTTTGGTCTTTTAGTATGAAATGGACCTAATGGAATATTATAAAACACTATTGGTCTTATGGAATAACACTCTTAAATAATGGATTTACTGAAAAAGCACCCTAAAAAAATAATAATAAGAAACTTAATTTTTAGAAAATTGAATCTAACAAATTGAAAGCAAATACAGTTAATATTTTTTATATAAAAAATTAGTAAGATCTCCACTAGGGGTGACCCCCACCACCCCCAGTGAATGCTGATTGATCCAATTTTTTTTTTTTTTTTTTTTTGTGTCGTCCTCTCGTTGACGTGTATGTGGGGGTGGTGAGGGTTTGTATCAGTTTTGTTTTTATATTTATAATTACACTGCTATTCATTAAAAAAAAATTCGATGATTGGTATTAGATAGAGACACATTTTTGCCCTATACCACCTAATATTTTTTCTATTACAAGAATGTTCGAATTTAAAATTTGTTTAAATCACCCAAATTCATGCATATCGTTAATTATTTGTATGATTGATGTGACATTTATTTATTACAATTATCACCTTTGTTGATTAGAACTAGCACTTTATTACGGAGGGTTATTTTAAAAAAATGATTAAAAGTTAATTTTTTAATTTTTTTTAAAATATAAGAGATAATATAACTCAAAATAAATTAAAAATTAAAAAATAACTTTTAACTATCTTCGTAAAATAGTCTTGAATGAGAGCATCCTCATCAAACTCGGTAAAATCATTTTTTAGCTAATAAATTTCAAAAAATCAAGTTCATCAAATTCGCTTGCAGCTCGTCAAAATTTATGATTGCTACAATATCTTGTTACAACAAGCGAGGTACTATTTATCGCTAGATTAGTGTTACCGGATGTCCGTCCGGAAGTTCGGCTGATCAACCGGTCAAAGGAAAATTTTTTTTTTTTAAAGAATTATTTGGCTGGTAACTTATCAATTAAATAAAAAAAGAAAGATTAACAAACACAATAAAAAAATAATATTTTAATAAGATTAAGTTAGGATAGCGAGTTTGATACAATATGTACTAAAAAATGACTAGTTAAAATAGCAAAATAACTTTAATTTGACTAAAAATTTGAAAAATTTGGCGTGAATATTCTAACCAACCTAAAATAATCGAGAAACTAAGAGGTTGTTTGAGATAATCTATAAAAGTGTATTTTTTGATTAAAAAAAGTAGGGAAAAAAATGAGTATTTAAGATAATTTTTTGACTTTTTATAAAAAAATATATGTTATAATATGATAATAAATTTTGAAATTACTGTGTTGCCCCTATGGAGTTATGCATACTGACAGAGTCACGTGATGGCCAGTAGTACGGCTTTGTGGTTTAGGGGATGGTAGAACAGCTTGACCTATGTACAAAGCTTCATATATTATTTATTTATTTATTTTTACATATTTTTTGTTCAAAGGATATTTTGGTCTTTTTTGCCTTTGACTAGCGTTGTTGTTTTCCGTAAAAAAAAAAAAAAAAAAAAAAAAAAAAATTTGTAAATAGTATAAATTTTTTGACATTTGTAATGATTTTTGACCTTTTTACTTTTTTTTAAATTAGCCAAAACACCTGTTAAAACTAACGATTGAGATAAACTCAAATTAAAGAATCGTATCATTGCTCTTTCTATTATTGAAAAGAAAAAATATTTGGATATGTTTGGTTTGTGTTTGAGAGATGTGTTTTAGAGATAAAAAGTACAAAAAGTTATTTAGTTTGGTTTTTTTCAAAAGATATTTTGGAAAATTATTTTGAGAGAGAGTTTTGGAAAAAGTGATTGATTTGATGTGTGTGAGAGAGAGATTTGTTTGGAAAACTTGTTTGGGTTACAAGTTTTCAGAAATTTTTTTGGGAAAATTTGTTTGATTTAATTACTTTTAAAAACTTATTTGTAAAGAAAATTTCCCAAAATTTTTTCAGAAACACAAACCAAACGAACCCTTTATCTTCTTAACAGTGACCCACGCAGCGCTCCGTACCACCCAATCGCATTAAAGGCAAATCCATAAAAGGCAACCAACAAGCCATGCCCTTTCTCTCTCCTCCACCACAACCACCACTCTCCGGTCACTTCCACCACCGTCCACGGCGTCTAGGGTTTCCAAACAACAAACACACAGGTACAGACTATAAACATATATGATTTTGTGAATTGTTTATATGATTAATTGAAGAAGATGCCTTTGATTCGACGATCAAGAAAGGCATCTGAGAATGACAACAATCAGACTCCGATTCCGGACGAAGAAGACGATAAGAGCAAGAAAGTAGCCGCGAAGAAGGCTAGGGTTGATGAGAAGAGTAGCAAATGGTCTTGTCTGGACAGCTGTTGTTGGTTGATTGGTTGTATTTGTACTGTTTGGTGGATTCTGCTGTTTCTGTACAATGCGATGCCGGCGTCGTTTCCTCAGTACGTGACGGAGGCGATCACGGGGCCGTTGCCGGACCCTCCCGGGGTGAAATTGGAAAAAGAGGGGCTCAAGGTGAAGCATCCGGTGGTGTTTGTGCCCGGAATTGTCACGGCGGGGCTCGAGCTGTGGGAGGGGCATCAGTGTGCGGAAGGGTTGTTTCGGAAGCGGCTCTGGGGAGGCACATTTGGGGAGGTGTATAAGAGGTATTGTTAATTTTGAGTTTGTTCTGGTGACATCCGTCCAAATTGACCGAACTCGATTGATTTTGGCTAGCACTGCAAATGAACTGAACTGTTTATGAACAAGCTCGGCTCGTTAAGGGCTCGGCTCGTTTAGCAAACGAGCTGAGCTCGAGCTCGAATATTAGGCTCGTTTACTAAACGAGCGGAGCTCGAGCTCACATAAGCTCGGTTCGTTAAGCTCGGCTCGTTTATCTTTATTTAAACAATATAATAAATATATTATTTATATATTAAATAATATATAAATATATATATTTAAATAATATAAATAATATTAAAAAAAATTTATTGAGTTGAGTTGAGCCGAGCCGAGCTCGAGTTTCATTAGAATTAACGAGCCGAGCCGAGCCGAGCCGAGTTCGAGCCCAATTCCTTATCGAGCTGAGCTCAAGCTCAATAAACGAGCTCGATAAGTAAACGAGCCGAGCTCGAGCTCAGCAAAGCAAAGCTTGGCTCGGCTCGGCTCGGCTCGTTTGCAGTCCTAATTTTGGCGGATGCTTGTCTTTCGATGGAATGAAATATTTTTAAATTTACAGATACTATTCAAATGACTGATCAATTATCTTGCACTCGGATGAATCTGATCTGCCCATTGCTAACAAGTAAAAACATAGATCAGATATGATAAAATATATATTTTTATAAATATATATTTTTATAAAAATAGAAAACAATATTACAGGTAAATGATACATATTTTTTTTCATATTACTAGTTATTCGAGATTGTAAAAGTTATAAATTATAATTAAAAGAATGCCCAAATTTGTGAAATTCAAACTACTAAATCGATTGCATCCATCTACCAATCAATCTGCACGGCCTACTCAATTCATATCTGCCAAACCGATAGATGGATGTGGATTATTTTTTTCAATCCGCCTAATTTTAGATGGATGACAAATGAAATGTCACCTGACCCAACCTGATTTGCGATCACCCTAGTTTGTTGTGATGTGTGTTGGATAAATTTCATGGCCTGTTAGATGTTATTTTTTAGAATTAGTTATTTTAGTTAACTATTTAACTTTTTACAAAAAAAAAAAAGAAAAGAAAAAAGATTTGCATTGGTACTTTTTTTTCAGCGATTAGTGTTTGGAAGGTTAATTTTATTTTTTAATGGTAATTGGTTTTTTTTGGGGGGTGGAATGAAAGTAAAGAAATTGTTAGACATGATTTTTTTAATTTTTTATTAAAAATAAAAAAAAGTAAAGAGAATGAAAGAATTCTTTTTAAAAAAAAAAAAATATTTTATACGACTTTTTCCTTTCTTTATAGTGATTTTTTTGGCTTTTGGCTTAACCATCACCTTCCCAAATGACCCCTTGCTTTTGAGAAGTAAGTTTCGTTTGGCATAAAGTTTTTTTGGCTATTTTAGTCGCAAAAAGACAAAATAGGTTAAAAAGTCAATAAGATAAAATGTTAAATTCAAACTATAATTATTTTATTTTTTCTTTCACAAAAGTCAAAAAAGCAAAAAAATCCATCCCAAAGAAGGCTTTTTAGCTCCAAGCTAAAATATCCAAAAATTAAAAAGCCGACCTACATCTCAAACAAAGGCTTAATCTGTTGGATAATCATCTTTTATAATATTGTGTGGGTGATTGATTATTGAATCTGGTGCTGACTTTTCTTTTTCTTATATGAGAGTAGGTATGGGAGAGGTTGAATATGAAATTTATTTTATTTTTAGTTTTATTATTTTTGAATAAATTACAAATACAACCCATGAGGTTTATCTAAAATACAAATTCTCCTATTGGTCTGAGAAATTACAAATATACCTTTCTCAGTTAATTAGTTACGCTTCACATGAACCGTATAAAAATTATTGTTGGTCTTTATCCTAACTCTTAATTAGTCTTGCATTTGAAAGAAGTCAATCACTCCGTTTGGTTTGGAGTCTATGAAGTACAGACACAAAACATGGCAATTTCCAAAAAATTGGGACACGGACACGGCGGAGGACATGGTGAATTTTGTTTTTATTATATATTTTTATATGTCATGTAGATTCATATTACATTCATCCTAAATCAAAATTAACAAATACTAACATAGTAATATTAATTCAAGTTTCAAGTAGATCCAATTTCTTGCACGTCTTCATCATCATTAGCATCACCATATTTTTCTTCGTTTGCACCTCGATCATCTGTAAACAACACAACCTCCATCTCAGGTTCATCAAGTGAGAGATTTGCAACCTCAAGCATTCCAACATCATCAAATGGCCTTTCATCAAGTTGGAAATAAAATACTTGTCATTTGTTTCCCCTGAACATTCAACCGCTTTAACAAACATAGGCCCACCTCCGGTAACAGCCATAAAATTTATTAATGGCTTTTGTTGGGAATCACTCCATCCATCACTGGCTATACTCACACCCTTCTCTCTCTATGTGCCTCGGATAGGGTCTAACAACCTATCAAGGTCTATCATTTCTTTTTGAAGCAATGTAGTTCTCAACATGTTATACCAATGCGGTACATATCCTTGTATGTTGTTATATGCAGCAAAAGTAAATACACTAACACGGTAAGGATTTTTTGCCAAATGAAATGGCAAGTCTGCTGAATAAAACATTCCAGCTATTTTACCATTTAATCGTTCTCGAGCCCTAATGTTAAATGCTTTCGTAACAGGGTCACTACTTCCACTCCCTATAGTAGTTGACCTCTTCCTTTTTTATCCATAGATCTCCTCTGGGTCATTTAAACATAAACCTAATGATGCACTTGAACTAGAAGGAGGCAATGGGACTTTATTCAACCTAGAGTTCTTCAATTTTTCAATTTCAACTCTACTGCTCCAATTACTCTCTCAAATTCAGCTTTATCCTTACTTGTTACTTTTGGACACACTTCTATCCCTTGATTTTTTATTTGCATCAAATGGGCTTTTACCCTAGTGTATGAACCTTTACATATAGCCTGACAAAAGTTACATTGAAAAGTATTGTTCCCCCTCTCTTGCACCAGATTTTTCTAATCTAGTCACATATTTCCGCAGTGACTTATCATCTTCAGCATCAAAGGCAGATAGTGTGTTATTGGCAGAATTTGAACTAGACATTTTCTTATAAATTATAACCATTATAAATTAACATTAGAAAAGGGGGAGGGGGAGGGGGAGGGGGAGGGGGAGGGGGGGAATTTTTTACATATTGTGTATTTATATATAAACCTATAATTTTTTCTTAAAAAAAATACAGTTTTAGAGATATATAAACATATAATTACAAAAAAATAAAAACAATCTTACATACATATATATATAAATGTATAAAAATTAAAAAATGAACCCCGGTTTTCGAATACGAGAGAGAGAGAGAGAGAGAGAGAGAGAGAGAGAGAGGCTTACCTACAAAGTTGTCTGGATGGAGATCGACTGATGGGGATCTTCAGCGGTCTTCGATCGACTTGATGGGGATCGGGGGTCTTCGATTGATTGGATGGAGGTGGTGGATCGACTGGTTTAAGTCGGCGATAGGTTCTCCTTTTCACTCTATTCCTTCACTCTCTATCGTTTGTTACGATTAGGGCAAGGAACGATTTCTGTGTTGATCTTTTACATCTTTTTTTTAAAAATATTTTATTTATTTTATTTTTACTTTTTAAATATTACAATTTGACTCCAAATAAATATAACAAAATTAAAAATGAGTCTCGCCGTGTCTCATGCCGTGTGTCGATATGGACACGCGTGTCCCCGTTGTATCCCTTACAAAAAATTCATTAAATTAAAGGGACATGCCATCTGGTGTGTCCCGGTGTCCCCCGCGTATCCGCGTGTTGCACACCGTCACGACACTGATTTTGGAGTGTTCATGCTTCATTTGGAGTTTTCAGAAATAATTTTCTGAGTTTTTAATTCGTATTTTTATATTTTTAGTATTTTTTAAAATATTTTAATCAATTTTTTTATTTTACTTTTTAGATCAATTTAATTTAGATATACTTAAAAAGTATAAAATTTGTACAAAAAACTTAAAAAATTCATTGAATATAGCAAAATATGAAAATGTATTAAATTTTTGTATTTTTTTGGTATCTATTTTATTTATTGAATTTTTTTTCACTATTATTATACCTTTTCAGTATATCTAGATTATGTGTATTTAAAAAATAAAAAATTGCATAAAATATTAAAAAAATTCAATAAAAATAAAAAAACTTGAAAAACAAAAAACTTAATTTTTTGACAAGTGAGTTAAACCAAACAAAAATGCTAAAGACCCTAAAAGTTTTACCAAATTTTCTACTAAATGTCTCACATGGAAAACTTTAAGATGTATAAAGTTTCATATTTGATTTGTAGTCGGATCGATAGAGACTTTATCTCGGGTTTGTTGATTTACGTTTTGGAATCTTTTATATAATTGACTAAAGCTATGAGATAGTGAGGTTATCCAGATCTGGCAATCATCTGGCATTGTATTTGAGACTCCTTTAACCCTGCCAATACCAAACCTCTAGGCCTGATACTTTATTAATAACCGTTGGGTGGGGGCAACTTAGCTTACCAGGAAAGGGCGATTTCAATCCTTTAAACCAAACCCACGACCTGGGGCAAGAGCTGCACATGTGAGATATTTGGTAGAAAATTTAGTAAAACTTTTGGGATCTCTAGTATTACTCCTCTGATAATTAGTTTGAAGTATGTGAACACTTCTTTTTAGGTGATCATTAGCTTGACTGGGAGTTGTTGACATGACATGTAGAGTTTGGGGAGCTACTAAGCCTTGTACCCAATGCACTTTAGAGTGAAATTTTTTTGGTTATGCCCTTCAAGCATTGATTAAGGACGTGAGCTTGGTCCTAAATCCCATCTGCTTGCTTTTAAAAATTCTACTTATCATTTTATACTTGGAATTACTACAAATATTGATGCGTTATTTGTTTGATATCTTTTTGGAGGATGCTGAACATTTATCCTTTTGGTCTTTTTTTGGGGGTCCATAGTGTTAACTTACAAAAATTGGCAAATTGTTGTGGATACTTAGCAAGCATTGTTCGTCTGATCTTTTGCAGGCCTTTATGCTGGGTGGAACATATGTCACTGGACAATGAAACTGGGCTGGACCCTCCTGGTATAAGGGTCAGGCCAGTTGCTGGACTTGTAGCTGCTGATTACTTTGCTCCAGGGTATTTTGTTTGGGCAGTTCTGATTGCTAATTTGGCTCAAATTGGGTATGAGGAGAAAACCATGTATATGGCTTCATATGATTGGAGACTTTCATTTCAGAACACTGAGGTATTTTTTTGACTTTCATAATCATGTGGGATCTTATTTAAACTTCCCCTCTTCTTACACTGTTATTCAATGGATTACTTACATTGGCTTTTAGTTTAATGCTGAACCCAATTGATTAGGTGCGGGACCAAGCCCTAAGCCGGATAAAAAGTAATATAGAACTGATGGTTGCTATAAATGGTGGCAATAAGGCTGTCATTATCCCACATTCAATGGGTGTTTTGTACTTTCTGCATTTTATGAAGTGGGTGGAAGCGCCAGCTCCCATGGGCGGTGGGGGTGGACCAGGTTGGTGTGCTAAGCATATAAAGGCGGTAATGAACATTGCTGGACCTTTTTTAGGTGTTCCCAAAGCTGTTGCGGGGCTGTTCTCTGCTGAAGCTAGGGATATTGCAGTTGCCAGGTATTTATCCACTTTTTTTTTTTTTTTTTTTGTCCCCTGTTAACAACCCAAAAAAGAAGAGAAAAAAACTAACTATACACTTCTGGACTTTGTTTAGTTTTGACAGAGCAATCATCTTTCCACTATGGGTGGGAAATATTTTAACATGATAATTTGTGAGCTTGGATATCCTCCTGTTGACCTATTGTGAGATGTCGACACACATTGTCAAAATTTGTGTTTTGGGAGTGCAACCTATCAAGTATCAACCCACCAACAACGAAAGATAAAGCATACCATGTAGGAACAAAAGCTTAATTTAGGTTCTTAAAATGTTTTCTTTTCCAAAAACTAAAGCCTATTAGTAGTGGGGGAAAAGTGTTCAACTACCCTGTGCACCAATTCCACAGACTAAATTATATTTTCGTCAATGTTGTTTCTTTTCTTTAGTTGTCCTAACTTTGTTTGCATCCATCTTCTAGTCTGGTACCATATTTGTAGGAGCATGTTTTATGTTTTGGCAAACCTATTTTATTACATATTTAGTAAAGGTTTTAGAATGCATTTGCTCCTCTGGATATACTCAATATTGATAATATACTTAAAAAACTCAACGTTGATAATCCGTTACTGAAGCTTGTTGCATTTTTAAGATATGTGCTTGTCTTGCATTTGTTGAATTCTAAAAAAATCTCACCTAAAATGCAGAGCCATTGCACCAGGTTTCTTGGATAATGATTTGTTTCGTCTTCAGACATTGCAACATGTAATGAAGATGAGCCGTACATGGGATTCAACCATGTCAATGATACCAAAAGGTGGGGACACTGTTTGGGGTAGTCTTGACTGGTCACCTGAAGAAGGATACGTCCCTGGCAAGATAAAACAAAGAAACAGCGATACTCTGGTTTCAGGTCAAAATGAAACAGGCAGTATGGTTTCTCAAGTGAAATCTGCTAATTATGGCAGAATTTTATCATTCGGTAAAGATATAGCAGAGGCACCATCATCTGAGATTAAGAGGATTGACTTTAGGGTAAATTTTCTGGTTTTCTAAATGACTAATTATTCCATTAGAAACTAGTGGCTCTTTGTAAATTTGTTTTAAATTTTCCGATAAGTAAGCAGCAAACTAAGATCATTCTTCAATGATATGGAATATATGGGTTTGAAATGAATATGAGCAGCAAGTAACATGTCCATTAAATTTCAAATGCAGAAAAGGCATCTTCTTGCTGGTATAATCAATCTGGGGCGTTAGGGTCTGGGTGAGGGAACCTTAGAAGAAAGATGCTCTTCTTCCAATTATTCTTTGTTCAGTTTAGAAATAAAGAACAATTTTCTGGTCCATTACCTACTAATTCTGCTTTTCATAATTTTTTTCAACAGTATCTGGGTGAAAATTATTTACTTTCTTAAGCTTTTTCTAGCCCTGGGCCTGAACAGAATCGTAGATTATAATTGAGTTGAGACCCTTATTTTCCTGTGAAGGGACAACTCTTGAAGTATACCTTGATGATTCAATTGCATCACTCAAGCCATGCTTGTAATATGGTATACAGGGATGAGGGGGTGTCACTTGATTCTTGGGTTTACGGCCCAGAGTACCCTGCTAGGACAGGGTTCCTGATTATCATTTTTTTTTAATGGCATACTGCGTAGTTTATATCAGATATGAAACACTCCTTTTATTTTTATGGCACCTCCTCCACCTTAGTGTGAATGATGAACAGTCTTGAGCTGCCCCAATCCACTTTCAATGAAGGAGAAACGCACTTGAAAAGGAGCAATGAGCTGAGTCACTTCTTTTAATAAAAAATTGGGAACAATTAAAAGTAATGGTTTTTATGCAATAAGATTGATATATTCCTTTTTATGCCCTCCATTTAAGTTTAACAACTTTTCCACCCCTTTTGTGACTACAAACAAAACTGGTTCAAGTTTTCAGCTGTGTTTGCTGATATATTATATTAATTAATATCATGTTTGGCGTATAATGTTCAAAGTTCTTGCATTTTTGTGCTGACTTGTTCTTAATAATTTGCAGGATGCTGTTAAGGGTAATAATGTTGCAAATACCACCTGTCGAGATGTATGGACAGAGTACCATGACATGGGATTTGGGGGTATTAAAGCTGTTGCAGATTACAAGGTTTATACTGCTGGAGACATTGTGGATTTGCTTCACTTTGTTGCCCCAAAAATGTTGGCTCGTGGTAGCACTCATTTTTCGTATGGCTTGGCTGAGGATTTGGATGACCCGAAATACCAACATTACAAATATTGGTCAAATCCATTGGAAACCAAGTGAGTATTCTCATTCTTGTTATTTCATTCTCATAAGTTTTGGTATGTTTTTTTGTTTCCCCTTCCAGAGAATAGTGTGTGAAGTGTGAACCCTTTGTCCAAAGAAATGCTTACAGAGTGATTATTGTAATGCTTTTCAATTATAATCTATAGCTGTTAATACTAGGAAAAACTCGGTTAATGGAGAAATTGGAGGTTATATGATAATAAGATTACATTTGGTGCTTTGAGAAATTAGATTGGAGAACTTGTTATGGGATATTGAAAATAATTTTTCTTTGTTATCTGCAACACAAGATTGATACCTTGTTGATGACAAATTCTATCAGTCTCCATAATGGAGAAAATTAGTGGTTATATGATAAATTGATAATCAGACTGCGCATTTGAAGCTTTGAGAAATTAGATTGAAATACTGGTTCTGGATCTGGAGTATTTTGTCATTGCAACGTGATATTTGTACCTTGATGACTATTTTCATTGGTATTAACAAGAGGGAAATTAGTTTCATCAATTTTTTTTTTTTTGCCTGTCCAGATTACCGAATGCTCCAGACATGGAGATCTTCTCAATGTATGGAGTTGGCATCCCAACTGAAAGAGCATATGTTTACAGGCTGTCTCCTTCTGCAGAATGCTACATTCCATTTCAGATTGATACTTCGGCAGATGGTGAAGATGAAGATAGCTGTCTAAAAGGCGGAGTTTTTACTGTTGATGGAGATGAGACTGTGCCTGTTTTAAGTTCAGGCTTCATGTGCGCAAAAGGTTGGCGCGGGAAAACCAGGTTCAATCCTTCAGGAATTCAAACTTACATTAGGGAATACGATCATGCTCCTCCAGCTAATCTTCTCGAGGGCCGTGGCACCCAGAGTGGTGCTCATGTTGATATAATGGGAAATTTTGCTTTGATCGAGGATATCATAAGGGTTGCTGCTGGGGCTACAGGAGAAGATTTGGGTGGTGATCAAGTCTACTCCGACATCTTCAAATGGTCTGACTGGATCAACTTACCAGTGTAATTTCAGATGGTGAGGTGAGTACCTACTTTTTTTAATGGTCATTTGGATGTAACCTATGAAGCACAGACACCTCTTAGGTCACCTACCGGTGCCCAACACGTGTTGGATATGCTAGAAAAATTGAACACGTTGGGGACACACAAAGTCCCATTTTTTTAATTTTCTTTTCACTATAGTAGCATACCCAATGTTGATAAATTTTATGAATATAATAAATTTAAATACTTATAAAAAAAAAAAAAAAATTATGAATATATATTTATATATATATGAAATAGAATAAACGTGTAGTATTCAGAAATATGCCATATAATAACAATATAAAATTATTTGTTTTTCACATGTCCCTAGCATGTCATGTTATGCATTTTTTAAAAATGTGTGTCCGCGTGTCTATGTCGCGTCACCTCTGTGCTACTTAAGATATAACAACTAGTTTGTAGTTCTAATTTTTTTAGAAAGTAAATTTTGAAAACGAAGCTAAACAGATCCATTCTTTAATGCTTGATTGGACATAACAACAAAACCATTTAATTTCCATGCTTGGTCTTGAATGCCCAGTTGCATCATATGGTGGCCCATTCTTCAACCAAAATACTTCTATCACAGATGCTTGTGCATTCAAACATTTCTTTTCTTTTCTTTTTTTATGTCTTTACTTTTCATGACAACTAACTGTCCTTGTTAGGTCATGGAAGACAAGATCCAGAATGTCTGTTGCTGTTATTTTATCGTTCTTCCTTGTGGATCCTTCACTAGAACTATGTCAGCTAGAGGCTGCTGCGAGTTGTACTTTTTGTTTCCTGGTAATGAATAACTTGGTGGAGACGCTGCTCATCACTAAGGTGCCCCGAGTGAACAATTATGTTTCTGAACTTACTCATTACTTGATTGGCACGAAAGTCGATTTGGTTACTGGAATAGAAGCTGCATATTGGCTCGTCCGGTTGTCAAATTTTCCTGGAGATGGGAGCAGTCCTGGATTCCACAATTTTTTTTGAGAATAGAAAGTGTTGAAATTTATATATATTTATATTTAATCAGAAACTAATTTGTTTAGTATTTGGTATTTGGCTCAACTTTGGCATTGTCACAATAATGTAGTGTTGTTATTTGGGAATTGCAACTTGTTTGTGTATTAGTAGACTTTACAGAACTACATTTCCTGTGAGGACAACTTCTATTGGAACATGCCCAGTGCCATTGTTCTTCGATGGCATGTTAGCTCATGTTGGTCATAGTTGAAGTTGATGCATGGATGAACAATTTTTTAGTGAAAAAATGAATACTCTGATCGATAACGCTTGTGTTGTGCTTGTTGTGTGCTTGTGTTGTGCTTGTTGTGTTGTTGTTTTAGGGGTGCTCATAGACCCGATCGATCAACCAAAACTGACCGATCCAACCCAATCAATTCACTTTTAAGCCATTTCGATAGTATGTACAGATGGATACAAATAGAGATTTTTCAAATCCGCTTATGTTTGGACGGATGGCAGATGAGAAGTCACCAGACTCAACCCAATCCGTCACCCTCCCTAACAAAATGATGCTATATTTTCATGTTTTTGTATGTTAAAAAAAGACATTTTATTTAATAATAATATTAACTATTTATGAAATATAAAACTTTAGCATTTATTTTAATTATAAAAATGAAGAATAAAAAATTTGGACTCAAATAAGGCTCAAATTAGTAAAAAATTATTTTAAATAGTTTTTTAAAAAAGCATAAAATAGTAAAAATTAAATTGTCAAATCGATTTGTATTCACCTGTTAACTTGCATAGCTCGCTCAATCTGCATCCGCTAACTAAGCGAATGGATGCGGATTAATTTTTTTCAATCTGTCTAAATTTTGATGGATAACAGATGAGAGGTTATCGGACCCAACCCAACTCACGAGCACTCCATAGGCTTGTTTTATTTTCAAACAAGAAAAAAGGTGGGAATTGTAAGACCTACTATCATATAAAACAACCTTGGGAGGGTGCTTTGCGCACAACACCATGTTGCGAGTATGTGGAGGTGTTTTCTAAATCTGTTGGAATGATTCAAATTATTTATATTATAGGGTTCGTTAAATAGATCATTCATGAAAGAAATTAAATTAATTAAACATCTATAACTCATAAAAAATAAACGATTAACGTAATTTTAAAACATAAATGTAGTATTGTTACGCTAACATAAATGTAGTTCGATCATGAGACTATACATATCCGATTAACCTCATTTTTTATATGAATAATATACTAGACGAACCCTATAATATGAGAACGGTTCAGATCATCAAAATAAAATCGAAACGAACCTCACCATATAAAAATCATATTTAATTTTCATATAATTTTTATTAGAATCCTAATCTTGCTAGTTTGGTAATACAGCGGTGTCACCTCATGTTGATGTTAGCTTTTTACCCTGTTGACGGAGATGTTATGTTTCTGGGTTTTCCTTGCAGCATCATTCAGTTCAATTTCCGGAGCGCATCTTAAACCATTCTTTTCTCTTGCTAGTTTAAGTGCCTACGTCCACTCTTCAAGGGTCTTCGCGTTTGTGCTCCCATGGTATCCAACTCTAGTTCCTCGATTCTAATGCAATGCTCTTTGGTAGTTAAGTTTTTATGCCATAAGTTGTTAAGTTTTTCAGATGATCATTGATCATATTGTTTATGAAGTTGTTCATTATCTTTCTTTCAATGCCGTAATTGAATCTGTAACATATTAACTGCTATAGTCTATCATTACTTGTCGTATGGGATTTGTCATATATATTTTACTACTAGATACAGAAAGGTTTTTTGTTTTTGTTTTTTTGTTAGTTTTTATGGTTGGGTTGTTTTTACTCAATTTTGTTGCTACAGTAGTAATGCAACAGATTTCAACAAACAATGTGATTAGTTTTCCCTCTTGTCTTTCAAATTATTTAGATTTTCCACAAAGGTTTTAAGGTTGTCATGATTCATGGATGCGAGCTTGTTCTTCTTGTCTCCTATTCTTTATTTGGGATAAAAATCTGTGCACGAACCTATACAATGCCCGGTTCCTATAGGTAGTGGTTCAATGAGAATTTGAAATCGAGGTTTAGTTTGTAACACCACTATGTTTTATATCCAAACACCATTCTATTCATAACAAAAAAAAAAAAAAAAAAAAAATAGTCATAATCAAACGTCATTATGAATTATAATATAATATTACTAGATTCATAACTTATTTTACTTGACATTGAAGTGTTCTCATAATCACTTCAAGTCAAAATGGGACATAAATCAAATACCACTAAAGAAGATGTGAACTTTCTCCCTTGCTAAACATGTAATTCTGTGTTTTTTCTTTTTTTCATCAATCATTCATATATTAATTGAATTTAAATGAAACCCCATACAACTACTTTTGTCAGTGTAATAATTAATTCATTATTTTACACTTTCTTTTGTGGTTTTGTCAAGTTTAAACATCGAGTTTTTAGTTTCAGATATTTTTGTTTTTTGTTTTTGGCAATCTATTTATGTTACAGTTGTAGTTTCATCAAACAATGTGTAAGAGATAGGGAGGGTATATGAACCGCTTTCTACTACATTCCTCAGTAGTAATCTTGATCTTTAATCTCAATCTATATTTAGGACGTTAGCTTGGATTATTACTTTGATCTTTAATCTCAATCTATATTTGAATGATAGTAATCTTGGGAGGGAATGAGAATGTGAATGTGATTTCGGATCTCCATAATTCCAACATATGAGGAGTCACACTTCTTATAAAAGCATCTCATGACAATCACAGATTCATTCATAACAGTTGGCTTATCCACATAACTAATAATTTGAGTTTTATACACATTAATATGAAAGTTCAAAAATTTTAAATTAAATTTAAATTGCTAACTAGTCAAATTTTGACAAAAAAATTTAAAATCGGTTCATATTAGAAATTTATTTTGAAACTTTTTTTATTTTTTAATATGTATAGAAGACCCCATGTTAAAAGCTTGCTTTGAGTTCTGAAAAAATCAAAGCCATCCCTTCCTTTGAAAGTATTAAGAGGTCAATTTTGTGTTTAAAATGCTCTAACACTTGTCCCCTGAATTTTTTGACTTTTGTGTTGTATATCTCTCTAGATAGTAGGAGGGATGCATTTTTGTTCAGTTTTTGTATATACTGCATCCCCTTTTGTGGCACATTGTTTTTCTTATAAAATTTTATTTCTTAGAAAATATGATATTATGGTTAGAAAATGAGAATATGGGAATGCCTAAATGTTGGCGCAAGGAGTGGAACGGCTTCTTAATAACACGGTTTATATACTGATTGAAGGGACTAAATATGAAATAGGTTAGATCCAAGCCTTGGGCCGGCCCAATCCATTAGACTCAAGTCCAAAGGAGCTGGGTAAACTAATGGGCCAGCCAATTAGGCCCAATTACATCATTAACAATCCACTCAAGTCCTCAAGCACTTGGGCCCAACCCGCAGTGGAAAGGTCAGTCCAGCAATGATGCTGGGCTAGGCTGAGCTGCAGGACCTGATCCTTGGACCAAACCAAAATAGGCCGAGCCCATCTTTGTAAGCAATCTCATAGAGGGCCGAACTGAGGCACGACGGTACCAAGCCAAAGGAACCTATCAGAGAAACGTGGAAGCAGTGAATGCATACATGTGCAAGTTGCCACTTCAGTTGGTCCCCTACACTTCAATTACGGAAATGGTTAATCAAGAGAATGTGGTTTGTTGTCAACATGACTACAATGAGTATATAAACCCTTTATCAACTACCAGATGGTCCTCTACCTTAAGCAACGCTAAAGGAAACTTGACAGCACTAAAGCTCTATGAAATCATCTTGGGTAACAAGTAAGGGGTCCTATATAAACTACACTCACTTTATACTCAGGGTAACTGATCTAAACTAAACCCTACTCATTGGAAACACAACTCTCTACACTTAGAAAGCACCTTCCTCCTTCTCCGATTACTCATTCCCACACCAGAGAGGTTGTCTGGCTAACCCTGGTCGGGCAGCTTTAATGGTGTTCCTTATTGTAGAATCTTCATTTTTGGATAGTCCAATCAAGTGTGGAACTCCGATCCACAATCATCTAGTGCGGTATTCGATACGCACAATTGGTGTGGTGAGCGTGGAGCGGCTTCATCTCTGAGTTCTGCACTTGATTCCGACGATGGGAATTGAGGACATTCCACCCTCGGCATTGACTCCACAAACGGAGAAGACGAAGGACAAAGGCTTGACACTCCCGACAGTTCTGGAAGAACAGATCGGAAACAACAACTAGACTCCCGAATCTGTTGAGCGTCGACTGCCCTTCGCTAGAGGTTCTTTTCATCATTTCCTATTAGAGAAGGATTACAGAGATCGAATCATTGATTCCATGGAAATAGAGATACAAGAACTGAAAGCACAACTCAAAAGGATGATGGGTGACTTGACAGAGAAGAGGAACGACGCAGAGCCCTCACACCTGCACCAGACGAGCCCATCTTGCAATCCACCAGTGAAGAAGGCCCCCAGAAACGAATCTAGGCAGCAAAGCCAGCTAATTCCAATACAAAGTGAAGCAATGAGCTGCCACACCCGTGGTTCACGCTAGGGAAGGGCTAAGAGGCAAAAAACAACCAGCCAACAGACAGAATATCCTCCTCAGGATCTTCGTACTTAGCTGATTGGCAACAGACAAAATGAGCAACGGGGGGATCATCTTGACGGTACTGTCCATCAGAGAGAGCACCAAGCATTGGATTGGCTCGTCTCCTCTCCTTTCTCTCCAGAAATCAAAGCTATGAGACCTCCTTGTTAGGTTTTTATTCTTGGCAATCCTGTTTGACAAAACTCCTTTCAGTTGTATTTGTTTTCGCACTTTTTATTTCAGTGAGACTATGAGTGTTTAGATGCAAATCCAACCTGAAGTGTGCCTTGCAGAGAAGTTTGTGATGTTAATGCTTTCAAGATTGCCACTTCGTTGATTATGACGGGGATCGAGTTGCCCGGTCAGCTTGAGGGGGTCCAGGGGGTAGTGCCTTTGGCGGGTTCGGGGTAGCGCCATGGCGGGGTCTAAGGGCAGCGCCCCCGAAGCAAAATGCAAAATTGTATTCAAAGTTGACTGTCTGCCCTTGCTCGCTCGAGCGAAGGATTGCGTCTCTACAAAAACCTAAAAGAGCTCATTGGTCGCTCGAGCGAAGGGTTCGTGGCTTGAGTGAAGGCACTAGTGGAAATCATGCGAGTTAAGGTTCTCGCTTGAGCGAAAGAAGCTTTGCTCGAGCGAGCTTCAAAATCCGGATTTCTATAAGGAATTGGTTTTCTTCCAAAACTAGGATTACTTTGGATTTCTATAAGTAGTTGGTTTTCTCCCAAAACTTGACTAACTTCTCCAGATCTTCTTTTTGAATTCTAAGGTTTATATCTGGGGATATTTTGCTAGTTTTCTTTGATGTTTTGATTGAGTATTCAAACTCATGGTTTAAAGAGTATACATCAAGGATTATTTGTTTGTTCTACATAAAAGAGAGAGCTGTTCTTCGGTGGATTCTGAAGAATTCAAGCCTGAAACTTTGGTGGATTCCGGAGTGGCTCATCGTCAAGATAATTCCGAGGTGAAGATGGGGTTGGAAGAGACAAATAGAGGTTGGTTCAATTCGGGCGAGGATTCGCTAGGTAATTGAGAGTATACTTGTGTAATTCCTTTATATCTTCTTAATGGATTATTTTGTGGCTGTTGCCCGTGAATTTTTTATCGCAATTGGAGGTGTCCAATTGTGGTTTTTCCACATTAAAATCGTTGTGTCGATTTGTCTTGATTGTTTGATTGGGATTGTTTTATTGCTTAAAATTGATACATGATCACAAATCAACATTTAGAGAATTTCTAGATTTTTCACTCCTAAAAAATTCACCCCGCCAAAGTTCACGTCATACGATGAGAAGTCAGACCCACTAACACATATCAGCCATTATCGGCCGATGATGTCCTTATGGAGCCGAGACGAGGCACTGATGTGCAAAGTCTTTCCGTCCAGCTTGGGAGAATTCGGACTTCGATGGTTCGATCGTCTCCCCGCCAGATCGATTTATGACTGGAAGCAACTCTCTAAAGAGTTCTTGGCCAGATTCGTCTCCAACACTAAGATCCCAAAAGAGCCAGATACACTGTTCGGTATCCGAAAGGAACAGGAGGAAACGCTGTGTAATTATGCTAGAAGGTATTAGGAGGAGTATAATGATCTAGAGGAAAACATTTGCAGTGAATAGATGGCTGTAATGTCTTTTAAACACGGTTTGCATCCGAAAAATAAGCTGAGATAGTCACTTACCAAGCACCCAACCACAGCACTAAACGACTTGTGTGCTAGGATTGAGCAGTACGCTTGCCTCGAAGATGATCAAATCCCCATCGAGGTAGTATCAACTGAACAAACAACTCGACACAAAAAAAGAGCAGACCGAGGGGAACACCGAGGACTCACGGTGAATGAAATAAACAAGTCTAAATCCCATGATGCAGTTTGTGACTGTATTCAAGGAACCAATCTATCGTATTATAGAAAAGATCAAGAGAGAGCCATTCTTTACTTAGTCGCCAAAAATGTTGGGAGATCCAGCTCGGCAGAATCAGAAGCTCAGATACACCTATCACCAAGACAGGGGGCATATGACTCAGAATTGTAGAGCATTGAAGCAGCACCTAAAAGACTTGGTAACTGCTGGACACCTCCAAGACTACATTGATCAAGATAAAGTGGTGGCCAAACAAGGGAACCCTCTATCGGAACCGAACATTGAGCATCCTCCTCGGTTGGTAATAAATGTAATTCATGGAATAACTAGCCACAAGTGCGAGGAGGCACTTCAAGAAGAAATTGCCAAAGCTATGCAAATTCAGCAAGTCATGTCAATAGGGCCCGTGCCAAAAAAGGTACAAACAGTACCAAAGCCCCCTTTATGCACTGTTTCATTTACTATGAAGGATTTAGAAAGTATTCAGCATCCACATACTGACGCACTGATTATAACTGTGGGAATTGGGAAACGATTTGATGTAAAACGAGTCCTGGTAAATCAGGGTAGTGCAGCAGATATATTGTATTATGACTTGTTCAGAAAGCTCGGTCTCTCTGAGTAGCACCTCACCCCAGCGGCAGCTCCATTGGTCAGCTTTAATTCACAGCCTGAATGGCCACTTGGCAAGATAGTGTTGCTAGTTGTGGTTGGGACAAAGACCCTATAGATAGAATTCCTGGTTATCAATACACATTCTTCTTACAATGCTATACTAGGTCGTCCTTGAATTCATCAAATGGAAGCAGTCCCCTCAACCTACCACCAGCCCATCTGCTTCCCAACGGAACACAGAGTAAAGCAGATCTCAAGGGACCAAGTTGCATCAAAACATTGCTTCATGGCAGCCATGAAGGCTAAATAACTCTACAATTAGGTACAGACAGTTGAAGTAGACGAACAACCAGTCTTGGAGGATGTCGGAGGAATCCCAGCGGAAAAGATAGTAGAGGATTTGGAAAAACACCTAGTAAAGAAAGATGACCCAGAAAAGTATTTCCTTATCGGTACCTCGCTAGGCGCTGATGAGAAACTTCAGCTGCTGGATTTGTTGAGGAAAAATATGGAGGTATTCGCATGGTCAGCGTATGATACTCCAGGGTTGGATGCAGATTTTGCTTGCCATAAACTCAACATCAACCCTTCTGACCTATTGTGCAGAAAAGTCAAAAATCCTCAGTTGAGTATACCGAAGCAATAATTGTCGAGGTCGACAAGCTCCTAGCATTGAGGGCAATTCGAGAGATTCAATATCCACAATGGCTGTCCAACACAGTTATAGTAAAAAAAAAGAACGAAAAATGGAGAGTCTGCGTTGACTTTACCTGTCTTTACAGAGCTTACCCTAAGGATAGCTTCCCTCTTTCTCACATTGATCAACTAGTAGTTCAACTACAGGATATAAGCGTATGAGCTTTCTGGACACTTATAGCAGCTATTATCAAATGCCACTGTTCGGCCCAGATCAAGAGAAAACAACATTTATTACTCCAAAAGGCATCTACTACTATAAAGTAATGTCGTTCATCCTCAAGAATACTGGAGCAACCTACTAGCGAATGATCACTCGAATGTCCAAGGAGTAGCTCGAAAGGACTATGGAGGCTTACATAGATGACATGGTAGTAAAAAGCAAGCTTGCTACGAACCACCTTACAGACCTGAGAGAAGTTTTTAGTATCTTGAAAAACCACCAGCTTCGCCTCAATGCCTCGAAATGCCCTTTCGAGGTAGGAACATGGAAGTTCTTGGGGTACATAATAACTCGTAGAGGAATTGAGACAAATCCAGACCAAATCAAAACAATACAAGAGCTCGAAGTACCAACAAAGGCTAAGGAGCTACAGAAACTAGCCGGAATGATAGCCGCCCTGAATCGGTTCATTAGCAAGTCTTCAGATCGAATGAAGCCTTTCTTTCAGCTGCTAAGGACAAAGGCCACATTCGAATAGGGTGTTGAATGTACCGAGGCACTGTAAAACCTCAAGAAGTATCTCAGTACACCACCTCTCCTGTCCACTCCAGAACCAGAGGAAGAATTGTATTTGTATCTGTATCTGTCAATTTCAAATCACGCTGTAAGCGCAATGCTGATTCGAGAGGTTAAAAAAGAACAGAGACCAGTGTACTACGCTAGCAAAACTCTCTTAGACGCTGAGACACGGTACCTACCCTTGGAGAAGCTGGCTTACACACTACTTATCGCCTCAAGGAAGCAACAACATTACTTTCAGGGTCATACCATCAATGCCCTCACTGAATTCCCCCTCAGACCTGTCTTCAGTCGAGCTAATTTCTTTGGCCGAACAGCGAAATTGATGGTTGAGCTTGGTGAGTTCAACATTCGATATCAACCCAGAACAACAATCAAGGCCCAGGTCTTGGTGGATTTTGTCGCCGAATTCGCTCCCACCCAGAGCACTGAACACCAAAACTCTAGCTCGATACAAGTGTCATGCACCACCGAACTAGGAAAGCAATGCGCTTCAGAAGCATGAAAACTCTTTATTGGTAACATCTGGCAGCTCTACGTCGACGGATCATCCAATAACCGAGGCTCGGGGACAGGGGTAATACTTATATCCCTGGAAGGATTTATCTAGAAGCAAGCTCTTAGGCTTGGTTGGAAGGCTTCTAATAATGAAGCGGAATACAAAACACTATTAGCTGGTTTACGCGGTGCAGAACAACTTCTGGTTTTCAACGATTCTCAATTGGTTGTCAACCAACTCACTGGGGCCTATGAAACACGAGACGAAAGAATGGCCATGTATGTAGACAAGGCAAGGGATCTACTTAAAAAATTTCAATCCATACGAGTGGAACGAATCAGTCGGGACAAAAACAGCCATGCTGATGCTCTGGCCTGCATCGGCTTATCAGTAGATGCCAAAGATGCTAGAAAAGTTTGGGTTGAGTTTGTGCCAGAACCAAGCATTGCATCCCCAGTTCTCTGCAATAACCTAGAGCTGAGCTGGATGGATCCAACACTTGTTTTTCTGAAATCTGGCACTCTCCTCGAAGACAAGAAAGAAGCCAACAAAATTCGACATAGATCAGCTTGGTTTTGGGTCTCACCATCTAGGAAGCTATACCGACACTCTTATGTCGGTCCTTATCTGTTATGCGTGCACCCAAATCTAGTCGAAGATGTTCTTTACAAAATTCACGATGGGATTTGTGGATACCACGTTGGTGGAAGATCATTGGTGTACCGAGCCCTCACTCATGGGTACTGGTGGCCACGAATGCAGCAAGATGCACAATAGTACGTTCAGAAGTGTAACAAGTGTCAGAGGTTCGCTCCACTAATTCATCAGCCAGCCAAAACTCCTACTCCACTCACCAGTCCGTGGCCCTTTGCCCAGTGGGGTCTGGACATTGTTGGACCTTTGGAACGGGGCACTGGGAATAGACGGTTCTTCATTACTGCAACCGACTATTTCACCAAGTGGGTCAAAGTTGAACCACTGGCAAGCATCAAAGAAGCAAACATGAAGCGGTTTGTCATGAGGAACGTCGTGGTCCGTTTCGGTATCCCACGGGTACTAATTGTAGACAATGGAACACATTTTAACGGAAAGATCTTCAGGAAATTTTGTGCCGACCTCAGAATCGAATATCGGAACTTCTCTCCCGGCTATCCATAGAGTAATGGGCAGGAAAAAGCGTCGATTAAAACCATCATCAATGAAGTAAAGAAGCAGCTCAAAAGTGCAAAAGAGAAGTAGGTTGAAGAGTTACCCCACGTGTTATGGGCTTACCGAACCACGGCACGGCGCTCAACGGGGGAAACACCTTACTCCCTAACTTATGGAATGGAGGCTGTTATCTCACTTGAAGTTGGTCTCCCAACCCTCCGATCGGAGTTGTTTGAAAGTGCAAGTAATGAGAAAGCTATTGCACAAGCACTAGATATGGCAAAATGCCAAAGAGAAGCAACACTGATCAGACTTGTAGCATATCAGCAGCAGCTCATCAAGAGTTTCAACCAAAAAGTTTTCCCAAGGCAATTCACACCTGGAGAACTGGTTTTGAGGAAAGTTATGGATCATAAAAGGGTACTTGGCGAAGGAAAATTAGGACCTAACTGGGAAAGTCCATATAATGTTACAGTCGTCGCTGGAAATAGAGCATACTACTTGGAGGATATCAGGGTCAAGGTGTCACGACCCAAACCCGCCCCTATAGGTTTAGCACCGTAACCGACCAGTAATCTGTGGATTACCAAAGGCCTCTGAACAGATTATCAAGTAATAAGGGGCTGCGAAAGGAATAATACCAAATAGACAATGTCCAATGAGCTATGACAACATACATGGGACAAAACATTTTAAAACTTATTTATATATACATAAACATGCCAGTAAAGGACACCAATATTTACAAAATAATTACAGAAGTGTACTTTCCAAGATCTGACTATACAGTGCAAACACTAAGACTAGCATGAAATACAAAAACAGCCATGGCATTAAACTTCGATCGGAACCTCCCCGGGAGGCACAAAGGTTGGCAGACAAAACAGTACAGAAGGCCGTCAACTCTGGCCCTGGTCATGGGCCAGCTCACCTACATACATAATATAAACTGTGAGCGAAAACCCAGTGAATAATAACAGAGTAAAGGGGTTATATGAATAATGTCCAGCACAAGTTAGAATCCATCATTTAAATCAGAGCATAATCAGACTTCAAAACAGAAACAGATTCATATACATTTTCATATTCAAATTTTGCATAAGATCATACGTGGTACACCCATTAGCTATCAGATCAGATTGGTCCAGAGACCCGCATATACAGTTGGTACTAATGACCACAAAGGTTCATATCTTGCGCGCAAGTAGCCATGGTATTGTTACCCCCAGGCAAGGGCCACGTGCAGATTGGCCGCAGTATTGTTACCCCCGGACAAGGGCCACATACAGATTGGCAGTGGTATTGTTACCCCCGGACAAGGGCCACGTGAACTAAGGGTGCACAAATACTTTTTAGAAAATTGGACATTCATTCATCATTCGTAAGATAGCATTTCAGAAAACAGATTATACCGTACCAGTCAGAAAATACATAGGTTAAACATAACTTCACAGAGTTATTACTCACAGTGGGCCTTGAGACAGACAGACGGAGTAAACTTGGTCAACCGTTACGTGGCACGTGACCTACATAACACATAACAGATGCACACTTGAAACACACGATCTAATTGCATAAAACTTATTTTATTGGCCCTTAGTGTGTTTCTAATTTCTTATCCTCATTATGGGGTCTAAAACATGGCCTAGGAATGCCTATGATGGAATGGGGATGCAAAGATGCCTTGGAAAACATTTTTCAAAACTTGCTGAAAACAGGGGTCTCGCTTGAGCATGGCTTTCTTCGCTCGAGCGAGCTTGTCAAAATAGAGGGGTCGCTCGAGCGTAGACTCCTTCACTCGAGCAGTCTGTAAAAATGCAAAAGTACTGGTTGTTGAAATTTTACGCTCGATGCTGGCTCGAGCGTGAGACACAGCTCTTCGCTCGAGCGTAGGTCTCGTCACTCGAACGCGCGTCTGCATGCACCAAAGACCTGAGAGCTTGCAATTTACGCTCGAGCCACCATTCCTTCACTTGAGCGTAGCTCTAAACAAACGATGGTCACTCGAGCATGGAATCCTTCGCTTGAGCGAGGAAGCCAAATTCTGGAATTTCCAAATTTGCCTCCTAAGCTCAAACTAAGTATTCAACACCTCAAAACTCGACCTCTTGGGCCCATTTTTTGGAAAACACTTGTAAACTCATAGTATAAGGTGTTTCAAAGATCAATTTGTAAAATCAAAGCCCAAGGGTGAGTCAATTGAACACAATTTCAAATAAAATCTCAAGAACAAAACTTGAATGTAACATGCAAGAATCTCCTTGAAACCAAACCTTCCAAAACATGATCAAACTTGATAATTTGATGGACAACAAGATAAATGGCCACAGTGTGAGTGAAATTAATACATGCATCGAAGAAATCTTAGAATTCAAACTCAAAACATGGAAATGTATGCATGCATGCATGATTTAAGCCTCAATTCCACATTTTAAGCCAAACTAGACTCTAATCTATAATGTTTCCACGAATCAAGCAAGCTACAACTCAATATCATGATTAAGGAGATGAATTCACTACCTTAGGTTTGAATTCCAAGCTTAGTAGCTTAATCTTCCAAGTTGCCTTCAATCCCTCCAAATTCAAGCAAAATTCTAGCTGATTCAATTTTGTTCTCTTATTCTCTCCCTCTCCTATGGTTTGGTCTCCCAGAGAAGGATGATGAGAGATGCCTCTAAATGTAATAAGGTGTAATGGGGAGTGGTCTCAATTCAAGTCACTAAGTGGCATAAGTGTAATAATTCAAACTAGTGTAATTTAATGTTATTTAATCCAATTTAATCATACCAAATCAATTTTTTAATTAAACCTACCATAAAACTCTAAAAATCCTAATTAACACATAACACAAGTCAATTTCTGATTCGAATGCCGATAAGGCTTTCAATTTTGTAGATCAAAGTTCAAACCAGAACAGATATTTCTACGTCGAACAGATAGGGACACCAAGTCATGCAATCACACATGCAAAGTAGATCCAAATCCTTCCTAAATTATTGTTAGGCATAATTAAGCATGAATTACGTTAATCAGGGGTCGGGGTTATTATAGTCTTCCCCCCTTAAAAAGAGTTTGGTCCTCCAAACTCGAATTACCTTCATTCTGAGACAACATTGGGTCTAATGGAAACAAGTCCAGATATCTCTTCATCATGTCTTCCTCGGTTTCCCAGGTTGCATAGGTTCCTCCGTGGTTTTGCCAATCAACCTTTACCAACGGTATTTCTTTATTCCTCAATCTCTTGATCCTTCGATTCACAATCTGGATAGGCCTTTCCTCGTAGGTGTAATCATCTTTCAAAAGTATGTGTGTTGGCTCAATGACATGGAGCGGATCTCTCAGATACTCTCGAAGCATCGATACGTGAAATACATTGTGCATATGCTCCATTACTGGGGGTAAGGCTACCCGGTATGATACTGGATTGATCTTTTCAAGAATTTCATAAGGTCCAACATACCTTGGCGCTAGCTTGCCCTTAACATCAAACCGAGTTTGACCCTTCATCGGGGTCACCTTTATAAACACATGGTCCCCAACTTCATATTCTCTCTTTCTTCTTCGAACATCGGCATAGCTCTTCTGCCGACTCTGTGCAGTTTTCAGACGCTGCTGTATCAGTTTCACTTTCTTGGTTGTTTCTTGCACAAGTTCCGGTCCCAACAAAGGTCTATCACCTACTTCAGCCCAACATAGCGGAGATCGACATTGTCTTCCATACAAAGCTTCGTAAGGAGCCATTCCAATGCTTGAATGGTAACTGTTGTTGTACACAAATTCGGCTAATGGCAAGTAGGTCTCCCAATTTCCTTGGAAGTCTAACACACACATTCTGAGCATATCCTCCAGAGATTGGTTTGTTCGTTCAGTTTGGCCATCTGTCTGTAGGTGATAGGCACTGTTCAGTCTCAATTCAGTCCCCAAAGCCTGTTGCAAACTCTGCCAAAATCTCGATACAAACTTTGAGTCCCTGTCAGACACAATAGATACTGTCACTTCATGCAATCTCACAATTTCAGTCATATAGATATTGGCCAATTTATCAGCATTATAAATAGTTTTGACAGGCAGAAAATGGGCAGACTTAGTTAAACGGTCAACTATAACCTAGATAGAGTCCATACCTCGAGAAGAACGAGGCAACCCACAATGAAGTCCATGGTAATGTGCTCCCATTTCCATTCCGATATTGGGAGTGGTTGTAACAAACCAGCGGGTCGTTGATGCTCAGCTTTAACCTGTTGCCAATGTAGACATCTAACCACAAATTCTGCAATACTCTTTTTCATTCCAGGCCACCAAAAATTCTGTTTCAAATTATGATACATCTTCGTGTTCTCCGGATGCATAGCAAATTTACTACTGTGAGCTTCGATCATAACACGTTTCCTCAAATCACAACAATCGGGCACACAAAGACGGTTTTGAAATTTCATTACACCATTCTCAAACACAAATCCTGGCCTTGGCTTTGAATCAAATTCCTCTATGATCTTTTTCAAGTATTCATCTTCACATTGTTTTTGTTTGATCTCATCAAGAATAGCAGGTTAAGCAGAAATAGCAGATAACAGCCCATCTTGTTCTAGGTCCGTCAACAATTCCTTTCGGTTGAATAACAAACATGACAAATTCGCACTGGATTTTCGACTCAAGGCATCTGCTACAGTATTAGCCTTTCCTGGATGATACAAAATTTGCAAGTCATAATCCTTGATTAGTTCTAACCATTGCCTCTGTCTCATGTTCAATTCCTTTTGGGTGAAGAAATATTTCAAACTTTTATGGTCTGTATACACCTCGTAAGTTACCCCATACAAATAGTGACGCCAGATTTTCAAAGCAAACATCACAGCTGCTAACTCAAGATCATGTGTTGGGTAATTCTTTTCATGAGGTCGAAGTTGTCTAAAAGCATAGGCAATCACCTTTCCGTTTTGCATTAGTACACACCTCAAGCCTTTATAGGAAGCATCACTGTACACTTGAAACCCATCAGTACCATTAGGCAAAGTTAAGATTGGTGCAGTCACTAACCTGGTTTTCAACTCTTGGAAAGCTGCCTCTCTTTGTTCACTCCAGTCAAATGGCACATTTTTCTGAGTTAATTAAGTCAATGGCAGGGCAAGCTTAGAAAAGTCTTTCACAAACCTCCTGTAGTAACCTGCAAGTCCCAGAAAACTTCGAACTTCTGTAACATTTGTCGGTCTAGGCCAATCCACAACGGCTTCAATTTTCTGAGGGTCGACAAAAACTCCATCCTTGTTGATTACATGTCCCAAAAATGCCACACTGTCAAGCCAGAATTTACACTTGGACAATTTAGCATACAATTTCTTTTCTCTCAAAATCTGCAAGGTGGTTCTCAGATGTTTCTCATGTTCTTTCCTGTCTTTAGAATAAATCAAAATGTCATCAATAAATACAACAATGAAATCATCCAGATATGATTTAAACACCCTATTCATAAGATCCATGAAAGCTGCAGGTGCATTGGTCATCCCAAACGGCATTACTAAAAATTGATAATGTCCATATCTGGTTCGGAATGCAGTTTTCTCTACGTCCTCAGCTCTAACCTTTAATTGATGATACCTGGACTTGAGGTCAATTTTGGAAAACACTTGGGCACCCTGAAGTTGATCAAACAAGTCATTTATTCGGGGTAAAGGGTATTTGTTCTTGATAGTCACTTTATTCAGTTCCTGGTAGTCTATACACAATCTCAAAGATCCATCATTTTTTTTGACAAACAAAATTGGAGCACCCCAAGGTGAAGTACTCGGACGGATAAATTTCTTATCTAACAATTCCTGCCGTTGGGTTTTCAATTCTTTCAATTCAGAGGTAGACATTCTATAGGGAGTCTTGGAAATAGGTTGTGTCCCCGGAAACACTTCAACAGTGAATTCAATCTCCCTATCAACTAAGTCCCCAGGTAAGTCAGTCGGAAACACATCAGGAAAGTCATAAACAACAGGGATTGTTTCTACAGTAGTACTGTCAAATGGTGCAGTCAGTGTACAACACAAGTAACCGCTACATCCCTTTCTAAGGAGTTTTACAGCTTTCATAGCTGAAATCAAATACGGGGGAAGAACTACCCCATTCCCAATAAAAGTAAATTCAGGCATTCCCGGTGGTCTAAACACAATAGTTTTATTTGCACAGTCAAGGGTAGCACAGTATTTAGTCAACCAGTCCATTCCCAAAATACAATCAAAATGACTAATATCCAAGGGTAATAAATCCACATATAACACCATATTACCAATCATAATATCACATGCCGAATGAACATGAGTACACATCATAGAATCCCCAGACGGTGTGGATACAGATAACACATACGTCATTTGTTTTAGTGGTCTAGTCAATTTTCAAGAGAAAGCATGCGATACAAAGGAATGTGTAGAACCAGAATCTATCAGTACACATGTATTTTGAGAACATACAGAGAGTGTACCTAACACCACAGTATAGGTGTTGGGTACGTCACCAAGCACTAAGGCGAACACTCTCCCTTGCCTTAATGTTACATTGTTTGCATTCCCTCTAACATCGACCCTTGCATTTGGTCTTGCTGCGGAAACAGACCCGGTGGAACTTGTCATAGGACGATTAACCTCATTAGATCTCATCGGGCAATCCCTCACCATGTGGCCAGTCTTGCCACAGCGAAAACACGCACCTGATGCTCGATAACAGGCACCCCTATGCTTCTTTCCGCAGTCGGGGCAGTTTGGAGTAGATCCGCTACTTTGGCTAGAGCTGCCCGAGGATCCAGTATATTGTCTTTTCGAAAATGACCGGCCTTTCTTGAAACTGAATCCAGTCCTCTTTCCTCTCCATTCTGTTGTTGGTGTTGTAGTTTGTTTCTTAGCTGCTATTGTGGCTTCTGCCATCAATGCCCTGTCAAGTACCTCTACATAAGTAGGTAATTTTTGGACACCTACTCAGTCAAATATTTCCAGGTCCAACTCTCCCTCAAACTTCCGTGCTTTCTTGTAATCAGTATCCACCATATGTGGAGCAAACCGTGCCAGTTCGGTGAATTTAGCTTCATACTCCGCTACAGACATTCTTCCATGTTTAAGTTCTTGGAATTCCGACACTTTCCGATCCCTGAAACATTGGGGAAAATACTTGTCATAGAAGATAGCATTAAACTGTGCCCATGTCATATTCCCATTGCCATTTCGGACCAGTAACCACCACCTGCGAGCTTCATCTTTCAGAGTGTAGGTGGCTAGGAGGACTTTCTGAGTTTCGGTACAAGGGAACATTTCAAACAACTTCTCCATTTTAAGTAGCCACGTCTCCGCTTTCAAAGGTTCAATTCCACCATAGAACGTTGGCGATTTCATTTTCATGAATTTCGGTGTCAGATTGATGATGTCATTGTTATCTGCCTCGGCTTGTGCTGGTGGAGGCGGAGGGGGCAAAGGTTGCTGTCTCTGTTGTTGTGTCAAGGTTTCAGTCAACGCTGCTAACATCTGTTCCATTCGGCCCATGCGAGCCTCTGAAGATTCACTTTCACCACTTCCCCTTGCATTCTCCATCTTACTATACAGACATTAAATGATAATAAACACAAGCATAATCTTATTCGTTTCCTTCAATTCATTTGATTTAAATGTACATTCAGTTTTCATATTCAGTTGCATTACCACACACTCACACATGCAGATGAAATGCCCCTAACTCTTACTAGGACATCCTAAGCTCATACGGACCTGTGTGTGCGGTAGAACACGTGCTCTGATACCACTCTGTCACAACCCAAACTCGCCCCTATAGGTTTAGCACCGTAACCGGCCAGTAATCTGTGGATTACCAAAGGCCTCTAAACAGATTATCAAGTAATAAGGGGCTGCAGAAGCAATAATACCAAATAGATAAGATCCAATGAACTGTGACAACGCACATGGGGCAGAACATTTTAAAACTTATTTATATATACATAAACATGCCAATAAGGACACCAATATTTACAAAATAATTACAGATGTGAACTTCCCAAGATCTGACTATACAGTGCAAACACTAAGACTAGCATGAAATACAAAAACAACCATGGCATTAAACTTCGATCGGAACGTCCCCGTGAGGCACAAAGGTTGGCTGACAAAACAGTACAAAAGGCTATCAACTCTGGCCCTAGTCATGTGCCAGCTCACCTACATACATAATATAAACTGTGAGCGAAAGCCCAGTGAATAATAACAGAGTAAAGGGGTTATATGAATGATGTCCAGCACAAGTTAGAACCCATCATTTAAATCAGAGCATAATCAGACTTCAAAACATAAACAGATTCATATACATTTTCATATTCAGATTTTGCATAAGATCATACGTGGTACACCCATTAGCTATCAGATCAGATTGGTCCAGAGACCCACATATATAGTTGGTACCAACGACCACAAAGGTTCATATCTTGCTCGCAAGTAGCCATGGTATTGTTACCCCCAGGCAAGGGCCACGTGCAGATTGGCCGCGGTATTGTTACCTCCCGGCGAGGGCCACATGCAGATTGGCAGCGGTATTGTTACCCCCGAGCGAGGGCCACGTGAACTAAGGGTGCACAAATACTTTTCAAAAAATTAGACATTCATTCATCATTCGTAAGATAGTATTTCAGAAAACAGATTATACCGTACCAGTCAGAAAATACATAGGTTAAACATAACTTTACAGAGTTATTACTCACAGTGGGCCTTGAGACAGACAGACGGAGTAAACTTGGTCAACCGGTACGTGGCACGTGACCTACATAACACATAACAGATGTACACTTGAAACACACGATCTAATTGCACAAAACTTATTTTATTGGCCCTTAGTGTGTTTCTAATTTCTTATCCTCATTATGGGGTCTAAAACATGGCCTAGGAATGCCTAGGATGGAATGAGGATGCAAAGATGCCTTGGAAAACATTTTTCAAAACTCGCTGAAAACAGGGGTCTCGCTCGAGCGTGGCTTTCTTCGCTCGAGCGAGCTTGTCAAAATAGAGGGGTCGCTCGAGCGTAGACTCCTTCGCTCCAGCGGTCTGTAAAAATGCAAAAGTACTGGTTGTTGAAATTTTACGCTCGATGCCTGCTTGATGCTTGCTCGAGTGTGAGATACAGCTCTTCGCTCGAGCGTAGGTCTTGTCGCTCGAGCGTGCGTCTGCGTGCACCAAAAGCCTGAGAGCTTGCAATTTACGCTCGAGCCACCATTCCTTCGCTCGAGCGTAGCTCTGAACAAACGATGGTCGCTCGAGCGAGGAAGCCAAATTCTGGAATTTTCAGATTTGCCTCCCAAGCTCGAACCAAGTATTCAACATCTCAAAACTCGACCTCTTGGGCCCATTTTCTGGAAAACACTTGTAAACTCATAGTATAAAGTGTTTCAAAGATCAATTTGTAAAATCAAAGCCCAAGGGTGACTCAATTGAACACAATTTCAAATAAAATCTCAAGAACAAAACTTGAATGTAACATGCAAGAATCTCCTTGAAACCAAACCCTCCAAAACATGATCAAACTTGATAATTTGATGGACAACAAGATAAATGGCCATAATGTGAGTGAAATTAATACATGCATGGAAGAAATCTTAGAATTCAAACTCAAAACATGGAAATGTATGCATGCATGCATGATTTAAGCCTCAATTCCACATTTTAAGCCAAACTAGACTCTAATCTACAATGTTTCCACGAATCAAGCAAGCTACAACTCAATATCATGATTAAGGAGATGAATTCACTACCTTAGGTTTGAATTCCAAGCTTAGTAGCCTAATCTTCCAAGTTGCCTTCAATCCCTCCAAATTCAAGCAAAATTCTAGCTGATTCAATTTTGTTCTCTTATTCTCTCCATCTCCTACGATTTGGTCTCCCAGAGAAGGCTGATGAGAAATGCCTCTAAATGTAATAAGGTGTAATGGGGAGTGGTCTCAATTCAAGTCACTAAGTGGCATAAGTGTAATAATTCAACCTAGTGTAATTTAATGTTATTTAATCCAATTTAATCATATCAAATCAATTTTTTAATTAAACCTACCATAAAACTCTATAAATCCTAATTAGCACATAACACAAGTCAATTTCTGATTCGAACACCGATAAGGCTTTCAATTTTGCAGATCAAAGTTCAAACGAGAACAAATATTTCTACGTCGAACAGATAGGGACACCAAGTCATGCAATCACACATGCAAATTAGATCCAAAACCTTCCTAAATTATTGTTAGGCATAATTAAGCACGAATTACGTTAATCAGGGGTCGGGGTTATTACACAAGGCCATACCTTGGCCTTGGAATGTAGCAAACCTCAAAAAATACTATCAATAGACTCAACCTCACATTTATCTCTAAAGTGTAAAAGCATCTATCTTTCACTTAATGAGAATGCCTCCCCATTTCTTTGAACTTTTATTTCCAAGTACTTGTACAAGCTTTGTGGTCAGAACAGATTATTACTTAACTTGGACTTTATAACTTAAACCTTAGGGGCATATTTTAAAATAAACAGAATTAGCTTTGGTGTTTACTAAACGGAATTAACTTTGATGTTTACCAAACAGAATTAGCTTTGGTGTTTACCAAACGGATTTGACTTTGGTGTTTACCAAATGGATTTAACTTTGGTTTTAACCACATGGAAAAAGTTTCTGAACGACCGAACGGAATTTAGTTTTGGTCTGCACTTGAACATGCCAAGTGGGATTGCTCGGTGGAGTTATGTTCGGCTACCAAAATGGACCTTAGCCACGTGGAACTGTTTAGTAGAAACCGCCCTAACAAATTTTTTGATACCCAATTCTTTTTTCTTGGCAATCACAGAATTTCTTAAGTATCATCACATCAACACCTCAGTATTGCTGTACCCAAACAAAGTTGGGACAGACTTGGATAAATCCTTCAAAGATCAAACTTTCAATAGTAGTCTTACTTAGCTCCAAGTGGGGGGCAAACAATTGTTTTCTTGGTACCAACTTGGACCTAAGTATGACATCTTTCCTTTGCATCTTTTTGTCCCATTTAAAGGCACTTATGCTATCAACATCAACTTAAACAACTCTTCCAGAGAGTGAGTTCTTCAGTACCAATCTTATTTAGCTCTAAGTGGGGGCAAACAATTGTTTTTTCTTGAAGTCAACCTAGACCTAAGTAAGTTACTCTTATTCAATTACAAAGATCAGTATAACCATGAAGGTCGAGCATCTATTCGACCCCGCAAACCCAATAGTGCTCGGTCAAGGGCAAACAGTATGAACAATGCAAGTATGAAAGCAAAACATATCAGACTGCAACATCAGAAGTAAAATTCTATCAAAGGCACAGTTGGCCCCACAAAACAGTAGCAAGAAAAAAAGAGAAATTGCCTTGACCAACTTAGGGGGACCGCTCGTCAGGAAGACCAAGCCCTACTACAACAGAAAAGTAAAAAAGAGAGAGAGAGAGAGAGAGAGAGAGAGAGAGAGAGAGAGAGAAGAATCAAAATATGAAAAGAAAAAACTTTAAATCATTCCAAAGGTCACTTCAACTTTCATCGGTAGGAGGAATTTCAAGAGTAGCATCCACAATCTTATCCAGACCATCTTTGGGAGAAAAAATAGAGGTAGCTCTAATTTTCTGAGAAGTAGAAGCCTCATTAGCCACTTCTCCCACAGCTTCAGTTTCCAGGGTTTCACCCCCTTCAACGTTCACTGTCTCATTAGCAGTATCATTCTCCAGAGTCTTGGTTACAGAATTAGTTCCTGGGGAAATCTTAGCTGGAAAAGTAGCAGAGGCAGCAGCAACCTTCGGACCCAAAAACCTTGAGGGAACAGGAATATCTTGAAGCAAAGGAGACCCTTCAGGAATTTGGGCAGCGGCCAGAGCACACGTCCAGCCTTTCAAAAAAAGCTTATCTCGCAATACCAGTACGTATTCTTTGTAAGCTGCCCCAGCTTCATCCCAACCTTGCTGCTAGTACTAAGCCTCCAAAGTGGAACGTTCATCGGCCATCACCGCAATAACTACCACCAGCTTAGTCACTTTCCCTTTAAGTTGGGCCTAGACCCCAATGGCAGCTTCCTTGGACTTCTCAGCCGAGGTGATAACCTTGCTCAAACAGAATACCTCCCTCTCAGAAGTCCTGCGTCCCTCTTTCTTGGCTTCCAAATTCACCGGCAGTCTCTCAGAATTCATGGCTATTTCTAGTATGGCCTTCTCCAGTTCCTCAGCTCTAGTGATTGACAGGTGCATCTTCTAAATACACTACAATAGATAACAAGGTATTAAAAGAAAGCAAGCATTAAAAAAACACCAAAAGAATTCAGAAACACTTACAACCATCATCATTTGAAGGGTTCCCTTTAGAACTGGAATGTCACAGGGGCCGTAGTGATCTGCCATGTCTACTGGCATTAACAAAGTCTTGGTCAGGTCAAAACCAAAGTCACTAGAAACAATGACTGAATCAGAAGTAGAATGGGCCTGCCTTGATGCAACATGGGCGACTCCCATTTTTCAAACAACTCATCCTCAACAGGATCTTCAGAAGTCTCTCCAATTACCCCCTTGCCGGTCTCCCTCCTCCTCTTCTTCACCCTTGCAGCAACTAAAGCAGAAGGTTGGGCAGCAACAGCAAGGGCCAAAGGCCCCTATCTCCAACTTCACGTCCATAAGGCTCTTCGGTTCAGCCTTAATCAAAAGGGCTCCCAAAATATCAGAAGAGCCAAAAGCCTCTGCTTCCAATTCTATCAGCACTCTCCTTTTTGACATTGATCTACCCCCTGTGAAACTGGGGGCAGGAAAAGGTGTCCTTTCAGATGGCAAGCCTTGGCTTCAGCGGCAATTCGTGACCAAAGGGGTAAGGGAAGTGTCAGTTTCAGTATTAGAATCCAGAAGAGACTCAGCAAGCTTCATTTTCTTCGGGATGGTGGAATGATAAGTCGTCTGGTAGTCCAGTAATTCAGGCACATATCTCTTTTTATACCTCAAAACAGCCTTGATGGCCTCGGCATTCTTTCGGTTCAGCCTGCGCTGAAAACGGGAAGCCTCTGCAGAAACAAGGAACAACGTTAAACCAACATTCAAAATGATAAAAACACAGAAGATATCAGGAAGAAAGATTCGAACCTGGATAGCCATCTTTCTGCGGCATCCGTTCAGATTAGAACTCAGTCGCAATAGGAAACTCCCAATTACCTCCTACTTGCAAGAAATCGTTATTGTGTTTGTTTGAGTAAGGTAAGCCAGTTACAAGATGACAATCGGCCGAGCGAACATGGAGATAATAAGTGTTGTGATCCTTGTTGTGTGAAGGGGTATAGCAACCCAAAATGTCCCAAATGTCCAAGTTCAAACCCAAACGCCTGTTAAGAGCGGAGACACCACAGACAACTTGGAACAAATTGACAGACATTTGCATAAGGGTAAGCTGAACCTAGTGCAGGAAACGGCGCACCAAGGGATCAAGGGGAAATCGAACCCCTCCTTTAACAATGGCTGCGATTGGGAAAGTAACAGTACTTCTAGTGCCTATGCATTTGGTGTTAACCTTTGCCAGCGAAAAGGTCACATCATCGGGGATACCATCGTCTCGGCAAAACGAGACCAATGCCTCAGGGGTATCAACTAACGATCGAAATTTCCCCATTAACCAGGCCTAATAGGGCAAAGACAAAACTCAAACTAAGCAAAGAGTAGAACCAGACGCGGGAAACAATGGCACGAGGGCCAAAGAGGGGGATCAAGAAGGAAAAGTGAAAGAAAAGACAAATTTCAGGGGAACTTACAGAGATTAAAACAGCAGCGACAAATAGACAGCCTTGAAACGAGAACGAGAATGGCAGCAACAATGGCAACAGAATGTTTGGGCAAACCACTGTCGAAACCAACACAGAAGAACGAAAAGGGTTTGGACTCTTTAAAAGTTTGGACATAGACGAAGGGGTTTGGATTGATAACTCCAGAGAATTTATTGCACTCAGCTGGCGCGAAGGTATATAAATCACGCCCATCAGTAAGGAATCGACGCATTATCTTTGCGCACTAGTACCACGCCACCACATGTCACTATGAAAAGACACGTGCAAGGGGCGTGTATCAGGATTGAACTGCCGAATGGGGGCAGACCTGAAGCGACGCGACACTTAGAAGTGCAGAGCAGTAACTCCCTCCAAAAGGAACCTTAGCGCGAGCTAGGGGCCAAATAAAGGAACTAAATATGAAATGAGTCGGATTCAAGCCTTGGGCCGGCCCAATCCATTAGACTCAAGTCTAAAGGAGCTGGGTAAACTAATAGGCCAGCCAGTTAGGCCCAATTACATCATCAAAAATCCACTCAAGTCCTTAAGCACTTGGGCCCAACCCGCAGTGGAAAGGTCAGTCTAGCAACGATGCTGGGTAGGGCCGAGCTGCAGCACCTGATCCTTAGACCGAACCAAAATGGGCCGAGCCCATACAAAGATGTCCTACTAGGCCAGCCCATCTTTGCAAGCAATCTCATAGAGGGCCAAACTGAGGCACGACGGTACCGAGCCAAAGGAACCTATTAGAGAAACGTGAAAACAATGAACACATGCATGTGCAAGTTGCCACCTCAGTTGGTCCCCTATACCTAGAATTATGAAAATGGTTAATCAAGAGAATGTGGTTTGTTATCAGCATGACTACAATGAGTATATACACCCTTTATCAACTACCAAATGGTCCCCTACCTTGAGCAATGCTAAAGGAAACTTGACAGCACCAAAGCTCTATGAAACCATCTTGGGCAACAAGTAAGGAGTCTTATATAAACTACACTCACTTCATATTGAGGATAACTGATCTAAACTAAACCCTACTCACTGAAAACACAACTCTCTATACTTAGAAAGCACCTTCCTTCTTCTCCGATTACTTATTCCCATACCGGAGGGGTCATCCGGCCAACCCCGGCCGGGCAGCTCTAACGGTGCTCCTTGTTGCCAAGTCTTAATTCTTGGATAGTCCAATCAAGTGCTGAGTTTCGATCCACAATCATCTAATACGATATTCAGTATGCGCACTGATTATTGTCTCATAATGATTTGGAACAGGAGATCTTGAACCATACTAGACTAGTAAAAGTCATAATTTGTTTAAATAAGACAAGCAACTTTGATACCCAATTCTAGTTGTGTTTGTCAATGAAGATTAATCTAATGAGAAATTTATCCAGCGTTTTATCTAATTAAAAATAAAAATTGTTATAGTAATAAGCAAAATAGTAATACCTCAGATCCCTAAAATCGCTCATAGAAAAAAGTACTAAAGCCAATATGGCTCATACATAATGCAGGTGGGCCAACGACCAAGTGTGGAGGGGATTTGATTTTCAAAATATGGGTTGTTTTAATCTAGTTTTATTGGCCAAGATCCTTGGCTACCAAAGCCTGACTTTCAACCCTTGCACATCGTGAATATAGATGATGATATGACAGTTGGCCAACTAATTGATCGGACCTGTTGGAGATGAAATTCGGAATTGGTACATAGCCTGTTTAATACGGAAGATGGGATTTATTTGGGGATATGAAATGACATTAGGCTTGAAGAAGAATGATTTTCTCAGTAGAATGAAATAAGAATTCTAATTATAAATAATTATTTTTATAAACAAATTTAAATTTAAATTTATTTTTTTTTTGTAAGAAATTAAAATCTTAATTACTACTATAGATTATACATGAAAATTAATTTTCTTATAATTTTCACCACTTCATGATAAATAAACAAATAGTATAGATATATATATATATAATAAAAAAAATTGTGTAAATGATAGACCTCCCTTGAAATTTAAGAAAATACAATAAGTACCATAAGTTTGGTATAATTACACTACGTTCTCTTAAAATTTTAATTCATATAACACTTAATCCTCTTTTCATCATAAATTCATTAGTTGTATGAATAAAAAAATAACCAGCTTGTTTGGTTTTGGTTTCCAAAAAACACTTTTTAAAAAAATTCTACTTTTTTATTTTTCGTATTTTTTTTTGTTTTCAATGAATTTTTTTAATATTTTAAGTAATTTTTTTAATTTTTAGACACATCTATCATAAATACACTTAAAAAATAAAATATTTGTGAAAAAATCTTTAAGAAGTTCACTAAATACCAAAAATATATAATAAAAAAAACATCTTTCATATTTTTGTGTATTTATTAATTTTTAAAAATATTTTTTCCTAAATATTTTACTATTTAGATACATCTAAATAAGGTGTATCTAAAAAAGTAAAAAAAATTACTTAAAATTTTAAAAATATTCACTAAAAATAAAAAAAATACAAAAAACCAAAAAATCAATTTTCAAAAAAATGAATTCAGAAAATTGAAATCAAGCACACTGAATATTATTATCTATTTTACATTAAAATAAATATATTTTGCTTTATGTATTTTTCCTCCACATACCATCTGCATTAATTTTGGACGCTTTAATTTTACTAAAAAGAATCAATATAATTATATTAAGATTATAAGGCATGTTATATATATATATATATATATATATATATATATATATTTTATATCTCAAGCTAAGTAAATATAATTGGGGAATTTTTTTTAAGGTCCCTAATAATAGTAATTTAGAGGATAAAGGACACCAAAAAAAAGAGTTATGCATCAGGTCCCTGAACAACATGGCGCGCATTTTTAATTATTTCATGGACCAAAATACCCTTCACACAATCAACACACAGACAAAACTGATTCCGACGATTGAGTTCCATTCCAAGCATCCAACCATCTTCACGAACAATAGAACAATAGAACTAGGGTTTCAATATCATCTTCACCATCGACATTAGAGCTTCGTTATCTTCGGCAAAAATCATTCCCATTCCTTCCTCACAAATTTCTCTGATCCTGTTTTCACTGTTCATCGTTATCTCAGTTCATCTTCGTCACGTCGCATCTTCATCTCAGGACATATCAGCTGGTCATTAAAGTTTCATCCTAACTCTGGTAAGTTTTTCTACAATACAACTAGATTTTCTCTGGAAACACAGTTAATTGTATTTTATATTAACCTTCCATAAATTAGGGTTTCAATTTCGTAATAAAAAGCTATATGAATTTGAAAAAAAATATTTCTGTGTGTTTTGAACTTATTCTTGAACATGTTTGTGTCATTTTATCTGTAAATTTCTCTAGCATTTGAATTTCTCTGGTTTTTGCTTGATGTATGTTTCTTCTTTCAATTTTCTCTGGCATGTTTATTTTGAAAAAAGCTATTTCTCTGTGTTTTCATCTTATTCTTGAACATGTTTCTGTGATTTTGTCTATAAATTTCTCTGCTATGTAATTTTCTCTGTAATATGTATTTTTAATTGGAATGTCTATTACTGTCTTGTCTCTGTCTAAGTTTCTCTGGTATTTATAATTTTCTCTGACCACATCACTTTCCTCCCTTGTGTGTTTCTATCATGTTTAATTTTGTCTAGTTGTGTATGTAAATTTCTCTGGCATTTTAATATTATGGACTGGAATGTATGTTTCTTCTTTGAATTTTCTCTGGCATGTTTATTTTGAAAAAGGTTATTTCTCTGTGTTTTGATCTTATTCTTGAACATGTTTCTGCGATATTGTCTATAAATTTCTCTGAAATATGTATTTTTCTCTGGAATGTCTATTACTCTTTTCTGTGACTAAGTTATAATTTTCTCTGGCCACATCACTTTTCTCCCTTGTATGTCTCTATCATGTTTAATTTTTTCTGGTTGTGTATGTAAATTTATCTGGCATTTTAATATTATAGACTTGAAATTTTCTCTGGAATGGAAATTTCTCACAAATGGATAATTTTCTCCAGAATGTGTAATTTTCTCTAGTATGTTTATTTTGTTCAATTCTTGGTTTCAATGTAGAATAATTTTCAATGGCATGTTTACATTACTTTGTTTATTTTATCTTGCTAATTGTGGAATGAAAATTTTCTTTGGCTTGCCATGTTTACTTTTCTTTGTCTTTCATTTTCTGTGCTTGCTAGATATATGTTTCTTTTTTCAATTTTCTCTAGCTATATTTTACTTCTATATATAATTTTAACAATTATTGAAATTTTTTCTACCATGTTTATGATGCTTTGTTGATTTTCTGTGGCAATGAAAATTTTCTGTGGCTAGATGTATTCCACAGGAAAACAATTAGTAATCTGAAATTTAATTTTTAGCGTCTGATTTTGTCTGACATTTATAATTTTCCCTAGCCACCTTAGTTTTCTCCCTTACGTGTAATTTTCTCTGAGATGTCCAATTTTCTCTGGCATGTTCAATTTTCTTTAGGATTTAATGTTGACATCTTTATGTTTTCATCATTGTCTAGAAATGGCAAAACATAAAAGCAACGAAACATCGAAAACACCAAGCAAGAAACAGAAACTCTCTCAGTCTTCTTATGATCTAAGATAAAAAACCAGCAGTAAAAAATCGGAAACACCAAACAAGAAACAGAAACTCTCTCGGTCCTTTTATGATCTAAGATCAAAAACCAAACTCCAAAACACCACAAACTCCTTGCCAAAACACTCAAGTCCAAGGTGATGAAGCAACTAGCATCAAGATGAGTACCCCAACTTCAACAGACTCAAGCTCAAGGGGGAAAAAACCTGTTAAACTCCACAAACTCCTTGTCTTGCACACCTCTTTAACCTGCACTGTCACGCACGTTACTTGCATTGTCATGCACCTCTTTACTTGCGTTGTCACGCACACTTCACTTGCATTGTTGCACCCATTCCTCCTGCATTGTCATGCACTGATTCGCTTGCATTGTTATGCATCGTCCCACCTGCATTGTTATACACGTTTCACTCACACTGTTATGCACCTTTTTAATTGCATCGTTTTGCATGATCTCTTTAGTTCCGAAACACCGGGATACGTCCCTATGTTTCTCCTTCCTTCTGAAACACCGAGATACATCTCTATGTTTCTACTTCCTTCCGAAACACCGGGATACGTCTCTATGTTTCTCCTTCCTTCTGAAACACCAAGATACGTCCCTATGTTTCTACTTCCTTCCGAAACACCGGGATACGTCCCTATGTTTCTCCTTCCTTCTGAAACACCGGGATACGTCCCTATATTTCTACTTCCTTCCGAAACACCGGGATACATCCCTATGTTTCTCTCTATTTCTGAAACACTGGGATACGTCCCTATGTTCTCTCTCTTTCCTAACCACTGGGATACGTCCCTAACCACTGGGATATGTCCTTAACCACCGGGATACGTCCCTAACCACCAGGATACGTCCCTAACCACTGGGATACGTCCCTAACCACCGGGATACGTCCTTATGTTTCTCCCTCTTTGGATCAGAGCATTCAGAATACGTTCTAATGGTTATGTCATTCTGAACACCGGGATATGTCCCTGTTCTTCTCCTTCTTTGGTTAAAGAGCATTTGGAATATGTTCCAATGCTTATACCTTTCCTAAACACTGGGATACGTCCCTATGTTTCTCTCTCTTTGGATCAGAGCATTCGGAGTACGTTCTAATGCTTATGCCATTCTGAACACCGAGATATGTCCCTGTTCTTCTCCTTCTTTGGTTAAAGAGCATTTGGAATACGTTCCAATGCTTATACCTTTCCTAAACACCGGGATACATCCCTATGTTTCCCCCCTTTTGGTTAAGAGCATTTGGAATACGTTCCAATGCTTATACCTTTCCGAAACACCGGGATACGTCCCTATGTTTCTCCCTCTTTGGTTAAGAGCATTTGGAATACGTTCCAATGCTTATACCTTTTCAAAACATCGGGATACGTCCCTATGTTTCTCCCTCTTTGGTTAAGAGCATTTGGAATACGTTCCAATGCTTATACCTTTCCGAAACACCGGGATACGTCCCTGTGTTTCTCTTTCTTTGGTTAAGAGCATTTGGAACATGTTCCAATGCTTGTGCCCCCCTTTTTTCCTTTCGCATGCAACGCGTCGAAATCTTGTTTGAGACGTTGGGTGTCCCCAATGGTCGCTCTTAGTCTTTCCTGCATGGCGCATGGTTAAGATTGTATAATTCCCTTACATCCTTTCTGCATTATGATGTAGTTTGATTTTTTGCTTACTTAAAACTGTTGCATGTTGTGCTTCGTTACAGCTTTCTTTGCATGATCATAAGTTATGCTCGGCCTTGTGCATTGTCTTGCATTTTGCCCCTGCCCTTGGGCGCATATCTTTGTTTGTAGCTTGTATGCTTTGTCTAAGTCTTCGGCCTTGTCAAAAATGGGTCGTCTCTGGGCTTTGACATTCACTCCCGTCATTGTTATGACTTTCGAGTTCTGTCAAAGAGGGGCAACTGTAGACACCCCATTTTTGACCGTCCTCAAGACTTGGACGTCATCGTTTGAACACTCGATGATCATCCATGCTCGTGTTCGTTTTAAGTTCTCGGGGGTCTTGGCTACGCGCCTTGCCTCAAGATCTCTTAACTTATCTGTTTTGTGCTTGGTTGTGGACCAAGCACTTGGGTTTTTGCCTCTGAGGGCAGGGAATGGCTTATTGGCCATCCCACACCTCACCGGCCATGGCTTGAGGCCACCGGCCCTGTTTTCTTGCTACCGGCCAAACGTGTTGGCCGGTCGGCAATGTTTTCGGTCGGCCGGCCATTGTTTTGATCAATCGACCACTTTTTCTGGCCGAGACCTTTTCTTGAGGAGGTTTAAACCTTTTGAACCCTTGTTTTAGCTTCTTGAGAAAGTTTGAACCTTTTGAACCCTTGTTTTAGCTTCTTGAGGAAGCTTGAACCTTTTAAACCTTTGTTTTAGCTTCTCCAAAAAGCTTGAACCTTTTTAGCTTCTCCAAGAAGCATTGACCCTTTTGCTCTAGCTTCTCCAAGAAGCTTGAACCCTTTGCTTAGCTTCTTGAGAAAGCTTGACCCCTTTGCTCTAGCTTCCTCAAGAAGCTTGGCCCTTTTGCTACAAGCTTCTAAGAGAAGCTTGGCCCCTTTGCACCAAGCTTCTCCAAGAAGCTTGGACCTTTGTTCTTCTATAAAAGAAGAGCTCCTCTTCCATTGCAAGGGTTCCAAAAATTTTTCTAAGGCAAACAATATACATCTCTCTATATCTCTCTATTTTGAGCTCCAAATTGCTTGGTTCTTGGCCCCTTTGCACACCAACTCTTAGCCTAACACCTCCATCATCAACCTAAGCATCTTGGAGGCCATTTTCAGAGGCTAAAGGACTAGTTTTTGGTCCAAGAACCTGCTGGTTTCGCAGCTGTGCATCAAGGGTGAGAAACACCCTCTTTATTTCCCATTTTTGCATAGACTTTTAGCCTTTCTTGCATGCTATTTTGAGCTTAACTTATAACTGATAAAAGTTCTATTTTTTCATGCTATTGAAGTTTGTTTAAGATCACTTTTGTGTTTGGGGTTGTTTACCCCCTCTTAGGCCTTGTTTGGCCTCATTTTTGTGCCTTTTTTGTGAGCTTCGGGACCACCTTGTATTGGCCCTCTCACCACTGAAATCCAGAGGGATTTCAGTGGTGGGGATGCGTTTTGCGGTCCTAAGAAGGAGAGGGGTGATCCTCTCCTTTGTTGTCTTGTTTGCTAGCATATTTGGCCTTCCAAAGGGGCCTATATTTGCACACCTCTTGAGCATGTTTCAGACCTTTTTTAGTAAGTTTTAGGGCCTGCATAACCCCTTTCCAGAGCTGGTTTTTTCATGTTAAATGTCCTTCTTGCATGTGTAGAACAACCCCTTGCATGGCCTTCCAAAGGAGCACCTCATTCTAACATGTATTGGACACATTTCAGTGGGTATTTGGTCATATTTTGGCATGCCATGAATCTTTTTTTGGCTGGTTTAGTGGCTCCTTGAATGCTTCATATACATGTAGTGTAATCCATGCTTACTAGCCTATGTTGCATGTTGTTTTGGCCCTCCATTCTAGTATGTTTTGGCCATACTCCAAACATGTTTTGTTCATATTTTGGGCTGCCTTAGCTCTATTTTTAGGCCTCTTGGTCGATTGGTGCTTGCCATGCATGCTTGTAGTGTAATAGACATGCTTAGCTTTGAGTTTTGAAGCCTATTGCATGCTTATATCGAGGTGTTTGCATGTTTTAGTATCATTATGTATGATATTTCAGAGCTTATACTTGTGTCATACTCCCCTATTTTCCATGCTTTAAATGTGTTTGAGAGTTGTGCTTGTATGCCCCATTTATGAGCCTTTGCATGAGCTTCATTTAAATGCATTTCAAGCCACCATCTCATATCATTTTGCCACTGTTTTAAGGCTGCATAAGGTCTGTTTGGGGTTGGTTTCATCATTTGAACATAGCTTTGCATGACTATAGTGTAATGCACTTCACTAGTCTTTGGTGTTTGAGCCTTCTAGCATGCATAGCATGAGTGTTTGCATGCTCCGGAGTCATTTTGGAATCATTTAGTATGCCATTTCAGAGTTGGAATGTATGCCATTGTATGCCATGTTTCATCCTTACATTGCTCTTGGAAAGTTGCATTTTGTGCCTTAGGCTTGGAGCCCTTGCATTGTGCATGTTTGCATGAATCTTGGGCCTTGTTCTCATCTCATATGGCCACTGATTTAGACATAACTGAGGCTTGTCCATATTAGTTTAAGTCCATCTTTTGCATGTTGTTAAAATGTTGTTGCATTGCTTCATGTTTGCATGCTTTGGTTGCATCATGTCTTGCATGCTCTGGTTGCATCATGTCTTGCATGCTCATTGTTTAAATATTGTCACATGCTTGCATGTTTGCATGTTTGTCCGTATGTTCATGTTGCATACTTAGCTCGCATGCTTAGGTTGTATAGCATATCATGTATCTCTTGCTTCTTGATCAAACCATGATAGAGGTTGGAGGCGTCTTGTTTGTTTTGTGTGCATTTCATTTGACATTGAAATTGCACAATTTGGCTTCTCGGGCCATCATGCATTGAAATGCGTGATTGGTGACTCGAGGACTGAGGGCCACACTTCCTTGAGTCCATGACATGATAGGGAGGGTGGTTGTGCACACATTTTCTTTGAAAATGCATTGTCATGCTCTGTCTGTCCTCTGCTGCTGTCAAACAGGGTCCTACAGGAACAGATGGCCGGTCGGCCATCTTTAGTGCCGGTCGGCTACCAAAATCCAACCGATGGCTCCACTTTTGGTCGATGACCATGTTTCCATGGCCGGTGGCTTTTTATCTTGGCCGGTGGCATCCCATTCTGATCAAGGGGTGGTTTAGAAGTAACCTTGGGATTTGTGCAAGTCTTAGAGGCGCACAACAATGTAAACAGAGGCAACAATGGCATGGCAACAGGTTTCCGGGCGAAGCCAATCCGAACATGCGTGCATCCCTCTTCCCGAGGCCTTTTACTACTTTCCATAGCTTAGTTAATTTGTTTAATTAGTTAAGTGTTATGTAATATTTAATTAGTTAGGGTAGTTAATTATTTATCCGGTTTGTATTATTTGTTCGGACCCTCCGAACGAGGGCAATGTTGTAATAAGTGTGCGTGCATGTGTGCATGTCTTCCAACCCCATGTCTTTCTCCCTTTTATTTACCAACTTTCGATGGTTAGATTAGGGCATGTTTCAATTAGCATACTTATGCTCGCATGTTTGCATCCATTCATTCGTCTTGCATGCACCGGGCTCGGCGCATCATACTAACTCCATTGTATTTCAATTCCAAGTTGAATCCATATATCGATTGTTGCATCTCATATGCCATTCTTAGATTAGCCGAGCCTATCTTAGTTGCATTTTGCATGTGTTGCATTAGCCATCTTAACATGAACTAGGATCATGCATTGATTACTAACTAGTTTCTGTTTTGACTCAGAGTACTCGGTGAGTGTTTATGCTTTAGCATCCTTGCATGTGTGTGAGTGACTGCCATGATAGCATGCTTACCATGAGGTTATTTGCTTATGTGATATAACTGCCTGGTTGCCTGTGGGTGAAGGTTGGATTGCTTGAATTGGAACAATTCATCGAAATCTGTGTTTTAGCCTACTTGCGAGTAACGAACCTCAAACTATTTTCCAAGCAAACGGATATGCAATGCTTTGTTCCAAATTAGGCGATCTAGTCTATACTTGTGTGTTGTGCGCATCACATAGTAAATTCTAGCTAATTAACCGGAATAAGAACGCATATGTTTTCAAAACAAGATATCATGTTTAGTAGAGGCCGATCTTTGATCGGGCGAGCGGGGGTGCTCATAGCTAACCTTCCCCAATCGTACCCAAGTTCCCGAGCCGAGGTAACTTTGGTGATGACGGACACATGGCCTTAGGCAATGAGTCAGGGTTTCCTAAATTCCCCCAAAATAAATATTTAGGTGGCGACTCTGTATCTGGCAAAGCAGTCCATGTTTGGCACTTCTTTCTAAAAAAATCTGTTTTCAAAAACGATTTGCCGGATTTAGACTCTTTGGTGATTTATCAATCTCACATTGCACATTGTGAGATCAGATTAAGAACCGTGACAATTTGAGTCCTGAACTGTAGTGAGCCCAAATGAACAGAACGGGATTCCCTCCCGGGACGTTCGGGGACGTCTACACATTGCTAGTAAATATAATATCCATTCAAATTTGCAGTTATCATACTTACAAATTTGTGTGTTTAGCAAAATTTAATTACTTTAATTTTCATCACAGTATTGGCTATGTGAACATGCAAATATCATTGACTCGGAAGACAGTAACACAACTGACTTCCCAAGATGTACCAAATGGAACCTGCAAAGCTTGACGAAACAGTTGCAGAAGACACCAGTCCACTCTCTTGCACCTCGACAGGTTATATTTCTATCGCCACTGAAATCTCAGTGAAATTCCAAAATTTCTCTGATCACTGGTTTGTTTCCCTCATTGTGCCTTGATTGATGGAGATCAATTTTCTCTGGACTATTAATTTATGTTTCTTCTTTGGTTACCACTAGCTTATTTTTGCCATTGTAATCAATTTTCTCTGCAATCCAAATTTCTCTGACCACAATTGTAACACATTAACTTATATGCCCTGATTGATTTTCTCTAATATTTGAATTATGTTGGTTGTTTCATAATTTTCTCTGGCCCGTAAAATTGTTTCTTCTTGTGTGTAATTTTCTCTGGCCCATAACTTATGTGCCTTGCATCTTTGATTAACACTGTTTATTTCTACCATTCTAATGAATTTTCTCTGGAATCCAAATTACTCTGACACAATTATAGTAAAACATTAACTTATATGCCTTGATTGATTTTCTCTGATATCTAAATTATGTTCCTTGTCTGTAATTTTCTCTGCCCCATAAAATTAACTCCTTATCTGTAATTTTCTCGGGCCGTTACAATTTTCTCTGAAGTTTGTTTCCCATTAGTATCATTTACATGAATTTTATTTTCCTTATTTGAATTTTTTCTCTCAGTGAATTTTGTAACATTTCTCTAATAAAAGAGCCTCATGTTACAGATAGATAACAAGGAGCTAGTCAAAAATCCATCAAAGGAGTTCTGTCTTGGTAAAAAGATGAAGAAAGAATAAAAAAGGCAATTGTCAAATTCAAGAAGACATTACAAGATTCATCTGAAGAATACGGGAATGAAGAAGCAGAAGGCAAAATAGAAAAACACGAAGCCAGCAATGGACAAGAAGATCAAGCAAGCAGTGGAGAAGCAGAAGCCAGAGAAGAAAGTGAAGAAATAGAAGCAGAAAACAAAGAAAAAAATGAACAGAAAGAAAAAGACAGTGAAGAAGAAGATAAAGGCACTCAATCTAAACAGCAAGAAGAAAACAATGAGGAAAATGTTGAAGAAGAACATAATGAGCCGTTGGACCAACATCGTGATAGCATTTGTGGCTCAACAATGCATCAGCCTCAAGAATCTGAAGAATCAAAAGACACCCAAATTGCTGATCTACGTCAAAGACTAAAGGCACTTTCCAAATCTAAAATAGAAGAAGAGAGAAATTGGAATGAATTACTTGCAGAAAAGGATATTGCAATAAGAACCTTGACATCACTTAACTCAGAACTTCAACAAAGAGATAGCACAATCCAAATGAAACTAAGGATGTTGGAGGTTCAAAAAGAAGATGATACAAAAACAATTCAAGAGTTGAGGTATTCAATTTCGGAGCTTGAAAATGAAAATGATAAATTGCATGAACAAGTTCAAGAACTATCCGTCCAACTAGCAACACAACCATACCGAACACTAACACAAGTTCAACCATAAGGTCAGTGAAAATCTTAAGCCTCAAAAAGGTATGTCCTTGTATCAACATAACTTAGAGAAATTTCTATTTATTATAATTTTCTCTGTCAATTCTCTGGAAGTTAAATTTCTCTGAACACATTAGTTTCTGCTGCTTATTTTTATTGATTTCTACTGCTTATTTGATTTTCTCTGTTTATTTTCTTATTCGATTTTTGGCACTTGTTTGATTTTCACTGTGTATAGTTAGAATGCAAGTGAAACAACAACCACCAACCCCACAAGAACAAATGGCATACAAAGAACAACCAAAACAAAAGACAAAAGTCTATGGTAACTGGAAAATATTGAATCAAATAAATTTACATATTGAAATATCATCTGTTACTTCAGAGAAATTTCACTTTTACTGATATTTTTACTGTCTACAATCAAAAAAGATCCTACATCAATGATAAACAATTTAAAGGCAAAAGAAAGGAAAGAAAAGCAGCACGATCCAGAATTTCAATATCCCAAAGTTGTGAAAGTGACTAGAGGTTCAAAGCAAGCTGCAAAGCAAACTGAGCAAACCACGAAAGACAAAGAAGTACTTGATGTTGATGCGTACGTCTTGCCTCAACCAACAAATATCAGAAAATCTTAGGTTTTTCCCAGTGGCGACTCCAGGAATTTTAATCTTGGGTTTTTTCTAGTATGGGAGGTCTGTGTCATTTTTAAAACCACATGAAAAATATCTATAATTAAAGCAAACCTCAGGGAAGGTAAGTATAATTTACCCATATATATACATATATATACACAATAAAAGAAAGGATGAGGATTCCTTTTGGATTGGAAGGGTTATTTGGGCTCATGGGATCCATAACGAGTTCTGTTGTGATAATTTAAATCGTTAGTTTTATTAAATATTTCGTGTATTTTATTTATACAAAAAATTAAATCGATATGATAGTTAAAACTTGTTTAATTTACCGTATTTTTCACTAAAAAATGGACGATAATTTTTTAAAAAATAAATCATATATTTTTTATGATAAAAATAATAAATTAAACCAGTTATAATTATCAAATTGACTTAAACTTTTAAGATAAAATATATAAAATGTCAGACAAAATATACAAATTATTGAAAAGAACCCGTGATGGAACCACAGCCCAAAACTCGACGTTGTTTTGGGTCAGCAATTCATCAACCAAGTCTTCAAAGCCTTCAGACGGTTGTACTTCACACACAAGTGCAGAACAGTCTCCCATCCTCTGCCGAGTTCTTCCTCATAAATCGACTCAGGCCGAGTCTGATTCAGTAGTATTACGACCTCGACTCGGCTTTTCATTGCTGCCAAGTGGAGTGGGGTTCTATCATCTTCATTCCGAATCCGAGCCTTGAAAACGCTGTCGTCGTTGGCGGCAGCTTTGGTTGTTGTCTCCAACAATTGTCGTACGATGTCAATGTGGCTCTTGGCCAAAGCCAGGTGGAGAGGCGAGTTCCAGAGCGAGTCGAGCTCGGTAGCGAGTTCAGGGTTTCGACTCAGTAGGGCTTTCGTGAAATCAGAGTGACCACGCAATACTGCTATGTGCAAGGGAGTTTCATTATCAAAGCCCATCATGAGAGTGACTCTGTCAAGAATGAGAGTGTCTTCTTCGAGCAATGCTTCGAGTGCTTGTACATTCCCACTCAGGGATGCTTCGTACAGCCTTCTCTCCATAACTCGTCTCTTCTTGCTCATTATCATTGCTGAATGTGCGCCGTGTTGCGTTGTTACAGTAACGGCTCAAGTTTTTTAGAGATTTTACATAACTGGTTAAGTGCAATGGCGGCTCCAGGAATTTTAATCAGGGTATTCATTAAGTAACTTAAAATCTAACAACTGTATTAAAAAAACAAATATAAAAGAGAACTCTAATATATTAATATTAAAGTTTTGACAAAAAAAAACTTGCAATTAGATAAAATATTACAATTGCCATCAAAACAACTTGCCATTAGATAAAATATTACAATTGCCCTTGACGAGATTTCATATTTTGAAAACGTTGCATAATCTCCTCATTATCAATGCTATCAAATACATCTCTTTCAATGTATGTAACCAAACAATCATTCATCCACTGATCTCCCATTCGGTTATGCAAATTACTCTTTATATACTTCATTGCTGAAAAACTTCTTTTCACTGTTGCTGTCGCGATAGGTAGAGTCAATGCTAATTTCACAAGCAAATAAACTAATGGATATATCACATTTTTATCTGTCTCCACCAACTTTATAGCAAGATCACCAACTCCTTTAAGTTCTAAAAAGTCTTCACTTAAGCGCATATCAACAATGTAGTTTTGAAGTTGGATGTCAAGGACCATTAAATCTATTGCAGAAAAATCATATGGATAGAACTCTGCAAGACGAATCAACTTATGCTTATCAAAAGCAAAGAATGATTTACTAGGATTCAAGCAAGCCATACAAAGAAGTAACTAAGTATTTGCTTCTGAAAAGCGATTGTTAAGCTCTTGAAGTCGCATATCTAAGACTGTGTAGAATAGCTCAACTTGATAATGATGTAAATTTGCAATTTGTAGAGCTTTGCGTAGTGGCCGCCCACTAACTACAAATATTTCATTCATATTTGGAATAGAAATCTCATGTTTGTTACAAAATGAAGACACTTCAGTCAATAAAGATTCCCATTCATCATCTCTCATCATCTGCAATCGTTGCTTAGATACTTTAACAAGTGTCATAGCATTGACAATATCTTGATTTTTCTTTTGCAATGCTAACGACAACTCATTTGTAATCCCTAAAATATTTTTCATCAAGTGTAAAGTGAAGGCATATTCAAAAGATAGCATTAACTTCATGATAGAACGAGCTTTAACTCTTTGCTCGAGTTGTATGCCATCCTCTTCAATAATCTCAAGTACATCAATTGAAGAAGAGAACATCAAAATCAAGTTGATAATTGTCCCAAAATGTGATCCCCAACGTGTATCACCAGCACGTTTAAGACTAGTCTCTTGATTCAAACCTCGCCCACTTCTAAGTTCACCATTGTCTAGTGCTTCTGTTATTTTAGCAAATTGCGCATCTCTAAGAGCATCCTATCTCTTGCAAGAGCCACCAACAACATTCACTATGTTAGTAACAGAGCAAAAAAGTTCAACAACGTCAATGTGCATTTTAGCAACAGCTACAAGAGTCAATTGAAGTTGATGGGCAAAGCAATGAACATAAAATGCAGATTTATTCTCCCTCAAAATTAAAGCTTTAAGACCATTGAATTCACCTTGCATATTGCTGGCTCCATCATAGCCTTGCCCTCGTAGTTTTGATATACTCAATCCATGTCGACAAAATAAGGATTCAATTGTTGCTTTAAGTGATAAAACGGTTGTATTTGATACATGTACAATACCAAGAAACCGCTCTATAACAATGCCCTTTTGTCCACATAACGTAGAACAACTGCCATTTGTTCTTTAACTGATATGTCACGAGACTCATCAACTAAAATTGAAAAAAACTCATTGTCCAAATCCTTTATGATAGCATTGATAGTCTCACATGCAGCAACATTCACAATGTCTTTCTGAATATCATAGTGAGTTAGCTTATTATTTTTCAGAGTATTCCCCAATACAACTTTATTGATAGATTCATTATGATCCGCCAAAAATTGTAGAAATTCAAGGAAATTTCCTTTATCACTTGAATCATCAGATTCATCATGACCACGAAAAGCCAACCCTTGACGCAAAAGGAATCGTATGCAATCAACAGTTGCATTTAAGCGAGTTCGATATTCAATTTTTTCTTGATTTGACTGCTTAAGAAAAACACTTTGAATGTGTTGCTTTTGCTTCATAAGATCTTCACACTTCTTCACAGCTTGGTTGTGAGTACTATTAACACCTCCAACATGAATTTGTAACTTGTTTTTCATATTCCAAATTTTAAATCCCTCTGTCACAAAAGTATCACATCCCTTTCCTAAATCGGGCCTAAACAAGTAACAACATAAACAAAATGCTGCATCTTTTTCAATACTATATTCTAACCAATTCTTGTATTCTTTAAACCAAGCATAATTAAATCGACGCATAACTCCACTAATATCTCTTTGAGGGAAATTGTGGCTAAGAGGTTGACAGGGTCCTTTTTGTAAATATGTTCTTCTTATTTTGTCTCTATCATTAGGATGATATGACAAAATTTTTGATCGTAATCCTGGATCAGAAGGAAGGTTGTTCAAGTCAACACGAATTCGCTTCGAAGAATCTTGAATGTGACTATCACCACAAGTTTCTTAGGATTGAGATGAATCTTGTACAATAGTTGATTTTCTTTTCAGAAATTTGTCCATAATTTGAGAACTAAACAAAAGAGTAGGATGCACCTAAAAATATCCACACAAAAAACAGAGCTATCTAAATAAACCATAGAAAAAAAATAACTACAAGAGTATAAATAAATTGATTATAAAATTTCAGCTCCTATTTAATTTTTAAAACAAATAAAGTGAAGAAACTTAAAAAAATATTATACCTGATGACAACAAAGTATAATCCCCAAATATTATATTAACATGCATAACTATAATATTAATTATATATGGATGGAAGGTTTTGTTTATAGTATCAAGTTTAAATAAATTTTAATATTATAGAGATAAAAAAATAATACCTGATGAGATATAATTCCCAAATTTCTTTTTGCCTTTTTCTTAACAATCAGTCAACAACAGCAAAGCATGACAGTAACCACTTCATCTTCATTCAATACCAACATCCATGATCCATATTCCATAGGCAACAATGAAAGACAGAGGGGGACCACCCACAAAAAGAGAGAAGGGGGGGACCGCGAAAAGAGAGGGAGAGATTGAGAGAGACAAAACGACAGCAGCGTTGAGCCTCCCCCAAACAGCAGATTCGTGCCCTAACTACACTTTTTGCCCTAACTAACTACACTTTTTAACTTTATTCTTCCAAGCAGCAGATTCGTGCCTATATATAATATATATATATATATATATCTCATTGCAATTCTTTTGGGTTTTATTATTTGTTTAGGCAAATGGGCTAAGGGGCTAAGTGGGCTAGAGGGTTATTTGTTTTGGCAAATGGGCTAAGTAGCTAAGTGGGCTAGAGGTTTCATTATTTGTTTAGACAAATGGACCAAGTGGGTCAGAGGGGTATTCAACCATCTTGGATTGGGTATTCAAATTTTGGATTGGGTATTCAAAACTAAACTAAACCCAAAAAAAAAAAATATTAAAATTTCAAATTTGAGGGTATTCAGCTGAACACCCTATGGATGCCGTGGAGCCGTCCCTGGTTTTTCCACAAACTCTACCGATTTCAAGATTGATAAAAGATCATGTAAAAGACATCTTGCAGCACATATCAAATGTGTCTGGGCTTGAGTAAGTACAACAAATAAAATAGAAGATAACAAACAACAATTTACTAACTTAAATTGCATTAACAACTATTAGATCCCTTCTTTGTCATCTTGTAGGGCTTTAATCTGGACAAGTGAGTTGAATCTCATTACCTTCGAAGACATTGGAAACCTAATAAAGCAAAAAGAAATTTCCAACAATGTAACTCTTTCATCAAAATTTCTCTGCAATGTTCCATCAGCCTTTATAAACCAATATTACAATTATAAATGATATTTTTCAGGTCATTGATGGCTATAGAGAGATCCTTTTTGCTGACCAAATCAGAGAAAGACAACAACCAACTTCATTTTTTTCACATCCATGAGCTTAGTATGTTACTACTCTTTTATTTGATTTTCTCTGGATTTTACTTACTACTTTCTCTTGTTAAGATACTTCTTGAAGCCAGTTGTGTCACTGGTCTAATTTTCTCTGGATAGTTGTGTGCATTTAAAATTTCTCTGTCTGTATATTTCTTAAATTCCTGTCATTTCAACTTTCTCATAACATAACCATTTTTTGATTTTCTCTAACCACAGAATTTCATCAAGATGACGGAAAATCAAACTTTCCGAGTCTCATTAGTTGACAAGCATATTGAAACAGCATAGAGGAACTACAGGTTCCTCCATTTCCCAATAAATACTGGGGGTAATGAGAAGTCAACACATGGAAATCACTGGACTTTGCTTGTCCTCGACAAACAAGACAATTTATGGAGGTTCTACAACTCACTAAGGCCAAAGAGGGATGATGCAGAAGACAACTATATCAAAGATGCAAAACAATTGGTAACGAGTGCAAATTTCTCGGATCCATCATAATGTTTATGTGATGATAATTTTCAAAGAATCACATTGATTTGTCTATAAATTTATCTGTTATTTAAAAGTTATTTTTTTGCAGCAAGATTATGTGGAGAATTTTTTGAAAGCTTGCCTTGAAAGAGAGGCTCAATCACAACCCTCTTTCAAATTGATAAACTCACAAGCCACAAATTACGACTTTGAGTATGTCAACAATGCTCCACAACAAGACAGTGATTCGTAAGTTTCATATAACATCTATTAATAAGATAATCTAATTTGAATGTTTCTTGAAACTAACCATACCTATAATTTGTATGCAGACTCGATTGTGGCCTCCTTATATGCTCTATAATGAAACAATATAGCAATCATGAACCTATCAGCTCCAAATTGTCCACACAAGACATAAGGTTGATGAGGGCAAAAATCATAGAGAGATTTGTGACCGAAGTTGGCCAGTCATGGATTGAACTAATTGAAATACCTCTAGAAGAAGAACCAAAAGTGTAATAGTGAAACTAGTAAAAGGAAGACAATGTGCACAATATAATTAGGATTAACGATACAATTTTTTTTTCATACATTGAAGGAATGATGATGCTTGACATATATGTATATATCCTTTTTTGACTAATGTAAATTTCATTTTTTTATTTATTTTGACTAATGTAAATTTCATACCTATCAATGGTTAAATATATATATATATTTTTTTATTGTGATTGTCAACACAATCCACACAGAGGAAATTTTCTCATTTTTTTTATTTTCTCTGCTATTGAAAAATTTCACTGGATGAATTTGAAGCTTCAAAACACAATGCCCAGATAATTTTCTCTACTAGTGTAAAATTTCTCTGGATGAAATTGACGGATTCAAATGGTGACAGAAATGGAATTTCTAACTTGTGCATTTCTCTCGGTTGAGTGATTTGGAGAGGAGGAATTTCTCTGATTTCAGTGAATTTCTCTTGGTTGGTGAGGAAAATTTCTCTGGCTTTCAGAAAAATTTCTAAGTTGAAGTGAGTTTATAGAAATTCTTCCCTGGTCCAGAGAAATTCTCAACATAGAGAAATTTCAAAAGAGCTTAATTCTCAACTCAGTGCAATAATTTTGTGTATGCTCTGTCGGGTGTGCACATTTCTTGATGTGAGTCTAGAAAAATTCTTCCCTGGTAAGAATTTCTCTGTGAAGTCTAGAGAAATTCTGTAGATTTCTCTAGTTTAAACTTAGAGAAATTTCGACAAACACAATACACACTGTAATTTTCAATGCTAGTGGCAAATTTCTCTAGATAAATTGGACCTCACAAAACACAATGCACATTTCAACAAACATATTAGAACAAGTGTATTAGTATATATCAACAAACACAATGCACACTTTAACTGCTATTGAAAAATTACTCTGGATGAATTTGATTGATATTATTATATGCACTGTCTAAAAAATACATTTCACAAAACAAAATACACAAAGTAATCATCAAATGTAATATTCAATCAATAAAATGTATTATCTTCAACTATTTAACAAAGGTTCCTTGCATGTCCTCTTATTATGGCGACCAATACTCTCATAATGACTACACGTAATCACCCTTTTAAACTCTCCAGTAGAAGCAATTCTGTTCTTCTTTGGCCTCCCAACTGGTCTCTTACTCAATGAAGTTAAAACCATAGCATCATCAATGCTACACACTGGTTTTTCAACAGCTGGAACTGAGCCAATCGAAAACGAGTATGCTTGACAATACATATCAGCATGAAAAAATGGTTCAACAAAAGAATTCAAATTCTTTCCACTCCTAAAAATTGCAGCAATAACATGTTGACATAGATACCCATTTATTTTCCATTTTCGACATGAACAAGTTCTCAACCCAAGATCAACCATAACCGAAGGAAAACAATGCACTTCAAAGACATTATCAAATGATAAACTCACATTCCATGTCCTCCTATCTAAGAAAGACTTCTCCAATACACTATCCATACGAGGACAGAGAACTTTATTCCATTTACTAGAGAGCAGCCTCTTATCAGACCTCATATTCATGATTTGCAACCGTATCATGTCCACCAAATTTGTTATTGGCAAGTGCCGAGCTTCTCGTATCCATGAATTGAATGACTCAGCAACATTTGAATACATCTCACCATAACGTTTTCCCTTAAAATATGCATCACTCCAATTTTCATTTGGTAAATTTCTCAAGAAAACATTCACAACGCCTCCTCTCTCACTTTTTAATTCATTTAAATTGAAATGAAATGATGCCTTTGTTGGCACATATGCACATTCTGAAAACTTGGACACAATCGTCTCCCTAATCAAATTTGTGTTTCCACATGACAACTTATCCCTCAAATTTCTCTTTAGATGTTCAAGACAAAATCCATGAAAGTAGTTAGGGAAAAACCTAGCAATTCCTTCCACAATACCACAATATCGATCTGATATGAAACTTATCACCCTCTCTAATCCCAATACTTCACATAAATGTTCAAGGAACCAACACCAATTGTCTTTATTCTCAGCATCAACAACAGCAAAAGCTATAGAAAAAAAACCTACAAAATGGCAACCTCCAGACAAAATTCACTTAGTGCCCAACTCCAGAGAAAATTCACACATTGGCAATATCCAGAGAAAATTGACTTGGTAACCAACTACAGATAAAATTCACACAATCAGAATATCCAGACAAAATTCACTTAGTGACCAACTACAGATAAAATTCACACAATGACATCACCCAGAGAAAATTCACACACTGACCAAAATCCAGAGAAAATTCTCACGGTGGCCACAACCAGAGAAAAACCACACAGTGGCCAAAACCAGAGACAATTCAAGGTGCCAGAGAAAAATCATATTCACTCAATTCCTACATATATAGAAAATTTACATACTCAGATAAAATTAGACATATTTACAATTATCTTTATTCCCATCTTTCCCCGTCGCAGCAAGCATAACTCCTTTGTATCGTCCTTTCAAAAATGTTCCATCAAGAAAAAGCAATGACCGACAATATTTGAAACCAGCAATGCATGCATGAAAAGCCACAAACACTCTTTTGAAAAGCTTGGTATCTTCAAAATCTAACTCAAAACGACTACTTGGATTGTTCATCAATGACTCATCAAAATACCACAGTAATTGATCGAATGACAAACAAGAATCCCTATATGTACTACATTTTGCTTTTTCAATCCCCAACCAACCACAGTTATAACTGATTGAGACCCCATACTTGTCTTTCATTTCTTTGACAACATCCACTGGACGAGTTAAAGGTTTTGTACTTACCTCTTCAAGTATCAACCCAGAAACTAAGCTGGAAGTCATCCTAGCATGTTTACTAGTACGAACCGCCACACCACACATATGTTCATCGTTCAAAGTTCTTATGTAAAAGAACCCATTTGTTTTTTCAACTGAAGCATGTACACGCCACATACATCCCCTTGATTCCTTGTATGCACATTCTGCCGTAACCCTCAGCTTGTCATTTTTAACATACGTAAACTGAAAGCCAACCTCAATAGCATACTTGCATAAAACAGTACGGAACTCAACAACACTACCCTCAAACTTTTGTCCAACACTCGTAATATTATTTCACCAACCAGTTGACAATAACACATTTTCTTGGTGAGAACAAAACTCAGAGAGTGAATTCCTTTCAATATCCACCAGCCTATCACATTCACCATCCACAACATCTACCCAATTAGACCCCACTTCATCCTCTTGATCAGAAGTACTACATCTAGTAACTGAAACATCACTATATCAACACCACGTGCACAAACAACCCTCAACATACTCAGAAAATCAATATCATTTTGAACTATACAATTCGGATGGCCTATAATAGAATATGAAATACGCATCGTCTCGGGTTGCAAATTCTCCCATGTTTTACACAAAATGCCAACCAATTCCTCAAAATTCAATTCGCATGAAACATTAATGACAATAGTATCATTCCCATATTTGCACAGCAACAACACTGCACTGTCCATCAAAGTTGAAAGAAAAAAACAAGAAAAATAATTTGTTCAACATAAAAACACGTCACAAGAACAACATAAAAGTTCAGAGAAATTTCTAATAATTATAATTTTCTCTGGATTATAATAACAAGCTTATAACTTTCTCTGGACTCAAATAAAAGTCCAGAGACATTTACAAATTTATATTCACCTTCAAGATAACAAAAACAAAATCACAGAAAAATTAATGAATCCGAAGAGAATCACAGAGAAATTTCCTGTTAACTATTAAACACAATCATAGACAAAAAACACACAGAAGATCTGTTATAAAATTATAAGCTTCTCTGTGATTTTCACTAAAGTACAAGCTTACAATTTTCTTTGCGTCATTCTGCAATATTACACTCATATCAAAGTCCAGAGAAATTTACAAACTCATATACACCTTCAAGATAACAAAAAAACAGTGCACTGCCCATCTAAACTGAAAGAAAAAACACAAAAAATAACTTTTGCTCAGAGAAACAAAAACTTATATTCATTTTCTGCAAACTTATAATTTTCTCTGAACTACAAACTGAAAGTGAATAACAAACTTATAATTTTCTCTCAACTACAAACTGAAAGTGAATAACAAACTTATAATTTTCTCTCAACTACAAATAAAAGTCCAGAGAAATTTAAAAACTTACATTCACTTTCTCAAATTCTATCTGCATTAGAAACTAATAATATATCCATATGAACTTATAATTTTCTCTGTCATTTTTGTTGGATTATAATAACAAACTTACAATTTTCTCTGGACTATACCAACAAAAGTGCAGAGAATGAAATTTCTTTGGTTTAAACAAATTTCTCTGGTTTGAAAAAATAGAGAACAAAACTTATCATTGATCAGCATGTTGATGAAAAACAGAGCATGAAAAATGAACTCTAATCAGCATGTTGATGAAAAACAAAGCATGAAAAATGAACTCTAAACATCAAAATCAACCACACTGTCAACACTCTTTGAAATTGATCAAAAAACAAAGAATGAAAAATTAATTCCAAAAATAAAAATCAACTCTATCAAGTTGGCATCTGTCTAAAATTGATTAATAACAGCAAATGAAAAATCAACTCCAAAAATCATAAACAATTTCACTAAGCTAGCCTCTCTTTTAAATTGATCAAAACTGAGAACAAAAACCTAATGCAAAAATACACTCGAAAAACTAATATGAAATCGGAATCCTTACATAAAATTCAAAACAAAAATAAAAAATTCATGTGGAATCCCTATCGAAACCATACCTGATTCAACTCCACTGAAAAACCTACGTGATCAATACACTATAACACCTACCCGATCGTCGTAATCTCCATCGTGAAGTCCACTGCAACACTTGCGAAATCCCTACAAAATCTCTGACAAAATCTCTACCGTGAAATCAGTTTCCAAAATCTCACCGTGAAGTCAGCATTGCCAAAATCCAAACAATCTTATGTTATAACGAGGGTAAATTAGGTATTTTATAACATAAAATAAAGTTGAGGGACCTTAACCATCATAACATATTATTGTGTACCTCTCCTCCTATTAAAAGTTGGGAAGAGACCTTAGGCCAATTTTCCTAATATAATTTACCCTAAAAATGATTGGCAGCGTTTAGTAGAGTTTTAGAATTATGATTTGATAATAGAGTTGTATTTTGAGTTTGTGAGTTTTGGAATTATGATTTGAATGAGAAAAATTTGTTTGGTTATGAGTTTTGAAGAGAGTTTTGAAGAGAGTTTTGAATGGAAAAGGGGTCACTGTTGTGCTCAAAGCATAGCAGTGACTGTGATGCCTTCGTTTGAGGTGTATTATGATCTTATTTTTATGATCCAAACCGTTTATTTTGTAGGGTTTGTTGAGTAATTCATGCCTACCAAAAATCATATTAATCGGATATCAACAACTATATGATCTATAACCAAAAAAATAAATAATAAGTTTTTTTTTTGAGAAATAGTATAAACAATATGCAATTCGATCATATAGTTATTGATATCCGATTAATATGATTTTTGATAGGCATGAAGTACTCAACAAATCCTACAATATGAATGGTTTAGATCATAAAAATAAGACCATAATACACCTCAAACGGAGGCACCACAGTCACTGCTGTGCTTTGAGCACAGGAAGGACCCCTGTTCCGTTTTGAATTGAGTTTGAAATTTTTGATTTGACATTTGATATTTAATTCAAAAACTTACAATTCATAACCAAACACACAGCCCAAAATTTTATTCAAAACTTATAAAAAAAAATTAAAAAATTTCTAAAATATTTTTTATTTAAAATATAAAGACAACAAGTGCAAAACAAAAAATACTGTTTCGGTCAACCGGCCAAACGACTGACTAGACGTCCAAGAGGATGACCGAGTAGACGAGATTTCAAACGCGGGTATGAAAATGATTTTTGACAACTAAAACTAAACGTAATATTCAAATCAATGGGTGAAAAATTGATTATAAACTTTTTTGAAAACTAAAACTAAACGTAACATTCAAATCGATGGGTGAAAAATTGATTATAAACTCCCACCAAACACAGCCTTATTTCTCTCACCTTCCTCCTAACTAAGTTAACCCATAATCCCCTTTGATAATTCTAATTGACAAAGCCCCAATTGTTTTTCCATTTACTGAGATAGATGATTGACATGACATTGTTGAGTTTGCATTGAAGGACAAATATGTATGTAGATTGTTGAGTTTGCATTGAGGGACAAATACATGTTGAGAGGGGAGTTTTGGATCGGACTGTACGGCTGAGCTACGGTAACGCGGGTTGGTCAATTCTCACGGCGCCGAGCTGTGTTCTCAGTTGGCGCGGCCCCCGGCTTGTCATGTTCCGAGGGAACCGGCCGATCAGGCATGGGTTGGGGTCTGACCGAGCAATGACCTGGAGGGCATTCGGCTGGACTCGAGATGAAGTGAAGCAACCGAGCTAAGGGCAGCCCAGGCCAGACTGAAGACAGGCGAGGGCCGGCGCGCCCTACCGGTCAGCCGAGGTGGCCGGACTACATATGATTTAGGATGAAGGAAGAGCAGGGAAGGGCCGGCACGCTTCATGACCGGTCAGCCAGGATGGACCGGTCACGCGCAGCTCGGTTATGAGAATCCGACTTTCTCTTGTTCCCAAGGGATAGGTCGGCAAGATACAGCTCAGTTGTATGGCTTGTGATGGCAATTCTTCTTAAGAGATAGACCGGTTGTGATACTCCGGTTAAGCATGCCACCTGGGCCAATGGCGTGAGGGAGAGGAAATCTGCTCCAGGCACGTGTCAATACCCTTTGGCGGTTCTGCATGTACTGGTTGAAGGACTAGGCCTTTACACGCGTAAAGTGGTGAGAGGCGAGCACTGCCAATTGTCCAGGGAAGGACAGCAGAGGTAGTGCGCGCACAATCCTGAGGCTGCATGGCCAGCCTAGAAATAGGAAGGGAAGATGAACGTTAGAGGTAAGCAACTCGCACTAACTGAAACATTCTCTCTCTCTCGAATAGCCTCTTTCTTCCTCTAGTGATCTGACTTGATCGTCGGAGGGTCTATCCGGCACACCACCGCTGGGCAGCTCACCGTTCTCTGTGTTATCAAGTTAGACGCCGTCACGTGAAGCTTGAACTCCAAGGAGTACGGAAAGCAAAGGAGATTTCGCCCCCCGTACAATTGGCTCCGTCTGTGGGAAGTTCTTTGATACTCAAACCTTGTTTTTCAAGCTTCCTCCACCATATCCATGGCCAACAACGACAAAACTCCACTGTCCGTCGTCGATGGCGTCACACCAGAGTCTGTCCGATGGAGAGAAGGCCCTTCGAATGTTCCGGCCATGGCGGGCCTAGAAACCTCTTCGCGAGGTGCGCGAGACAAACGCAGAAGGAGTACTGATCGCTCGAAGAGCCCAGAGGGCCGTCGGCAGTAGGGGGATTCCCGTGCGCAGCATCTGGAGCACAAACTCAAAGACCAAGATGCCCTCATTCACAGGATGGTGGCGGAGATGGAGATGCTGAAACGTCAGATCAAGATGAAGGGTGTTGCTGGAGAGGGCAACTTCAGTGAGCGCACCCCGTCCCCTCGTTCTAGCAGTCACCGCCAGGAGAGGACCCACTCTCTCTCCATCACCAGGAACTATAGGGTTAGAGATTTCGACCGAATGGAGGACAGATCCCTCACTCGAGATAGCACATACCGTCCCTCACGCCATTCTCTGACGTCACGATGCTCTTTCTCCACCCGTTCCAGAGACCTGAGGGATGTATTGAAGAAGAGGGTGCGCCGTCGAGAGGCTCAGAGAGTGCCGGCGTGGCAGAGATTGAGTGCCCCCGTTCACTGTAGCGAAGAAGTGGCGATGCCAGCGCCCAGAGTGATGGCCCATGCGCCAGTGGACAAAGAGCTGGCGAGACTTACAGCCACACCGTTGTCTCCGAAGATCGAGAGTACACTACTCCCTGTCGGATTCCACCAGCCTAAGTTCACCTTGTACGACGGCAAAACGGATCCGTACATGCACGTGAGTCATTACCGGCAAGTAATGGTTGGCCACCGGCGCAATGACGCCTTGATGTGCCTCATATTCCCAGCAAGCTTGGGAGAACTGGGCCTGAAGTGGTTCGAAAGGCTTCCAGAATGGAGTATAGAGGGGTGGCAGCAACTAGCAGAAGCCTTCGTCACCAGATTCAAAACCAACACTCGAACGCCGAAGGAGGTCGATCATCTTATAGGCGTCAAGATGGAGTCAGGGGGATCATTGAAGGCATACAACGCGAAGTACTGGGAAACCTACAACGAAATCCTCGACTGCCCTACCAATCTGGCGATCACTCAATACAAACGGGGTCTCCTAGTCGGGCATAGGCTGCGGGATTCGCTCACAATGCACCAATCCACAACCATGGAGTCCTTGATGCAGCGGATCAATAAGCACATTCGTGTAGAGGATGATGCCGCCTCCGCAATCAAGAAGGTTAATCCGGCCGCAGCGGACAGAAGGGTAGCAGGAAAAGTTCACTCGGTCAGGCAGGAGGATAACCGCCCAAGCGACCGGCCAAAAGATCAACGGCGTGGCCCAAACCGCGATGACAGAAACAAGGGTCGCAGAAACGACCGAGCTGATGCTCCCTGTGATGCAGCGGAGGATGCTAAGAGAAAATTGAAGGCGCGGACTGGAATCACCACGGTCTTTAAAATACCTATCTACCGCATCTTGAGTGAGATCAGAAGCGAGCCTTTTGTTTGCTGGCCGGCCAAGTTGGGGAATGCACAGAGAGGCTTCAACTCAAGGTATCGCTGCACTTTCCATGAGGAACGAGGACACCGAACGGAGGACTGCTTGCCGCTCAAACAACATTTGGAAGAGCTAGTGGCTGCGGGATATCTTGACCAATACATAGATGGGGGTATGAAAACCGCGCCATTGGGGCAAACCGAGCCAAACGGCCTAGCCGCCCTAGAGGCAGCACCCCAAGGCATAATCAAAGTCATCCATGGCATCGTTGAACCAGCAAGGGTCTGCGAACTCAGAGGGATGATTAAGAAAGCCGAGCACATAAGGGAAGTGCTCTCCGTTCAGCCCGCTGTGAAGAAAGGGAAGACCGAGGAGAAGGACATTCTTACCTTTTCGAGCAGGGACTTGGAGCGGATCCAGATGCCCCACAATGGCGCCCTAGTGGTAACTCTTCGCATCAAAGACTTTGACATCAAGAGGATCTTGATCGACCAGGGAAGTTCGGTCGAAATTATGTACTATGACGCGTTCAAACAAATGAAGTTGGAGGACAAGGACTTGGCCCCTGCGACGTTCCCTTTGGTTGGTTTCAACTCTCAGCCAGAGTGGCCGGTAGGGAAGATCATACTGCCGGTCAAAGCGGGTTCAATAACAAAGCAAGTAGAGTTCTGGGTGCTCAAAGTCCCATCCACCTATAACTTAATTTTAGGCAGGGGCTGGTTGCACGCCATGTAAGCAGTAGCATCGACTTACCATCAGGTCTTGCGTTTTCCGGCGCCAAACGGACAAATAGAGGAAGTTTGGGGAGACCAGGTGATGGCGAAACAATGCTTCGTTGCGGTAAATGGCGGCCGAGCAGCTAAAGGATTTGTCCAAATAATTGAGGGACCCGAGGGAAAGGAGGTCCTTGACGATGTAGGAAGAAAGGCCGAGGAAAAATCGGTCGAGGATTTGGTGGAAGTACGCGTCAACGAGAACGACCCAACTAAGTTCTTCCTCTTGGGATCATCTTTGGCAAGCGCCGAGCGGTTGGATTATGTCAACTTCTTGGTCTCCAACATGGAGGCTTTTGCGTGGACGCCTTACGATATGCCTAGCGTCGACCCTAACTTCATTTGCCATCAGTTGAACGTCTTCCCAAACGCGCGGCCGGTCATTCAGAGGACTCACCGCTCGGCTCTGCACCATGCCGAGGTAGTGGCAGAGGAGGTCAAAAATCTATTGGAAGCGGGAGCGATAAAAGAAGTGCAATACCCTCGTTGGATATCCAACACGGTGGTCGTCCCGAAAAAGAATGGCAAGTGGCGAGTCTGCGTTGACTACAAGACAGTTAACCGTGCATGCCCAAAGGATAGCTTCCCCCTCCCTCGAATTGACCAGCTGATGGACTTGACCGCTGGCCATCAGAGGTTTAGCTTCCTCGATGCATATCGCGGCTACCACCAGATAGCCATGTATGAACCAGACCGAGAGATCACATCGTTCACTACTCCTAGAGGCCTGTATTGTTGTAAGGTCATGCCATTCGGACTGAAGAACGCCGGGGTGACTTTTCAGAGAATGGTGAAAAAGATGCTCACTCCTCTTTTAGGCCGAACAATGGAGGCCTACATCGACGATATGGTGGTAAAGAGTAAAGAGAAGTCTCAACACCTCGCCGACCTAGCAAAAATGTTTGCCATACTTAAGCGCCACAAACTTCGTTTGAATGCCTCCAAGTGCGCCTTCGGCGTCGGCATTGGGAAGTTTCTGGGGTTTTTGGTCACAAACCGAGGGATTGAAGCTAACCCATCACAGATCAAGGCTATACAAGAGCTGGAGCGCCCAAACTCCACGAAGGACGTGCAACATCTTGCCGGGATGCCAGCCGCGCTGAACAGATTCATCAGCCGGTCTTCAGATCGTTGTAGGCCCTTCTTTAAAACTTTGAAGGCCAAGTTCTTTTGGGATGACGAATATGACCGTGCACTGGCAGACTTAAAAATATACCTTTCCTCAGCCCCTATCTTAGTCACACCTCGGCCAGGCGAAGAATTGTATCTCTACTTGGCTGTCTCTAAACATGCCGTGAGCGCCGTCCTAGTCTGCGCTGAAGGCATCCAGCACTTGCCAATCTTCTATGTGAGCAAGACTTTGCTCCCGGCTGAGACGAGGTATCTTCCAATGGAAAAATTAGCGCCGGCCCTGATGATGACATCAAGAAAGCTGGCACACTATTTTCATACCCATACAATAGTTGTGTTAACCGAGTTCCCGCTTAAGGTGCTTTTTGAAAAGGCAGACTTCACCAGAAGAATTTTGAAATGGGCCGTGGAATTAGGGCAGTACGATATCAAATTCCACCCGCGCACTACAATCAAGGCTCAAGCTCTTGCAGACTTTGTGGCGGAATTCGCCCTTGGAATGCATCCAGTTTACCTGGTTGATTTGGCTGGTGCAGATTTAGCACAGCCCACGGTTCTGGTGATAGAAACGAGTGTTGGCTCAAAAGCGGGAGAAGGCCGAAGAGCGACCGCACTAGAGGAGCCGAGTGACTTCTTGAAAGACGTGCTCAATCAAGGCAAGGAAAGAGACCAGAATGAACCGATCAGAGACTTGGAATTGAGAAGCTCCCAGAACCCCTCTGATTGCTGAAAGCTATTTATTGGCGAGATGTGGAAGCTCTTCGTCGATGGGGCATCCAACAGGCATGAGGCCGGGCTGGGTATCGTACTGACTTCACCAGATGGGCTGATTATCGAGCAGGCAATTACGCTCGACTTCCCAGCATCCAACAATGAAGCGGAGTATGAAGCCCTCATTGCCGGGCTAAGAAGCGCATTGAGAATGAAAGCGTTAGCCCTGATGGTATTCAGCGATTCCAAGCTGGTGGTCAATCAGGTCTCGGGGGAGTATTAGGCAAAGGATGAAAGAATGGCCAAGTATCAGGCGCTGGTACGCGCAGAGATCAAGAAGTTCGCTGCAATAAGGAAGGAATAAATCGACCACGAGGAAAACAGCGCGGCTGATGAATTGGCCGGACTTGCTTCTGCTCAGACAGCTTTTCCTAACCCCTTAATGATAGAATTTTTACCTCGGCCAAGCGTTGAGGAACCGGAAATGACCGAGGTGCTCTGCGCCGACTTGGGTCCTTCCTAGATGGACCCCATCATCGTCTTCCTGAAAGATAGAGTTCTACCAGAAGAGAAGAAGGCGGCCAACAAGATCTGGGCCAAGTTAGAGCGGTTTTGGCTCTCCCCATCCGGAGCCTTGTATAAGAAGTCTTTTACCGGGCCGTATCTGAAGTACGTTCACCCTGCTAAGGTGGAAGCCTTCCTTTATGAGATCCATGAAGCCATCTGCGGCAGCCATACTGGGGGTAGGTCACTGGCTTACAGAGCAATTTCCCAAGGTTATTGGTGGCCGTGCATGCAAGCAGACGCGCAGAAATACGTTCGCCGATGTGAAAAGTGCCAAAAATTTGCTCACCAAATCCACCAGCCAGCGCGAGAATTGCTCCCCCTTATAAGTCCTTGGCCGTTCGCACTCTGGGGATTGGATATAGTAGGGCCACTCCCAGCAGCCCCGAGCAATCGCAAATTCTTCATCGCCGCCACCGATTACTTCACAAAGTGGGTTGAGGCTGAGCCACTGGTGACCATAAAGGAAAAGGATGTGAAGAAGTTTGTTTGGCAAAATGTTATCACTCGCTTCGATATACCCAATGCCCTCATCTCAGATAATGGCACTCAATTCGATGGGAAACTCTTTCGCGAATTTTGCGAAGAGTTGAAGATCGAATTCTATAATTCAACACTGGCCTATCCGCAGTCAAATGGTCAAGCAGAGGCCTCAAACAAGACCATCCTGGACGAGCTGAAGAAGCGGCTTGAGAAGGCCAAGGGAAAGTGGGCTGAAGAACTCCCTAGCGTACTCTGGGCGTACCGCACTACGCCAAGACGGTCGACCGGAGAGACTCCGTTTGCCTTGGCCTATGGCATGAAAGTCGTTATCCCGCTGGAAATTGGCATGCCAACCATCCGGTCCGAAAGCTTCCAGCCAGATTTGAACAATAAAGCAGTGGCATTGAAGCTAGACCTTGCCGAGGAAAGGAGGGAGCGGGCCCTAATCCACATAGCGGCCTATCAGCAAGAACTCTCCAAGAAATACAACAAGGCTGTGCACCCCAGGCTGTTCAAGATCGGGGACTGGGTCTTAAGAAAAGTGCTGGGCAACACGGTGATCCCTGGCGAAGGAAAACTCGGTGCAAATTGGGAAGGACCATACAAGGTGACTGGTTTCGCTGGCAAAGGGGCATACCATCTGGAAGATTTAGATGGCAAAGCTATCCCCAGACCGTGGAATGCAGCCAACCTTAAGATCTTTTACTTTTAAAATGTAATTGCTTAGCTTTTTAGACCTTCAGCCTTTTGGCATTTGATGTAAAGATAGCACTGCTTTTTGTAATGAAAAATAGCCCTCTTATTGTTTTGTTTCACATCTTTCTGTGCAATGACACCGTAAGGATACAAGGCCACAGTGGATGCCAGGGGCAGAGAGACTAACCTGAATGGGACCAGACTGATTTTCTCTCGCCGGTATAGAAATAGACCGCACAAACAGTTGGTGTATTGTCCAATGAAATGATTGGCGTATGGTCCAATTCACATAAGGACCGAGCTGGTTTTTTGCTCGCCCAATTGGGATGTTGGCGTCATGTCTAACTTAAATGAAATATTGGTGTTTTGCCCAATGTAAAGGCCAAGTTGATTCTGCTCGGCCAAAACAAAATGTTGGTGTTTTGCCCAACCGATAATAGTCGAGCTGACTTTGCTCGGCCAAGCGATATGTTGGTGCCTTGTCCAACTTACAAGAAGCCGAGCTGACTTTGCTCGGGAAAAAAAAAAATGTTGACGTTCTATCTAACTCCTAGGCCAAGCTGATTTTGCTCGGCCATGTCGGAATATTGGTGTGTTGTCCGATCTAAAGACCGAGCTGGTTTTGCTCGGCCAAAGTGAAATAATTGTGATTTGTCCAACTTCTTTTAGGGCCGAGCGGATTTTTGCCCGCCCAAAAACAGGACTTGAAGTGTTGTCAAAGCCAGAGCGGCAGTGGTAATTTTTTCTTGGCCGAATGAAAATTTTTGGGTTCTTTCGAAAAATCAAAGAACCGAGCTGCCAGTTGATTCGTGGGCATTTCAGTTGAAGAAATTCTGATTTTAGCTTGGCATATTGCGCGGCATTGTCGACCTACCAGTTGTGATGCATTAAAGTTTGAACGAAGAAATTTGCACGTGCCAACCGAATAGAAATAGGAGTTATATGAGCAAAAAGTTCAAATTTCATTGATCAAGGAAATTGCATTACAAGTGAGGGGCTTAGCCTGGTTACAAAAAACAAAAGCAAGCAAAATAGAAAGGAACATCTTCAATCCAACTCCAGGTCGACCGTCTGCTCGGCGACTTCCACAGTCTGCTCGGCGACCTCCGCGGTGTGCTCAGGCAAGCCTTCCGCCTCATCGCCAGCGCCCTCCACGGCGGCAAACTCCCGATCGGCCACTTGATCTTCCGCATTTTGAGATGCTTCAAGAGAAGTTTGCTCGGTTTGTTGCGCGACTGTGGCTTCTTCCGCGGCTTCCTTTTTGGCCTCCTCTATGAGCCTCTTCTGCGCGACGCTCGCATAGGCCTGCATATAGTTCGGTATGAAGGCCGCAGGCGGATGTAGGAACATGTCAGCATCCTAACCAAGGCCAACTTTCTCTTCGGCAACTTTCCAACTGCACTGGAAAAAGATGTCCTTGGTCGCCTGCACCTGCCGTTCATACGTTTTTTCGCCTTGAGCATAGCCCTTGTCTTCGGCGTCGCTAACCGCCTTATCTTTCTCCTCTTTATGGGCATCGCGCAGCTTCCTCAGCTCGGCGAGATACCGGGCTTTGGTCGACTTCACGGCCCGCTGTTTGTCCGCTTCAGCTCGGTCAACCTTTTGGCTCAGGTTATCTCGTTCGGCCTCAACTGCTTCCTGCGCGGCCTTAAGCTTTGCTATCTCGGCCTTTTGGGCCTTGTTTTCAGCAATGGCCTCGCGCAGACTCTGCCGCACGGCGATCATGCGCTCATAGGCGAGATAGTTCTTTTGCGCGGCCTGCAAACAAATGAAAGATTGTGAGTATTCAGAAAATCGAGCAAAAACCGTACAATAACTTGAAGAAAGAAGTGAAGAACTTACCAACACGATCGACTTAGCCGTCGAGCGAAGCACCTTCAGGTCGGACAGCTCGTCGTGCTTCTTCATGTCAGCAGGAAGGACTAGCCCCTTGGTCATGTTGAAACCGAGGGAATAATCCTTGTCCGCATACACTGAGTCGGCCGAAGAGACTGCCTGACCCTCGTATTTGATCTTGGGCGCCCAAACCGGGGGGGAGGTTGGGCTCTTGGAAGGCCCGGTTGGTTGTTGCTCGGTCTGGTCCCCCAGCTCGGTGGAGGCGTGCTCAGTGGAGTCTTCATCAACGAGGTGCTGCCCTATCTAGTCTTTCCTCGGTCACTTCTTCGACCGGCTAGCTGGTTGTTCGCTGGCAAGAGCTAGTACAGCCCTTTCCTTTTGCCCAGCTGGAATGGAAGATGTTTCCCCGGTGGCTTCCGTTGGTTGGGACTCGCTTTCCTCACCGGTGATCAGGGACTTGATTGCCCGGATCTTCGTCATTTCTTGCTCGGCAGTGAGATGAACAAGTCTAATCAGGGAAAGATTTGGGTCAGATTCTAGGGAAGGAGCACGGAGGAAGTCGGTAACCCGGCTTTTGCGCGGCGCTTTGTAGTTGTAAGTCGGTTTAAAGCCGAGCAGCTTTGGAGACTCCTTTTCCTCGGCCGGATGACGAAGCAGAACTCTGATGGCCTCTTGATTAGCTCGGGAGTAGTCGTCGGCCAAGAGCTTGTAATCTGTAAAAATGAGTATTAGATCGACGAGAAGAAAATCAACGCAGAAAGAAAGTAATGCAGTTTGCCGAGCTACTCACCAGCACTGCCAAAATCTTTCCTAATGTACCAGCTCGATATGGGTGCTTCGGTGTCCTCATACTGACCGGACACCCACAAGAAGTCATCGTCATTGGTTTCCTTGTCTGGGTTGCCCTCGATGAGTTTTGCTCGGCCCTTCTTTACCTTCAGGTACCAGCAAAACCCACCTTTATTCTTGCTGAGGCTGTATTGATGAAATATTTCGGTGAGGCTGAGATTGAGACCGAGCCTCCTGTTTAGCTCGGCCACTCCGTTTATTATCTTGTATGTGTTGTTGGACACTTGGGTTGGACAAAGCCTTGTCTGTCTCAAAAATTCGCAGATCAAGGGTTGGACTGGGAAGCGAAGTCCTCCTTCGACTATGGACACGACCGTGAAGGGGCACCGGTCTAGGTCTCCCCAAGAGGTATCTCCCTTCTTGGCTAGCTCTAAAACGACGTCGTCTGGAATATTGTGCTCCTTACGAAACTCGGCCATCGCACCGGGCGAGCTCACCATGAATCGGTACTTCCCCATCTATCTCGGTTTTATTTGGTGATTTAGTTTGTAACTCGGTCAAAAATTTTGGTTTGTTTGCTCGGACGATGAGCTTCACCAGTGGCTGAAGAGGCCTGGTCGGTCCTAGTTTGTTCTGTATTATTGAAGAATAATTCCAAGGGTTAGCACAGCATAAATTGCACGGCTTATACATGGAGCTCTTAGCCCGGTAAAAGGATTTTTGGCGTTTGGGCGGGGAGACCCCTATCTCGGCTCGACTACTTGGCCGATTTGGCCTTCCTAGTTCGGTTCTGATCCTCTATTTTCAGCTCAGTCAAGGCCCAAAAAAAGAACACGAACTAGTTTTAGCTCGGTTAAGTCCGATTTGCGGATCTAAATTAATATTTAGCCCGGTTCTATCCAGTGTTCATCCAGTTCATCCTAAGTTCAGGCCCATTCATTCGAGCTCAGGAGAAATAGGGGCACGGAGGCCCCATCCAGTCCTACGGTTTCCATTTCACCCTAGTGTATACGAGGTCTAAACAAGGAGGGGGAGCTCTAATGCTCCTAAGCGAAGAACACGAAGAACAGTGGTAAAAATAAATAAATAAATAATAAAAATGAAGAACTCGAAGAACTCGAGTATGAAAGTACGAAAGAAGGATGGAGAAACTTACCAACGCTAGATGCCCAGCAAGATTCAACCTCGCAGACTTGATTGCAGCTTCGGGAATGGCAAAAACGGACGTGGGGAGCAATGGCAGTAGGGGAAGAAGTGTGGGACGTTTGAAGGCTAGGGTTTGGGCTTGAAGAGGGAAATGAAAAGTGAAGGGGGCAAAAGTGACCCCTCAAACGTATATTAAAAGTGGTAGGAAAACCAAACGGCTGAGCCGTTTGAATTCTGCGCGTGGAAGACAGCGGGGTGGTACGAACCACTGGTGCGAAATCGCGTGGCACTGAGAGCGCGGCTGTCAGTACGGTAGTATGATCCACGACAAGACTGCTGAAACGATGACCGACCAAATGGGATAGCCCGGTGACAGCTTCAAAGCCCATCACGCTCGGCTTGGTACTAGCGCAACTTGGGGACCGTTAGCTCGGCCGTTGTGGTAACCCCAATCACGATTAGCTCGGATGGGATTAAGGGGCAATTGAGAGGGGAGTTTTGGACCGGACTGTACGGCCGAGCTACGGTAACGCGGGTTGGTCAATTCTCATGGCGCCGAGCTGTGTTCTCGGTTGGCGCGGCCTCCGGCTTGTCATGTTCCGAGGGAACCGGCCGATCAGGCATGGATTGGGATCTGGCCGAGCAATGACCTGGAGGGCATTAGGCTGGACGCCAGATGACGTGAAGCAACCGAGCTATGGGCAGCCCGGGCCAGACTGAAGACAGGCGAGGGCCGGCACGCCCTACCGATCAACCGAGGTGGCCGGACTGCATATGATTTAGGATGAAGGAAGAGCGGGGAAGGGCCGGCATGCTTCATGACCGGTCACGCGCAGCTCGGTTATGAGAATCCAACTTTCGCTTGTTCCCAAGGGATAGGTCGGCAAGATACAGCTCAGTTATATGGCTTGTGATGGCAATTCTTCTTAAGAGATAGACCAGTCGTGATACTCCGATTAAGCATGCCACCTGGGCCAATGGCGTAAGGGAGAGGAAATCTGCTCCAGGCACGCGTCAACACCCTTTGGCGGTTTTGCATGTACTGGTTGGAGGACTAGGCCTTTACACGCATAAGGTGGTGAGAGGCAAGCACTGCCACTTGTCCAGGGAAGGTCAGCAGAGGTAGTGCGCGCACAATCCTGAGGCTACATGGCCAGCCTAGAAATAGGAAGGGAAAATGAACGTTAGAGGTAAGCAACTCGCACTATCTGAAACATTCTCTCTCTCTCGAATAGCCTCCTTCTTCCTCTAGTGATCTGACTTGATCGTCGGAGGGTCTATCCGGTACACCACCGCCGGGCAGCTCACCGTTCTCTATGTTGTCAGGTTAGACGCCGTCACGTGAAGCTTGAACTCCAAGGAGTACGAAAAGCAGAGGAGATTTCGCCCCCCGTACACGTGTAGAGCTTATTGATTCCAAAACTTATTGATTCCGATTTGGAAAATAAGTCTTGAAACGACGCCATGGAGCCACAAATAGATAAATTCTATTTGGTTCTCCTTTATCCGTTAATTTTGTTTTCTTTTATTTTCATAATTTATGTTTATGACAAAAATAAATATTTAAAATATTATTTTAAAAATTTTAAATTTATTTCTATGCCCCAAAAAAAATAAATCATGTAAAATGGTAAGCATTATTTTATTTTTAATCTTTTGTGTTAAGTTAAGTTATAATTTTTTTTAAAAAAAAAATCTAAAATCTAATTATGATAATCAAACCAAAGAAATCTGAGTTGTTGGCCAACAAATTTTTTTTTTACTTACAATTGATTCTCAAAGTGCAGGCATGAAAAAAATAGAAACACTGAATTTATTTATTTTAAGACAAAAAATAAATAATTTTGTCATTTTTGGACAAACAATTTAAAATCTTTAATTTAAAATAAAGTATTTTGCAATTGGCCACCCATTTAATTTGATGGGGCGAGTTTTGGTTAGAAGCATCCACGAAATTTTGTAACTTATAGAGAATGAATGTACATAGTGTATCGGTTCAAAAATAAAAAATAAAATAAAAATACATAGTGTATAAAAATACCATTGATGGGGAATATTTAAATAACAAACATGTACATGTAGGTTGTTCATAATTAATGATGGAAGTGATCATTTCACCCTTGGTTTTGTTGTATTTAATATTGTAAGTGAGTTGAGTGGTTGGTTTTTTAAGTTTTACATAAAAATGTAATAAGGTGAAATATGTGTTTAAAACTGATTTGTTTATTTTAATAAGTCTCAAATGAATTTTAATTAATATGAGATCTAACTAGTTTGATTTTTTATTTTATTTTATTTATGTAAATTTATAGAGGGTTCGCTTGGGATGTGGGTTTTTTTTTTTTTTTGGCTTTTTTGCTATTTTAGCATGGGGCTAAAAAGTCTCGTTTGGAATGGACTTTTTGATTTTTTTGACTTTTGTGAGAGAAAAAATATAATAATTATGGGTTGGATGTGATATTTTGCTTTATTGAGCTAAAAAACCTATTTTATTTTTTTTGTGACTATTTAGCCAAAAAAACCTAGGGCTTTTTCTTCCCAAATGAGCTTAGAGTCAAGTAGTAAATTGTTCAGTGTTGGAATAAAAACTTAACAAATTTTAAAATGTATTTAAATTTAATTTATTTATGTAACAAGTTGATTTTGAACAAAATTTTTAATGTAAATAAATATAAGTTGGGTTCATTCGTTTTATAATCATAGTTTCATTTCCAATTTTCCCACTACCTCAGCTTATTTTGGGAAGTATATTAAAAGTCAGTTTTTTATTTTTATTTTTTAAAAACATATAAAAAAAGTAGAGAGGTGATATGATTTGATCCAAAAAAATTAAAAAATTAACTTTTAACCTAATTACCAAAATAGGACATTCTCATCAATTTTTTTGCGGGAATGCATCTTCATCAATTTTGAACTCAAACGGTTGAACAAACCGAAATAATGGACTAAGTCAATGAATCATTGATGATTCTTGGTCATTGCAAAGCCGTATTTTGAGGTATATTTTTGCATATAATTTAATCTATGCTTTATTACAGATTTTTGTTGCATCATATATTATATGCATATAAATTAATTTATGTTTTAATTTATGATTTTAGGTTCATTTATGTTCCATGTCCACACACAAAAGAAGTTCTTTGTGATACTTTGCGCAATTGTTTGATGGATTGGGATCTTGATAGAAAAGTGTCTGCTATCACTGTTGATAATTGTTCTACCAATGATGCGATGATTAACATTTTGTTGGATAAATTGGATAGTAGTTCTCTTCTTTTGGGTGGGACTTTGTTTCATATGCGTTGTTGCGCACATATTCTCAATTTGATTGTCAAAGATGGATTGGATGTGATAAGAGTAGGTGTAGAGAAAATTCGGGATAGTGTAACTTATTGGACAGCAACTCCTAAAAGAGTAGAAAAATTTGAAGAAACAGCTCGTCAAGTGAAAAATTTGAATACTAAAAGATAGGACTTGATTGTGTTACTAGGTGGAATTCAACATATTTGATGCTTCAAACTGCCTTGTTATATAAGGATGTATTTTACCGTTTGAAATATAAAGAGACCCAATATACAACATTGCCAAGTGAGGAGGAGTGGGAGTTCGCTAGAGAAATTTGTGGGAGATTTAAAATATTTTATAGAGCAACTAAATTGTTTTCTGGAACTAAATATCCCACAGCTAATGTTACTTTTCCAAATTTATGTGAGATTAGGATAACTATCTCCCAATGGCTCTCTTGTTCAATTGAGGTTGTTAGATCAATGGCATCAAAAATGTTGGGAAAGTTTGACAAATATTGGGTTATTATACATGGTCTTATAGGGGTTGCTGTTGTACTTGATCCTAGGTACAAACTTAGTGTGTTGGAGGTTTATTTTGATAAACTTTATGGAGATACAGCTGAAGAGGAAATTGCGAAGATTCGCCAACTTTGTTATGATTTGTTGCAAGAGTATCAAAGAAAACTTAGTTTGGGAACTGATGCTAATGTTGAATCTTCTACAAGTTCAAATTTTGGGGATTCAGTGGTAGTTTCAGATTATGATTTGTTTATTAGTAGAAAGCGAAGAAAAAAAGTCAACAATGTAACATCAGAGTTAGACCATTATTTAGAAGAGGATGTTGTGACAAGAACTCCCAATTTTGATGTGTTGACTTGGTGGAAATCAAATGCATCGAAGTATCTAACCTTACAGGCAATAGCTAGGGATTTTTTAGCTATTCTGGTATCCACTGTTGCTTCGGAGTCTACATTTAGCACTAGTGGTAGGTTGGTGAGCCCGTATCGGAGTAGACTTCATCCAGATACTTTGGAAGCATTGATGTGTGCACAGAGTTGGTTGTGGGCTATAGAGATGCAAGGTACTTAAATAAATCAATTTGTAATTATTTTTAAAATAAATATATTTTCATTGAATAGTCTTAGTACTTAATTTTTTTTCTTATTTTTCAGGTAATTCAACATTGGAATCAGTTGGTTACGCTACTATATATGATGAGATGGATGTGAATCAAAGTTGATCTTTCTTTTACATTTCTCTTGTTGGACGGCTCAAACTTTCATAGTAGGATCTTTTTACATGTTATGCATTGTCTTTCAATATATGGATGTGAATTAGAGTCTAGCAACATTTTTTTCTTTGATCTTTATTATCCTTGTGTAGGTTTTGTTGCTGGAGCGTTGTTGCTGTTGAAATGCTGTTGCTGCTGGAGTGTTGTTGTTGTAAGAAACTTGTAAAGACTTAGAGTTGAAATGTCAAAGAATGCACTTTGTTGAATTGGGAGCTAAAATGCCAAAGAATGTGCATTGGGAGTTTAGTGTGTTTTGCTTCTAGTTGAATTAAGCCTTACTATGAACATCTAACTATTTTAATAATTTTGTGCAATTCATTTATGATATTTACAATTACACAGATAGATACTTTGACATACATGTGTATTTAGAGTGAAGTTATCCATATGTGGGTTTTGGTTGGCAAAGAGTTTTTTTACATTATTTTGTTGGTTCTGTCTTTAAGATCTTTGCTGTGCATTTTGATTTGTTACAAATTTTTTTTTTTTGTGTGTGTGCTACCGTTGGGATGAACATGGATAGCTATGTATTAGTGTTGGTTGATAGAGATCAACAAACAATTCCTTGTTTATGCCCTGATGCAATTTAATATGGGTCTTATAACACTTTCTTCAAACAGGTTCTTTCACATTTTATTTCTTCAAACAAGCTCTTATAACATTGTAAACAGGTTCTTATAACATGTAAGAGAGAGAGAGAGAGTGAGAGTGAGAGTGAGAGTGAGAGATGGTTGTAATTTTTTTTTTAATCTTTCACGTTCTTCTACTTTTTTTTTCAATTACTAAAACTTATTTGATTGTCTCAAAATTATATATTTGATTATTATAAAATAAACTTTTTAATTAATTAATTAATGTGTATTTGATTTTGTTGTTGAACCAAATAAAATAAAATAAGATTGAATGTATATTTAACTTGTGAACCTTAAAAAAAATAAAAAAATAAAAAATAAGTTGTTAACATTAAATATATTAAAAAAGAAAGAAAAAAGATTGAAGGTATATTTAGCTAAAACCTTTATTAAAAAAAAAATTGTTAACATTAAATATATTAAAAAAGAAAGAAAAAAGATTGAAAGTATATTTAGCTTTTGTTGTGAACCTTAAAAAAAAAAAAAAAAAAAAAGTGTTTGTTAACATTAAATATATAAAATAAAAATGGGGATTAAAGTGAGTTACGGAAAATCCAAACCCATTAGGAAATGGGGAGGGTGGTACCCATGGGGAATGGGGAAAATTTATTATAGGGGAATGGGGATGGAAAATTAATATCCACCCCATTAACCCCCAATTGCCATCCCTAGCAATGATCGTTGATTAAAAATTATTAAAAAAATATATAAGTATTAAAATAACATAAAAATTATACATAAATAAAATATATAGTATTTAAATGGATAAATTAGTGAAATATTCTTTTCCAATTTTGGCCATAGCAGATGATCAATATGTTTTGTTTTATTTTATTTTATTTATTAGTTAACATCACTCAATAATATTATTAGAGCTGTTGAAATTTCTTTGTGAAAAAAAAGAAAATTCACTATGAAGAGCAAAAACGCTATAAAAATGTTGAGAGATCTCAACTATTATAAAAATATTACATGTTCTTTATCTCATAAAATTCTAATATCAAAGACATTAAATTAAATACTCATAAATTATAATAAAATTGTTGTATAATATTACTGATAATATTTAATAATGTTACAATTGATAAAAATATCATTCAGTGTATTTGGTTTGAGTTTTTTGGATTAAACTTTTAAAAAATTGATTTTTTTTATTTTCGTATTTTTTTGTTTTTAATGAATATTTTTAAAATTTTAAACATTTTTTTTTACTTTTTTAGATGCACCTTACTTAGATGTATCTAAAAAGTAAAAAATTTGTGAAAAAAAATATTTAAAAAAATTAATAAATACATAAAAATATAAAAAATGTATTGAATTATCGTATTTTTTATATTTTTGGTATTTAGTGATTTTTTAAAAGGTTTTTTTACAATTTTTTTACTTTTTAGGTATATTTATATTAAGTATGTCTATAAAATAAAATAATAAAAAAATTGCTTAAAATATTAAAAAAATTCAATAAAAACCCAAAAAACGGAAAACAAGAAAAAAGAATTTTCTAAAAAGTGTTTTTGGAAAAATGGAACCAAACAAAGTGATTATTTTTGTATGGAGTAAATTAATTTTTTAACGCTTCCTCGTAACAATTTGATTAAATAGAATCATTTTATATTTTTTTAGATAAATTATTTAAGTTCTCAATCGAATTATTTAAATAAAATTGATTGGAATTAATATTTAAAATTAAAAAAAAAGGGTGTCCACTTCGATTAAGACTCGTATAATAGGGTGAAAATATTGTAGTAGTTCCTAACTTTTGACTCCTCAAAATTTTGTAAATTTTCCACGAAGAATCCACTTTGAAGATTCAGCATTCGAGCGTCGACATCAATAATTGGCATTCCTGAAGAAAAAGACAAATTTTGTAGAAGATAATGCCTCTCTTCAAAAATCAGAGATAAGCACGCCAAGAAAAGATAAATAGCTATTGTAAATATCTATGTCTGTAAGTATTTGTGTCTGTCAGTAATAAGGCTTCTCCTTCACTCACTACTTTAATAAAGCAGATGACTCCTAGCCTGCCTTATTAAAGAAAAGCTGTGAAAATCCTTACACGTGTCCTATAATCAATTATAGTGTCAAAATTTTATCAAAAAATAAAGATTGAATGATATGCGATGGGGCCTAAAGCAGTACCTGATATCATTATCCTAATCTTTTATTGATAAAATTTTATCTATATCTAGAATAATGATTTGAGTCAAAATCTATGCATTTATGGCATAGAAAATCTTATAAAGTCTAGTAAAGTCTATGGCTTAGACTTAGTAGCCTTTAGACTTTTGAGTCTAAAACTTTTGACGTATAGATATTTTTTTTGGCTTGTATGTATCAACCATGTGTATAAATTGGCATTCATGCCAACGGAAGAGGCAGAATAAAAAATTTCCCTTCACTCTGCTTTGTAAAAATTTTCAACCCCTCTCAAAAACCTCTAAGTGTACTAAGTCTTTTAGAATTTCAGAGTCTGTAATATAATCTTTGTAAGTATATTTCTTATTAATATGAAGTGTGAGTAGTTTCTCTTTTTCCTTAAATATTTCAAAATGGTAACTCTTCTATTCTAAAAATTTATTTATTTTTTGAAAAAACTAAGTTTATGGAATGCTTGTTTGCTCATTAATATTACATGCTTTGCACCTTCGTAGTATTTGATGTTTTCTAATTTATTACTGAGTGACCTTAGCTGAAGAGCCCGCGTGAGCCGTGGTTAGGCGTTGGAGGGAAAATTGTAGGCAGAAAGGGAAAGGTAAAAATTAGAAAATAAAAATATACTATGTTGAACGAGGCTTAGCTTCAAGGTGGGAGTACATGTAATGAAAACAAACATTGCCTAAAAATAGTTTTGCCAAAGAAAAAGAATTTTAGAATAAAATGAGAGCAACCCGAATAGAAATATTAAGAAAATATTGTCCATAAAAGAAATTTAAAAAATCAAAACTTTATGCCCTTAGAAGAAAAACTAAGGATTAAAATCAAAATTAGTATTGAGCTTATACAAGAATTAGAAGATCAAAAATTAAGATATCAGTTTCTCTTATCATTAGCCTCTGGCAAATCTCTAGAAAATTACAGTTTAAAAATTTCTCAAATAAATAGATAGCTAACTGTAAAACAAGAAACCTTAAAGCTAGCCATACAACAGCTTAAAGACCTATTAGCATAACTGTAGAATTAATTAGATAATTCTCAGCCCAATTTCAAAAGAGTGGTAGACCACTAACTCATCACCCCTCCCAAAATTTGGTATCAGAGCAGTGTTCGATTTTAGGACAGTTCAAGTTAGTTTATGCATTTTGCTTATGGTAATAGAGTAGTTTTTATTTTTGGACAATTTAGTTATAAATTTCATATTATAGTAGCTTGTAATAATTTTAAAGTAGGATTTAATTTTGTATATGAAAAGAGTAGAATATTTAGATTTAGAACTCAGCAATCATAATCATCGCCTTAGCATAGATAAAAATAAATTCCGTTGTAACTTTGGAGATGCTTTTACACATTAGCTTCATAATGAACATAATCCTCAGTTAAATAGTATTGTAGATTATCAGATTAATATTGTAGAAAATATTAAAAAGGACATAGATAAAATTTGTAGTCTTTTTACTTCATCAATAGACTATCTCCGTAATACCCGCAGTATAATTAAAGACCAAGATAAAAAAATTAGACCATATCCAAGATCAGTGTAGTTCAATTTTACAAAAACGAACAAATTTAAATTTAGAAAAATTTCCCACTAAGTTAGAAATAAAAACTCTAATTTCAGCTATAAATACTAGCAGCTCAAAACAAATAGAGTTAGAATTTAAGCAACTAATTGAACAAACCCATAGCCAGATAAATCAAATAGCTAACAAATAGAACAAATCAATCAAATTCAAGATAATTTAAAACAGAAATTAGAAATTTTAGAACAACTAATAAGATCTTAGTTTATGAGTAGTGATAAAAAAAGTTAATAGAAATTACCAGACTATTTTAAAACAAGCAGAAGATTTCATAATAACCCAGAAGGAATCAGTAGCTATCAAGGAATAAATTAGTCAGATAAAATATCAGTAAGACAAAATAATATAGAAATTTTATTTCTAATCAGATTGTGTAAAAAATTTGAAGAATTATCAGAACAACTATACAGTTTAGAAAATCGTTTAGCTTCTCTAGAAAGAATAATACTTCAAAAAGGAAAAGAAATAGAAGGACAAGTAAACAAACCCCAATCTCAAGTAAACGAATAAGATATAGCTAGATATCTTGAAAAACTTAAATTACCAAAGAAACCTATCTGTAGAACTTACAGAAAATAAAGATGTTTAAACAGCTAGTAAAATGAAGTAGTAGCAAAAAGCGTAATGAAGATGAAGGTATTAAAATGGAAGAATTCATAGATGTAGAACAACAGATAGAAAAATTTAAGAAAGAAAAACTAGAATTAATTCCAGCTAAATATGTATATAAGTTAGGTAAAGTTCATAAAAAACAATATCTATTTAAACACTACGGCGAACAAATGATTAGTGTAACCCATGAAGATGAAAAAATAGAGCTAAATTTAATAGACAGAGAAAGCTATAAATATGCAGTAAATGAACACCTTAAAATGACCCACTTAGGATTAATTGTAGTACGAGTTAAAGCTTTAACTAGAGAAAATCTAGGAACTAAAGTTTTTGTATGTCTTTATGATGATAGATTTAACGATGTAGGACAAAGTATTTTAGGCAGCTATGAATTAGATATGAATTCAAAGGAGGAATAGTTTATTTTACACCAGATTTCCAATTACCAACCTCGACCTTTCATAAAAAGATAAAAATAGGGATAAAAAGCAGAGGATACAAAATGAAAAAATGAGAAAATAATTTATTAGTTTGCACAAGATTTTTAGGCTTAGCAGTCTCAGAAAGCAACACTCATTATAGACTCACTAATGATTAGAGAGTTAAGTTATTAGGCGCAAAAGGAATAAAGGCACTACCAGCTTAAAAATTTAATTCTGAAGATAATGCAGCATTAGATTGGAATTTAGGAGATTTTCTAAGACAAAAGAGATTAGCCCCTCAAGATAACTTATTATATCAAAGAGCAGATGGAAATTATGCAGTAAGATTCACTCAATATACGTATGTAGCACCAGAAAAATCTGAATATGATGAGTTTAGTAGTATAGATAGGGAAGAAAATCAAGACAATCGTAGTGACATAAATCAGCTTTATGTAATGACAGAGGAAAAAACAATATCACAAAATAAAATATATAATATTGATGAGATAGACTTAGAGAAATTCACCCTAACCGATATGAATAAAATATTAGATACTAGCTATTATGAATATTTAGACAGAGGAGATACCCATGACGAGGCAGTGTCATTTTTAGATCAAGAATTTCATATTGAGTATGTAGATGATATCATAGAAAATAAAATACATCGTAGCAAGATATTTAGAATGCCAAAACAATCTAATTTAGAAGATACTTTTTACATGAACACAGAAAGCACCAGAACTAGCAACCCACAACCAACTGTGGAAGATCCCGTAGAACCAATGCATTATGCAGTAGGAGGAAGAAGACCATTAGCTAGTTCAGGACGCAGTAAAGCATATCCAAATAAAAGCTATAGATTTCATGAAAAACGTAGACAACCAGATATGAGTATACAATTACAGCCAGTTAATAATCAAGGAGCCCTTTTAGATTTAGCCAGATTCGACCCTCAGATATGACAAGAAGTGATAGAAAAATGGGAAAAAGATACGGTAAAGGCATGGATGAGTAATCCCTTTGAATCAACGGATATGTGGGAATATATGGAGAAACTTTTAAGAGATTCAGCTTATAAAATTTGTCTAACTTTTAAAGGAAATTATGATGAGACAATCAAACAGCTTAAAGAATTAGGAGATAACCCATGAAATTTTACTAGTTTTATAAAAGAAATACTTATAGGATATGACCCTTATAGAAGAAATGATTCCGCTAAAAGCATAGCATTAACTGAGTTAGATCAGATAACGTTAGGAAGTTGGAAATATATTGTACCCTCTAGTAAAGAATACTTAGCCATAGCAGCTAGAACGGGAAAAAGTTTTGATGAAGAAATAGGAAATAAATATTTTAGAAAACTACCCGGAGAGCTAGGAAGAGAGATAGAAAATAAATGGTCAGTTTATTATGCAAGTTTACCAGCTAAAATAGCCTTAGGAGAAGTAAAAATAAGAGGAACTTTAGGAATAGGACCTAGAATAGTTTATATGTTTTTCAAGATCAGAGAAAAATGTATAGAGGTTAAAATACAAAAAGATTTGAAAAAACAAAATTATGATTTTTGTAGCAATATAATATATATACTCCCTAACCATATGAAGATAAATATAGTAGGAAAAAATATAAAAAAATATGAAAAATATAGAAAAGAAAAATATCGGAAGAAAAAATATAAAAATTCATGGAAAAAATAAAAATTCATTAGAAAAAGTAGAAATTTTAATAGGACAAATTATAAGCAACTACTTAAAGAAGAGAAAGATAAAAGAAAACAAAGATATGTTAGAAAACTTAATAGTAAAAAATGCAATTGTTTTATATGTTGAGAACCCAATCATTTTGTAAAAAACTGCCCAAAAAGATAAAGGCCTAACACTAATAGAAAAAAAGAAAGACTACATATTATAGAAGACTTAGAAGAAGATATAGTTAGCATAAATAGTGATGATTCAGAAGTCTATAGCATAGTCAGTGATTATGAATATCAAATAGAAGCCATAAGTTCAGATAGTGATTCAGAAAGTGATACAGAGGTAGATAATCTTCTAGGACAACTTAACCAAAAAATAGGAATGACTCATTCTCATAATACTTTCTTTATGATGGAATGTAATGCAGATACTGAACGTCAACTTAATTTTCAAATAGGACTAGGATTTGATACCACTAGATGCAGTTATTGTAATTGATTTCCAGCTAAAGATAAGAGAGCTCAGTGTTTATTATGCAGTATAACCTATTGTATAGTTTGTCTAGAAAAATTAAACATGACACATAAGATAACATCAGGAAATAACAACGAGCTGTTAGAAGATCAAAGTATAGAAAGTAGAGAATTACATCTAACAATTAGAGAATTAGAAGTACAAGTAAGAGAGCTTAAACTTCAAATACGTGAGATAGAAACCAAAGCTAATTTTGACATAGAATGTTTAGAACTAGAAAATAGACAGCTTAAACAGTAGCTAGAACAATTTCATAATAAGTACCCTTTAAAAGATAAATTGGTTGAAGAACATATGAACTCTTTAGAATTAGTCAATCTACTTGATTCTCAACTCTTTAGTCAATACTCTCAAGCACAACCAGATAATACTTATTTACCATTTAATTACCCTGTTATACCCAAGTCCAATTTAGTTAAGATCTTTTGTGTAATTAAATTTGTAGAAAAAACTCTTAGTATAAATGTCATGATAGATACCGGAGCCAGTAAATCATACATCGAACAACATATATTTCCACCAAGATGGAGCACAGCTTTAACAACTCCAGCTTTAGTTAGTATAGCTGATGGCACTAAACAGACATATACACATTGCATCAATGGTGCACAGATTAGTTTTCATCATCTAGGTTCTCAAGCTCAACATATAGAATGGTTCTCATTACCTCAAGTTTGGATTGGAAATACCCGACAAAATTATCCTTTCATTTTAGGACTTAACTTCATACTTAGCCTACAGGGCGACATGTTTATCAGCCAAAACAACATTAGTTTCTTCAAACGAACTGTACATACACCCATAACATATGCCCTTAGCACTATCGCCTATTCATCAGAGTTGCGTGCGAAATATGGTGGTACCATAGGAGTAGATTCAATTCCCGCTAGTTTTTTATTTCCTAGTAGAAACATTTTTCCCGAGGTAGCCCAAAAGTATATACCTGATGAGATAGCAAATATTTCTTTAGAAAGTTTAGAATTAGAAGATTTAGAAGAGTTTGATTTTGAAGAAAAAAGAGACTATTGGAACCTAGAAGATTTTCAAGAAACAGTTAACTTAGAATTAATTTTTGCAAAAATAGGAAAATTAAAGAAAAAATCAGTATACAGAAGAACAAAAAATGATTTAGATGAAATAATAACATTAGCTGAAACAACAGAGATTTTAGGAGAACAACCTAGAAATATTGGGAAAGAAATAAAGTTTTAGCCAGTTTAGATATAAAAAATAAAGATTATAGGAATACATCAGCACAAATAGATCATACGCCAACAGATATAGACAAATTTAGAACATAGATTAAGGAGTTACTAGATTTAAGAGTAATTAGACCGAGTAATAGTCCGCATAGGAGCGCTACATTTATGGTTAGAAATCATGCAGAGATAAAAAGAGGAAAAACTATAATAGTGATAAATTATAAAAGATTAAATGACAATACAGAAGACGATAAATATAATATACCAGATAAAAATCAACTCATAAACAGAATACAGACAGCTAAAATATTTAGTAAATTTGATTGCAAGTCAGGATTTTGGCAGATAAAAATGGAAAAGGAAAGCATACCATGGACAGCTTTTTGTTGCCCACAAGGACATTATGAGTGGCTAGTCATGCTTTTTGGATTAAAAAATGCACATTCTGTATTTCAGCATAAGATGGATAGCATATTTAATAAATATAGTTTTATATTGGTATATATAGATGACGTATTAGTATTCAGCCCAGATAAAAATAGTCACATAAATCATTTATATATAACGTTAAAAGAATTCATAAATAATGAAATAATAATCAGCAAGAAAAAGATGATATTAAATAAGCCTCATATAGAATTTTTAGGAATGGAGTTAGGAGATGGAAAAATTAGGTTACAACCTCATATAGTCAAGAAAATTTTAGATTATCCAGATAAATTAGAAGATACAAAACAACTTCAATCTTTTTTAAGAATTTTAAATTATGCGCGAATGTATATTCACAACCTTAGTAAAATAATAGGACCCTTATATAGTAAGACTACACCCACAGGACAAAAATATTTCAATCAACAAGATATAGCTCTAGTTAGAAAAATTAAAGACATTTGTAAAAATTTACCAGACCTACACTTCTCTTAGAATCAAAATATATAGTCGTAGAAACAGACGCAAGTCAATTAGGATGGGGAACAATATTATTAGCCAAACCTAGTAAGTATGATAGTAAAAATAAAGAACGCATTTGTAGATATAGTTATGAAAAATTTAAAGAAAAATACACAACCATGAGCAGCCTAGATTTTGAAATATTACGAGTAGTATATGCAATAAACAAATTTAGATTATTTTTGCACAAACCCTTTACAATTAGGACAGACTGTGAAGCTATAGTTAGATTTCATAATAAACTTAACGAGCACAAATTAAGTACTAGAAGATGGGCAAATTTTTTAGATTGTATAGTAGGACAAGGATATAAAGTAGAATTTGAACATATTAAAGGGAGTGATAATAGGTTAACAGATTGGTTAAGTAGGAAATTTTATTTAGAAAAAGAAAATAACCAGTTTAATTTTTGTGTAGATAGTGGAGAACAACAAAACCATGAATTTTGAGGGATTCGCTCTTCCCATTCATGAAGGCAGAAACAAGTTCAAACCATTAACAGGAATTGAGCTAGACCTAGTTCAACAGTGTCTCTTAGATAACCTTTGGAACAACCATAACCATCCAACTAAACGTCTGTCAGCCTTAAACTCTCTCAGTATATATTTTTTAAAAATCCAAAATAAACCTTTGTCTAAAAGTTTTTCTTTTTATGTAGTAGCTAAAGGAAGTAAGCCTGGTATTTACCATGATTGGATAGAAGTTGAACCCTTAGTTAAAAATTTTCCCACGCCTCAGTATAGAGGATTTTATGATTTTGAGTCAACCAGTACCTATGCTTGAAGACAAATAGGAACCAAGTACTATATCAGTCAGATAGCTAAAGATTACCTGGACACATAGGGCAAGATGCGGTCAACTATTCTTGTTGCTAGTGGAGTTCCAATTAGCCAGATAATTGGAAGCAGTAGTTATAACCCTCAGATAGATTCTCAAAATCCTCTCAAAATGTGCAGACATTGTGAAGGCCTTACTGGAAATTTCAAGAAAATTATGGATAAAGGCAAAAAGGTCAATGAAGAGCTAGACCAGCTCCGAGAGGAAGAAAAACAATTGAGAGCAATCATTCGAACCCTAACCAACCAGCTTAAAAAATTAGCTCTAGGAAAAACAGCTGCCCCATTTCCTAACCAAGAAATCAGACAACTCACCAGTGAGGAATTTGACCAATTGAGTGCTAGAATGTATTTCTACAAACATTCTATCGTTCGATCTTTTTGTGAGAAAAGCCATGAAATAGAAGACCTCAAACCCCATATGTACTCCTTAGCCGAAGATAGCAGAAATAGCGAGCTAGTCACTATTCAGCAGTTTCTTCAAGACCTCTCCATAGCAGGAGTCCAATGCCCTGGTATGGCTTATCAATGGACTTATGAGATGAAGAGCAGCCCTGCTTAGAAGAGGAAAGATGTATAAAGAGGTCATAACATTTTGGTCGATGCCAATGTAATTTAGATTTCAGTATCTGCCTTTGTCAGATAAATCTAGCAATGTTCGAACCATTGGAGATAGAGATTAGAGGCGAAACGCGTTATCTAACAGCCTCATAATTGTTAGATTACGGCTTTGTCTCCAGAATTTTTTTTTTCAGATCCAGATTAGACAGATAGCTTTGGGAATAAACTTGCTCATTCAGTACTTTGCGTAATGGAAGAGCATCATCTATATGTAGAAGCATTAATTGATAGCAGATTACCAGAGTAGAAAGGAATAATGTGCAATCCAGCTAAACATAAAATGTACCTCAGAGGAACCTCGACATTTCCAGGATACCCAGGACTTCTCAATCGGAGACCCTGGCCATGTAGAAGATTTTCACTCAGAGATCAGCTCAATTAATGGAGGAAATTTGCCAACAATCCTCTATTAGCATATAATGGAAATTATGGACGTCTAGTCTGCGAAAGATAGAAATCAGAAGATATATTGTAACTTAGCTATCCCGAGATATCCCTTCAGCAAAGAGACATTCGTCGATGAAAGTCAGTCCCAACTATCAGCATAGCGTCTCTCATGAGTCACCAGTAATGAGAGAAGATGACCAAGATAATCAATGGAACGATGAACCAACCATGGGAGATGGGGATGATTTTTATGACCAACTTTCAGTAGCAGACCTGGATGATCTTTCAGATAGAATGTATGGCTAAAAAAAATAAAACTAAATAAATAAAATAGGGTGTCCACTTCGATTAAGATGAATTGGGTGTGCAATGTACATATTATATTTGTGAGAACTTAAATAATTTTGTAAGATAATTTACGTATATTTGTGAGAACTTATGTAATTATATATGGTATATACTATTTTTTTTTTGTTACAGAAAAATCCTCATATCTTTCTGTAGGTTCAAGGCAACGCCCGTGATGAAATCACCAAGATGTCTTGTTGTTCATTCTAGATGAGAGAGTATAACCTACACAATGTGAAGTAGCACCTTGGGGCTCTCCCCCCAGCCAACTGCGCTACCGCCACAAATGTATATGGTATACACTTGAACACTTAAAAATTATTCTATACATTAATATGAAAAAGAAAATAATAATGGATTTTTTATTGATAAATCCTATTTAGGGGTGTTCTAACCCAATAAGTCCACCAAAGAAAATTATAACTTAATTAGTCTTACGTATTTATGTTTTTATTCTATGAGGTCCTTTTTTTTCTGATTTATATTGTTTGTTGGGCTGTTATATTCTTATATTTATCGTTGATATGTACTACATAAAAAAAGATATACACATTTTCTCTTTGTTGCTATATCTATTTTGGTATTTACCATTATCCACGTTTTTCTTTTTTATCAGTTTCATTCACATATGTGGTATTATTTCATTGTGCGTGGGTTTCGAAACTCTCTATTTGGTAGGGTTTAGAAACTTTAATTTACACATGGTAGTGAAATAATATTATATTCTTCCATTGTTGCGGTGAAATTTTGTATTCCTCTATTGTCATTTTGTATTCGAAGTTCTATGTTTCTTCATTATTGTAAGTCGAAACTCTGTTTATATTAAGTCAATTTGGTTACAACCATATCTTCAAAGATATGTTTGGTTTGATTTGGATTGGTGGAATGGTGAAATTGCATATATTGTTAATGATAATGATAATGATAAAGATAATGATAAAGATGAGGATGTGGGTGATGTTTCTTTTATTTTTAGAGTGATTGAGTTTTTTTTTTTTTTTTTGATTTCTAATTCTATTACTGCCCTTGTTTTTATTTTTTTTTTGTCAATCAGTGTGAATGTTCACATTTCACATTGTATGAAAGTATGTGAAATAAGTGTTGAAATATAGATATAAACATAATTATATATTTTGCAAGATGTGAATATTCAGATATCATTGGTTATTTGTTATCATATTTGTTGTTTGAACAATCATTTTTTGTTACAATTAAACAATTGAAATCGTCATTTTTCTTTTTCTAATTTTGTTTCGTGTTGTAGTGTGAATATTTACATTGATATGAATTTAGTTTTTCTAACATTAGTTGTATGTTAATTGTAAATTGTGAATATTCACATTGTATTTTGATATGATATATTTATTTATTTATTTACTTTTTTTTGAAAGTTAGTGTATTCTGTTGTTTTTTTTTTTACTATGTTTATTGTTGAACAATATTTTTGTTACCATTGAACAATCGAAATGGTTGATTTTCATTTTTTTTTAATTTTATTTTATATTTTCACGTTGCAGTGTGAATGTTCACATTGGTATGAGTTTATTTTTTTAAATCTAGTTGTATATTAATTGTAAATTGTGAATATTCACATTGTATTTTGGTATAAGTTTTATTTTTTCGAAAATTAATTGTATATTTGTTATTTTTGTTACTATACTTGTTAGTTAAACAACCATTTTTGTTACCATTAAACAATTTAAATAATCATTTTTTATTTTTTTCAATTTTGTTTTATATTTTCACATTGCAGTGTAAATGTTTACATTAGTATAAGTTATTTTTTTAAGACTACTTGTATGTTAATTATAACTTGTGAACATTCACATTGTATTTTTGTATAAATTTTATTTTTTCGTAAGTTAGTTGTATGTTTATTGTGAACATTTACATTGTACTTTAGTATGTGTTTTATTTTTTCAAAAGTTAGTTGTGTGTTTGTTATTTATTGTGAACGATTATATTTTGATTTTTATTCAGGTTTTTTATTGCGTTATTTTTAAAATTTTCAAATTATAAAAAGGTTCAAAGTTTAGAGAGATTTTTTCCATAGAATAAGGGAAAAAATTTCTGTTTAGAATGAGAGAGATATTTTCTCCATAAAATGAGGGACTGTTGTTATGTATAAGTTTCAAAATAATACATGTGTAAAAAATTATGATTTGACCATATTACATTAAATATGACTTAATAAAATATTTAAAAAGAGTATAAGTTACTGAAATAAAATACTTTAAAAAAAATTATCAAAAAATGACCCAATAAAATAATAATAATAAACAAGGTAAGAAGAGTAACTTGATCCTTATGTTATACCGGACTAGTTTTGTCGGTCTTCACTGTTTTCGAAAAAGACAAAATTTAATAATTTTGTAAGCATCAAATTTAAAAAAAAAAAAAAATTTTAAAAAATAGTTGGACCATGCTGCTTAGGCCAACCGGGCTCATCATAAATCCTGTTTTAATAATTTAAATTATTCATTTCTTAGACTATAATGTGTAGATTATTTTATATAAAAAAATTATATTGACCCGATAATTATAATCACGTTAATTTATTACATTTATCTTTTAAAAAATGAATAGTCTAATTTTTAAATAATATTTTTCGTTAATTTTTTGTAAATAAATATTATAAAATAGCATAGTTATATTTATCGAATCAATTTGTTTTTTTTCGTAAATAATCTATATGTTGTGGTCCAAAAATAAACGATTTGGATTATCGAGTCAGGAGCCTCGATGGACCTAGAGACCCAAACAACATGTTTGGACAACCTGATGACTGAAAAAATATAGTTAGTTTTTACCCTTTTGATATAATTATACTAACATATTTTTTAATGAAATTAAAGCGATTGAAACTAATGCAGCTAGAGCGTAAATAAAAATAAATATATATTTTAATAGCAAATAAAAGACACATATTTTCCATCTAATTTGATTCTCAGTAAAATTATTGATTTGATACAAATTACTTCAGTTATTTAATTAAAATATGTTCATGTTCATTTTTTTTTTTTTTTTTTTAATCAAAATTTATGAAAAAAGGAATGTATCTCCAATACTTCATTTATAAAAAAAAAGTTCATCAAATTTAAATTTGACGAAAGATTCGAAAAGTTTTCAATTTGATGAAAAAAATTGTCTCTAATTTAATTTGACGAATATTTGATGAAATGATTGAAAATAAATTTTTAACACTTTTTATTTTTATTTTTATCAAATTTAATCTTAATGGAAGAAAATATGAAGGATTAGAGATATTTTTATGTAAATTAAATATAAAATGTGACCGATGTAATCATATCAAAAGTGTAAGATAAACCATATTTCGTGAAAATCTTAAGTGAGGTGAAAGTAATTTACCTTTTTTTTTTCAATGAATGTTTTAAAAATACAAAAAAATTAATACATACTAACCAAGTAAAAATTATTTACGTGATATTTTGACAAATAACATATTACAATACATTCAAAGTAAGGAGTTGTTTGGAATGATCTAAATAAGTGTACTTTTTGACTTTTTATAAAATATGAGTTAGGTTTGAAATGATGTGATAGAGAGGTGATGTGATTTAAATAAGATGATGTGACTTAAATAGAATAGTAACTTTTTGAATTTTTGAATTTTTTGTGTTACGCCAAACTTATCATTATTTATCTTGTAACTACTTGAATAATAACACAACTAAATAATTAATTATTAATTTTTTAAAATAATTATAAAAACAGTTTTTGGGTTTTCTTTTCTATAATTCACCCGAACCGAACCGTTTTATTAATGTCAACATTTGAAACGGGCGGTTCAATCCGGTTTTTAAAACATTTCCAAATGGTCCGTCCTTTGTGTCTCTCTCTCTTTCTAAGCGCACAAGCACTCATTTCCTCCGATTTGTGTGTTTCTAAAACCCTAGATCTCCATCGCTATCGATCGACGCCTCGAAGAATCGCAATCGCAGGTAAATCTTGTTCCTTCGAAGTTTTAATCTCAAAGCATTACGGACTGTATCTGTCGTATTGTTTAGATCTCAAGATTCCAACAATATTCCGTTTGGTTGCCGAGAAAACGGAAGAAAATGATATTAGTGAGTAGAAAATTTTTATTTTTTTGTTATGTTTATGATCTGGTTTTGGAATCATTCCTGAACTTAGCCAAAGATTGGAGGTTCTTGTTCTTTCTGGTTTCAGATAGAAAATTTTGAGATTCCGATCCTATATACGTGTTTCCGTATCATCTTCTCCGATAGGAGTTTGCTTGATTTGAATTATTGTTGATGCATGTTAAGGATATAGAATATTTCATTACCTATTTTTTATTTTTATTTTGTTGTATATTTTTCATTTGTTGGCTGTAAAATATACATATCGAACTTATATAACTGTAAAATAAAAAAATAGCATTGATTTCCACAAGATTAATATTTTTTTATGGAGAACATTGATTGCATAAACTTAAGAACCATCTTAGGGATTAGAAATCACTAGGTTGACAAAGTCTCAACTACCAGTTATTGAGATAGATGATTGGAGTTGGTGAGTTTGCATTGCATAACAATGATGTTGTGGAGCTGATCGATTTGAATGTGGAAAAACTCCTGCGAGTTTGAAAAGTCTCAAAACGATGCCATGGAGCCACAAACATACAGTTCTACTTGGTTCTCATTCAAGATCTTCATCAACAACCCAAAAACTGAAACTTATTAAAACGTTTAAGAGTAAATATTTCAAAATGAAAGCATGATAAGTACTATTCATCTCATGGTCAACCTATATATAATGAGTTATTGCTTGGCAAAAAATTGATTAGTTTACCTACACGCAAAATGAGTTAAAATTGATTCTTGAAGTAAAGATGGATGAAATTTTTAGTTTTAAAAATAGTGAGATTTCTTCATTTTAGGATAGAGAGTTTTAATTTTGTCATTTTGGCACCATCAATTTGAAACCCTAAATTTGAAATCTTGTACCAAATTCTTGCAATTGGCAATCTGTTTTGCAATATTTAGGCATTAATTGATATTTTTGTTTGTTTTGAAATAGTAAAATTTTATTGTCCTTTTTCAGTGAAATTTCATTTTGCTAAAATGGTTTATTTTTGATAAAGATAAATAGAAAAAACATGTTTGGTACACCTTTTTTTAAAAAAAGGGTTAAATGTGTCTTACCTTTTTGTAGTTTAATGTGAAAACACATTATCCCCTATGCTTTAGAAATATAACCCCCTTGTGGTGTGAAGCGCAAAAGTAACAGATGTCAAGGTTAACAGTGCGTGTGCAACATGCACAGAATTAAGCCCATGTGAATATTGAAATATACAAGATACCATTTTTGCTCTCTCTTTTCATCGTTCTTCTTTCTTTCTCCTTCTTTTCCCCTTCAACACTATTCAATAGCATTTCCCCCCCCCCCCCCTCCCTCCCTCCCTCCCTCCCTCCCTCCCTCCCTCCCTCTTATTTAAAAACAAACCCAACAAGCACACACCCATTTCCACCATTCCTGACAACACCAACCAGCTTCAAAAACAAACCTAACAGCCATCCTTACTAGAGGAAGCTTTCTCCCATGGTTTTCACGTGGCTTTGGCACCATCTAGTTTCAATTGAAGCGGCCCTGGAATTTTTTGAAGATGGAAATTTGGTCTTGAGACTTGCCAATGTGTAGATTTTTAAACCTAAAGGAGGTTATGTGTTTTTGGTAATTAACCCTAAAAAAAATATGTTTGCTGTGTTACCGGATGTGGTGGCTGTCAGGTGGGAGGATGTTCGAAGTTGTTTTTTTTTTTTTTTTTTGGGGGGGGGGGGGGCGTGTGTGTTTGTGGAGGGAATAAGAACTTGTTTTAAAAAAAGC